>NC_134714.1:64519696-64822727 GCF_049634645.1 Pelodiscus sinensis
CAGCTCTGAGGGCTGGCTGGGGATCAGGGAAGCAGGGAGCAGCGTGTTCCGGGCAACACTGAGAGCTGGCGAGGGAAATGAGCAAGAAGGAGTATGCATCCCCCTGGATCACTACTGGCCTATCATATCGCCAAAGGTCATCTGCCTGCTTGGAGAATGTGTCTCTGCTTGCAACTTCTCGAACAGCCCTGTATTCTTAAAACTGCAAGTGTCGCACAACTTCCTTGACCAGCCAAAGTCAATAGCAACGAAGTATCCCTGGTGATCCACCACCACTTGTATAACCACATAGTCCTTTCTGTTCATTTACACGTTGACAAAGGACTGATGTCAAATAGGGATGTACAGCTCATGTATCGCTCTACTGTCATTTAGAAACCACTTAGCCACAAAGCCATCCATTTTGTCCTGCACATCACAGAGAATCAGTCCTGCATCATAGGCTATGATTCACGGCCATGCACAGTTGCATGACAATAGCTCCCAAAGTGGATTTTCCAACTCTAAAATAAGTTTCCATTGAATGGAAGCAATGCAATATTGGAAGCTTCTACTGTATAATCACCACTCACTTCACGTCTGTGAGTGCAGCTCTCGTTTTGCTGTCTCCGCACTAAAGGGCAGAGGTGATTTCAGCACATAAATCCAGGAATGTGGCCTTATCCTTCCAAAGTCCTGCAAGCCACTGCTCATTGTCCCAAATATATGTCACAAAATGATCCCGTCAGTCCAGGCCTGCACAACATGCAGCCCGCAACTATGGGCAGCGCAGCCCCATCCAATCCGCCAGCCGGGTGGAGGAGTGGAGGGCCGCTGGGGAGTGGGAAGTGCGGCAATTCTCGCCGCTGGGCTGCCTGTGTGCAGCTCCTGTGCGAGGAGGCGGGGCGCAAGCCAGAGGGCGGGGACACCGGCAGATGCTAGGATGCTGGCATTACATGGTGTCGTGATGTCATGGCTGGCAACCGCCAGATTCAAAAAGGCTCTGGCAGCCTGGAAGGCAGAAGCCAGGTAGGGGAGGGAAAGGGGTTTGTGCTGAGGGGAGGGGGACAGGTCAGAAGAAAGGGGAAGGCACCAAGGGGCAGGGTGCAGGAGAGACAAATGCTAGGAGGCCAAGTGAGATACGTGTGGAGTGGTTTTTGGTTTTTTTTGCTCGACAAAAATGTTTAGCCCGCGTGTTCAGTATTTTTTCGGAGAGCATCCCTACTTGCAGCCTGCAGCTGTTTTCTTTGGAGTAATATGGCCCTCACTGCTTTCCAAGTTGTGCAGGCCTGTGTCAGTCAATGCTTGCCTCTCAGGCTCCATTGTCTGCAGCAGCTCTGTGAATGTCAACAACCTTGATTTAAAAAAAAAATTTTTTGCTGTCAATTAGCAATCTCTTCTCACAGAAATTGTCATGTTCCCCTCTGTTATGATACTTCCCTTACTTCCTGAGGGAGTTCTATTGCTCTGCAAATACTGGAGGATCATTTGTCCTCTGCAATGTTCTTGACAATAGTGCAGAGCTGTGAAAGCTCATAATTTTGCCAGTGATGGCCAACAGCAATAAGACCTGCATGCATATGAGGTCTTATGAGGTTTTTTAAAAGGTGCAAAAATGATGGGGAAGGTATAGCATTATGGATTGCCAAAAGTCGCATGCCAGTGTAGACGCTTTCTTGTGCAAATACTTTAACGCAAAAACTCTTGAGTTAAAAGTATTTGCACAAAATCTTGCCAATGTAGACGTAGCCTGAGAGGATACATGAAAACACCTGGAAACAGAGAAGTACTGTAACATCAGGGGTGAAAGAGAACTTCTGGACCTACGTCAGAAAGGACATCCATAGCCTGAGAAGGACTTTACCTGAAATAAGAATTAAGGTGAGAAATTATGATTTGTAACAAGTTCTCTTAATGTAGTAGGCTGTGTGTGTTTGTTTTATTAGTAACCTACTTTGATCTGACTGCTATCACTTGCAACCATTTCAATCCTACTTTTATACCTGGTGGAGGGGACAACAGCTGTGCTTATCTCTCATTGTTAGAGGGAGCAAACAAATTATGAGCTTACTTTGTATGAAACTTTTATACAGAGTAAGGTGGATTTCTCTGTGGTTCTGGTCCCACTGTGGCTCTGCACCTAGGTGCTATGTCAGATCCCTTTGAGCCTTCCCAGAGCTTAGCTGCTTTCAGTGTTTGTGTTGCTCTGATGTGAGCTGTGACTTCAGCTCTGCATCACTGGAAGAGACCGAAGGTTCTGGCTCAGCAGGGCTGGGTTGTGGGGCACTTGCGAGGACAGATAGATAGGCCCAGGGGTGTTTCAGCACCTCAAGTGACAGTCTCAAGGGGATCTCTGTGACCGAACCTGCCAAACTCAGTTTGTAGTGTAGACATGGCCAAAACCCATCATACGTGTATGCAGAACTTTCCAGCACTGTGTGCATTATACAGCAGGTGTGAGGGACTATGGCTCTAGATGTACTTCTGGATGGGTAGGCCTGGGCCATCTGGAGGGGAGGTAGGACCTGGCACACCGGCTTATGAGGTACTTTTGTGACAGAAAATTTATAATACTTAGAATATATATTTGTTAGAATAAAAAGCCTCTCTACAGCACATTCCTGACTCTCTGACCTCTTATATTGTCTAGCATGTGATATTTTTGTAGCAAAATTCCTATAATAATAAGCTGTTTCTCATTTTCTTGTATCTAGGGAGACAAATTTAATGCACAAAGGCCACATCCTTCTCATTCCTGGGAAAAGATGGTGTACAAGGTGCTTCAGAAAGCATTCATTTCCTTTGTCCTAATTTTCATTCTTGGAAGTTTTCTTTCTGGGGTATTCTACAGGCGGCAAACAAAAATGAGTGAGTAAAAAAATATATCAATAGAAAGATTTTGTGGTTTTGGAACAGTGACCATCTTTTTTTGAGAGTAAAAAACATGCACCACTTCAAAAGTGGAATCATAAATAGTTAGTACAATAATATCGATAAAATATCTGAGGGGGTTGGCCTGAGAGATTCTTCTGCCACGTGTAGAGAAAAGAGAGCAAGAAAAAGCCACATTTGCCACTGAAATTAAGTGTTTGAAGATGCATAACAAGATGTTGTATTTAAAAGTGCTGCATGGGATCTTTTCAGGGGGAAAAGGCAAAATGACACATTTATTGGTAATACACACGTATAGCAATCAACACTTACCATATGCATATGATATATCACTCACACTCACACAAGCACACCCCGTTTTGTTGTGGTTACCAATAGTTGCTCCTCCAAACTGCACTGGCCAGGTGAGTTTGGTGAGGGAAGGGTGGAGCCAGGCTTCTGCCGATCCGGATCGGTGCTCCCATGTTGACAAGACAAAAACCTGGGTTCTCTCTGCAAGATGCCTTAGATTTATAGTGTCTTCCCTCTCCTGCAGATCTCCACCAGTTACTCATCACATGCATACGCAATATCTGTCAGAGTTGTCATATGAATATGCAGTGAGACATCTGTGGCACCTTCTTTTGAGTGGTGTCTCAATGCTGCCACATTCTCCTTCAAAGAGGGTGCTTCCAAAAGCAGGCACTTACTGCTGACTCCCAAGGGGTCCATATGTCCAGTCTTCTTTCAATGATCCAATTTCACAGGTTCCATTGTTCTTCTCATTGTTCTTGGATCTGGCTTCTACCCCTCTCCAACCTTTGCAAGTGCCCAGAGGTGCTTTTCTTTCATGCCTTATACAGTCACACCTCATTCACTCAACAGGACAATCAGTTTCGCAAAAGGGGTACAAAGCCTACAACCGTGGTCACCAACCCATCGATCGCAATTGACTGGTCGATCCTGGGGGGCCAACCAGTCAACCGCGAGGCTTTTGGGGGCCCCCTCTTGCTGCCCCCCACCTCCAAGGTGAATGCCGTGCTGATGCTACTTCCAGGGACAACGGAGGTAGCATGGGCTTCTGGCAGGGTTGGGGATGTTCTGCAGCTGCACGCAAGGTCCCAGAAGGCTGCTCTTCTTTCCCCCTCCCTCCCAACAGTCGGCACAGTACCTAAAACTCCGGTCTGTCATGCGCTGGGGACTTTGTTCCCCTGCTGCCTTCCTGCACACAGGGAAGGGGCTGGGGGTCCAGGACTGAGCTGGCTCCAACCGCTCAGATGGCGCGCGCTGCCATGGGGAGTGGAGGAGCACGGCACGTGCTGCCGGAGCAGTTGGGGCTGGTGCAGTCCTGGACTTCCCCACGCAGGAAGGCAGGGGAATAAAGTCTCCAGTGCTCCGGCTTCGGCTGGCGCAGTCTGGGACTCCCCCCTCCCCCATTCCCACCCAGCCCAGGAAAGCATCAGGCATTCGACTGACCAGTGTTTCAGGTACCGCACCGTTGTTTGTGGGACTGGAGAGCAGCCCGTGTACTTCCTAGGCCTTGGCATGCAGCTGCAGGATCCCCAGATACCAGTCCCTGTCCCCTCCCCCGGCCCAGACCCCCACAAGTACCCTGCCCCAGCATCCACCGGCACCCTGTCCTCTGCCCTGGTCCCCATTGGCACCCTGCCCCAGCACCCACTGGCACCCTGTCCCTTGCCCCAGCCCCATTGGCACCCTGTCTCCTGCCCCAGCATCTGTCCTCTGCCCCCACCAGCACAGTTGGGGCCACATTAGTGAGGCTTGAGGGGTTTGGAGGTGGTGTGTTTTTGTATCTCACTTGTGTGGCCCCAACTGACTTTTCTGTGGGTCAGTGACCCCTGACTCAAAACTGGTTCCCCACCCTTCTCATAAATAAAGACAATGCTGAAACCTTGTGTTTGACATAATATTTTATTTAAAAATGAATGCTGGCCAACAAGCCCCCAGTTGGGGCTAAGCCCTCATCTGGCCACAGCATCATACCACTCCTGTGCCCCCCACCCTGACCCCAAATCTGAGCCTATCATACACTGGAACCCCCTGTCCTGAGCCTCTCGCATCCCCAAACTCCTGCGCCCCCGCATACTCAGTCTTCTGCCACAACACTCTTACACCATTGTGCAAATCTGTGTCCTGAGCTCATTGTACTCACAACCTCCCTGCCCTGAGCCCCTCACTCGCCACAACCCAAACTCCTGAATCCACAAACCTGTGGCTTGGTCAGCACCCCAACCCT
Source organism: Pelodiscus sinensis (assembly GCF_049634645.1). Classification (NCBI taxonomy): domain Eukaryota; kingdom Metazoa; phylum Chordata; order Testudines; family Trionychidae; genus Pelodiscus; species Pelodiscus sinensis. The sequence goes on from NC_134714.1 coordinate 64,524,804, forward strand.
CCACCTGAGTCCAACACTCCCCAGCCTGGAGCCCCCTCCCTGAGCCAGCATCCCCTTCTCCACCCCCTCCTGCATCCAAATTCCCTCCCAGAACTTGCACCTCTCACCTTTTCCCACACCTAAATCCCTCATTCACACCCCAGAGCCCGCATCTCCTGTCTCAACCTAGTGAGGCTAGACTGCAGGAGCTTTTCTGACAAACATCCTCTTTTGGCAGCCTCTGTATTCCTTGTTCCATAAGGAATGAGGGGATTCCAAAAGAGGGGTTTTCCCAACATTTTGGCCCAGTCTAGATGGGCCAAATGTCGGAAAAATTTCTTCCAACAGAAGATCGAAAAAAGCGGAAGTGTAGCCGTATCCTGACAGTGTATAAGGGCTGTGGATAACAAGTGATGGAGAGAAGGGGAACAGAGAGGGCGGGGCCTTAAGTAAGGGGTGGGATCCTTGGGGAAGGGATGTGGTAGATCTTGGCTTGTCCTGACATTTAAAAAGTGATCTTGGGTGTAAAAAGGTTGGAGACCACTGGCCTACAAGATTTCTATGTAAAAAGACTTAATACAAAGTTTCTATGTTCTATATGAAAGTATACAACCTTTCTATATACAGTAAAAGGACTTATACAACAAAGCTAAAGACCTATTACAATGCTAAAAGGACTTGATACAAAGTTGAAATAAAAATGTCAATGAGAAAATTATTAATACAGAAATTAATGAGCTGTATCTACAAAGATTCTCCCTAAGAATAATTCTTCTGCCATTCATTTCCCAGGTTTTTCTAAAAAGCCTTTTAATAATCATGATAGCTTGTGTTGCATGCCTGTAACAATTCACTGTAAACTAGAGTTTTGTATTAATCCTAAAGTGCAACGTTAGTTCCTCAGGGAGTTAAGTTGTGTTTTCTGATTTTTTTTGGCATGAAAAGAAAACTCTGCTAAATTGCTTTACACTGGGGCTACGTCTAGACTGGCATGATTTTCCGGAAATGCTTTTAACGGAAAAGTTTTCAGTTAAAAGCATTTTCGGAAAAGAGCGTCTAGATTGGCACAGATGCTTTTCCGCAAAAGCACTTTTTGCGGAAAAGCATCCGTGGCCAATCTAGACGCGCTTTTGTGCAAAAAAGCCCCGATCACCATTTTCGCGATCGGGGCTTTTTTGCGCAAAACAAATCTCTGCTGTCTACACTGGCCCTTTTGCGCAAAACTTTTGCGCAAAAGGGACTTTTGCCCAAATGGGAGCAGCGTAGTATTTCCGCAAAAAGCACTGATTTCTTACAGTAGGAAGTCAGTGCTTTTGCGGAAATTCAAGCGGCCAGTGTAGACAGCTGGCAAGTTTTCCAGAAAAGCAGCTGATTTTCCGGAAAAACTGGCCAGTCTAGACACAGCCTGGTGGTTTATCTTCCTTTCTTGCACACATCTTCTTTTGCAGCTCCTAAGGAATACTGGCCCATGAATCAAGTTTATCTCAAAGACATACTGAACGCTACATGCCTGATGAACAATCTCTCTCTTTCAAAAAGAAACCTGACACATGATGTTGCAAGACAGATCTTTGTGGAGCATAACCACAAGTTCATCTACTGTGAGGTGCCCAAGGTCGGCTGCTCCAGTTGGAAGAAAATTATCCTTCTCCTCACAATGAACCTGAGCAGAAAGGCTAGTGAAGTACAACACAGCCTCATCCACCTTACCCCACTGATAAAGAGCCTGAGTATTTACCCTTCTGACTACCAGGAGAAATTACTGAACAGTTACACCAAAGTGATGTTCACCAGAGATCCCCTGGAACGGTTGGTTTCAGCTTACAGAGACAAGTTCCTTCATTCTGAGCCATACTATAGTATCACTGTTGCAAATGAGATCAAGGCCATGTTCAGGAAAAACAAAAATTCAACTGAAAATGTGACTTTCCAGGAGTTTATTAACTTTATTCTGACACAAAAACAAGAATATTTGGATGTTCATTGGAAACCAATGTTTCTACTCTGTGATCCTTGCAACATTCACTATAACATCATGGGGAAGTTTGAGACATTGGAGGAAGATTCTAAACATGTTCTCAGGATCATTGGAGCCCCAGAGGATATGCACTATCCACATCTTAAAACATATAGCTCAGAGAAACGTACGACTGATGATATTACCTTGGCATATCTCAGAAAGCTGAGCTCAGAGCAAATTCAAAAGATCAAGAAGCTGTACGAGATGGATTTTGCCTTGTTCAACTATTCTTATGATTTGAAAATGAACCTTTATGAGAATGTTATAATATGAAGAGAGAGGCCATTTTATTCATATAAAATCAAATGAACTTTCCACAAAGATAATTTTGGTTGTTTGAAGGTAGCAGCCAAGTACTGTTATTGTTTGATAGCTCACTAGAAGATTTACCCAGCATTGCTCAGGTCCGTAACTCATTTAAAAAAATAAAATGAAAATGGGCATGTTACGTTTAAATCATTTTTCCGGAGTGGAGCTGGGAAGAAGGGTTCAGTATGCAGGCTGCACCGTGGAGAAAGACTTACCTCAGCCCTCTCTCACCCCAGTAGCTTGACTCCAGGTGAGAAGCGCCACTCCATGGCTGCTGCAACTCCAGGTGGCACAGCTGGGGGAGGGGTGCCTGTCCCCCAGCTGGAGCAGGTCCAGATTCATCTGCCTCCTGTGCTGCCCAGCCAGAGTGAGGAATGGAGCAAACTGTGCACTTTCCCCTCACTCCTTGATGAAGTGGAACAGCCAGCAATATTCCTGTACAAATTGGGGGTAGAAGCTGCAGCCCCTCCCCTCTGCTCTCCATAAAGGAGCAGGGGGGAGGCTCAGCGCTGGGGCAGTTCCAAAGTGGGAGACGGGTGCTTCTAGCCAGCCCCTTTCACCTGCCTGGTAATTCTTTCTCTCTTTTATGAGACACAATCCCATTCCAGGCACTTCCCATTTTCCTGCCACAACCAAACCCTTACCTAGCTTTAAGTTATGATAAGAGGAAGCTGTTTACCAAATTTGGTAGTCCTAGCTCTTACCATATAGCAGAAATTCTTGAACAAAGAAACGAACACACAGACAAACTTTCTAAAATGTATAGTTGATGGAGCTATTTGTTGTAGGCACTCTTCTATTGAATCAATATAAGAAATTACATCTGTATGAGCTTTTCCAACCAATGATCTGATTGCTTTGAACGTATCTGAAATTCATAGAGACCATTGGCATGGTGGGGTTATAGGATGGAGAATATGACCTTCCTATAGGAAGATGTTTTAGACTGTAGGAGCAATGAGTCTAGATTATTTTGATTTTAATTAATAACTAAATACAAAGCAGCACACGTGCCTACCCATGTAGGAGCCTCCAACAGGAATCCACTATCAGACAGGCAGATGGCTGACATGAAAAGGTATAGGGCACTAAACAGAATCATCAGTACATAGACCTCTGGATATTGCTAGAGTATGGCAGCATTCTCATCATATCCCCATCAAGTCCCCTACCCTCATGGGTGTTGGAAGGAGTTGGCCTAGATGGGGCAAAGCTGGCATTGTGCCCTCATGCTGCCTGGAGGCTTTCCCCACTACTCCCCTTGGCCAGAGTCCAGCCAATGGGAGCAGCAGGAGGTCATGTCTGAGACATGATGCCTGGCAACATGGTGCAAAAGCAAGTGAGTGGTCCCTGCCCCCTCATGCCCAGACCCCGCATCCCTACTGTGACCCTGAACCACCCCCTGCCAAGATCCCACACTCCCAGGCGGTTCCTGAACCCTCCCCCTGGCCAGATACCCCACCCCTAGCCTGCTCCTGCACCCTCTCTTGTTCCTGCAGCTTCCCTCCTGGTCAGACACCCTATGCCCACACTCCTCCTGAACCCACCCTTGCTCCTGTACCCTCCCTCCTAGACACATACTTCACCTTTCCTTGCTCTTGCCCTCTCCCCTCTGGCCAGACACCTTACTTCCAGCCTGCTCCTATACCCCACCTCCTGCCCAGATCTTGAATTCTCACCTCTATCCCACTCACTGGCAGCCCTGTCCCACACACTGAACACCTCATTTTTGTCCCAACCCCAGAGCCTGGGTGAGGGGGGTCCACAAAATCCACTAACCCTGGAACCACAGAAGAGAAAATCTGGCCCATGGGAAGCCTTGAACCTCAGTCCTCCCTGTCCCTTCCCCTCACCCCATGGAGATGGAGCTCCAGAAGAGTGAGGTGTCTTAGTTGGGGGCCACATGAGTGAGGGCTGGGGGCTTTGGAGGGTTTTTTTGCTTCTCACTTGTGTGGTCCCCAACTGATTTTTCTGTGGGTCAGTGGCCCCTGATCCAAAAAAGGTTCCCCACCCTGCCACGAATAAAGAAAACATTGAAACATTGTGTGTTGGATATAAATTAATAATTTACTTTATTTAAAATGAAGTTTGATAAACTAACATGAGAAAGTTAAAGCGCTTAATCTATTTAATAATTTAATATTTCCTTTCTTACCTGTTAAATTAAACCGTTCTCCCTAGCTGCAGCACTAACAAAATGGCTCGGGCTTAATTATGTAATTAGTGGCTAGTTTCCATTAGCAACTGGTGGTCTATGGAAAGGTTTGCACTGAACCAGGTAGGCCACGGGCCAAAAAGTTTGAGACCCCCTCCTATATTCAGAGCCATTCTGTAGTGTCAGTGTAGCAAATAAAAGAAGGACAAACCTTCAGGAAAACAACAGTATTATGGGAAAGTGTATTTCCAGGAGGTGGTTAACTTTATTCTAAAAATACCCAAAGTACAAAAGGAATAAAAAACCCATGCCAACAACAAGTACTGTTCCTCCTCCCACTAGCAAGAACATTTGGACAATCATTCGAAAGTTTCTATTCTATGGGCACTGAACCGGTCACTATGACATCATGAGGAAATGTGAGACCCTACAGCAAGTTGTTGAGCATATTCTCAAGGGTATTTGAGCCTCAGAAGGCCTGCATTACACTAATTTTAAGAGGTCTGACAGAAATGGATCAGTGCTGTTACCACAATGGAGGGATTCAGAAGGCTGAGCTCACAGCAAATGAAGAAACTGTACCAGACGGATTTCTCCCCATTTACCTACATAGCCTTTGCCATTTAAAAATTGAAACATTTGTGCTTTGTTACACTGACAGCCAGCTCAGGCTAGAGGCAGAGTGCAACTCAATTGTATGTAAGTATCCAAGACATGTTAATGGTGGGTTCAAGCCAATTCACTTGTAAATATATAGATTAAAAGGAAATCTTAGTGCTATTGTCTTCACTTATTTGCAACTTTGTTGATTTACATTATGCATATCCCAGGACTGGGTTAACCCTAGTTCAAAAGGTGTGTGTTTACATTAGATTTACATTTTGTTTGCCCATCACCAAGAGATTGGAGCCTTGGAAATGGAAAAGACCGTTCTCTTCCAAGCACTGTGTTTGGCAATGGGAAATCCGCAGACAGGCTATGTTAGAGGCCTTACAGTAGCATGTCTGTAGTGCTGCAGCTGCGATGCTGTATGTCTCCCAGCCATGTAGCTATTCTATGCAGATGACAGTGCTCTCCTGGCTGCATAATTAGACCAGTGAGTGGTGGCAGCTATGTCTGTGGGAAACCCTCTCCCACTGACACAGCACTGTCGACCCTGGGCACTTTCATGGGTCAAACTTACACTATCCTCTAGTCTATGCAATGTATCTCATACCTCTGAGCAACGAAAGCTTTACTGATAAAAGTGCTAAAGCCTGCTGCAGACATAGCTCATGTGCATTTAGTCAGCATAGGAAGAGCCTTGCTGCGGGTGAAAACACTGGCCTAACTGCCTTCTGTGGACAATAATGAACTCACTCAGGGATCAATCTTGTATCTCTGTGTGGTCTTGGATGCTTACAGGGAGCAGAGACAGAGATCCTCAAAAATAACTTTGGGGAACACTGAGAGACTTATGGGAAACTAGCAGATTGCTACATCTCTACTATAACTTTGGGGTGTGTCTAGACTACATGGCTCCATCACTGGAACCATGTAAAGTAGTTTACTCAACATAGTCAATGAAGCGGGGATTTAAATAATCCCTGCTTCATTAAAATAAAAATGGCCACCGCACTGTACCAACAATCAGCTGATCTGGCACAGTGCGACAGTCTAGACCCAGATCGGTCAACAAGGGAAGCCTTTGTCAACCGCTCCTGTAAACCTTGTTTCATGAGGTTTACAGGAGCGATCGACAAAGGCTTCCCGGATCAGCTGATTGTTGGCACAGCGTGGCGGCCATTTTTATTTTAATGAAGCAGGGATTATTTAAATCCCCGCTTCATTGACTATGTCGAGTAAACTACTTTACATGGCTCTGTCGATGGAGCCATGTAGTCTAGACACACCCTTGTAGTGAGAAGTCTGAGCTTACCTTTTAATACATTTCACCTGCTTTAACCTTTCAATAACTCACATTTATTTTTCTTAGCTAATAAATCTTTATTTAGTTTATTAAATAAATTGGTGTCAGCATTGTCTTTGATGAACTACATTGACCTGATTCACAGGTGGACCTGGATCCATTATCTCTTCAGACTCTGTTGCCCCATGACAGTGGGTTAGATTAATATGATGTGTGGATTGTGGATGTTTTTCAACCCATTGGAGGTGGAAGAGAATTCTTTGAGGTGATGTGGAACCTATCCAATCAGTGAGTGTGATCTCTATGGATGTTTAAGTATGCTAAAGAAGCTTCACTTGATTAGACATTTCCTTGCTTTAGACAGTTTGTGTGGATGGGCTTTGCCCTTAAGCAATCTTAACTCATTTTTAATAATGTTTGTTTATGTGGGAATAATAATAATAGAAGAAGACTGACTAATGACTTCTTGTTCAGCATCTCTTCAAAGGAAAGAAGAAACTTTCCAATGATCAGCATGACAGGGATGGTAGTTCTGAATGAATGAATGAATATAGCACCTTTGATTGTTCATTACTATACAAAAGTTTCCTCTGACCAAGGAATAAAATATTAAACAAGATTTGCCTATATAAGTTATAGTTATTCAGTACAAAACCAGGGTCTTCAACGTACCAAAGCCAAAGACTTTCAAGCTAAGGAGATAGGAATTTAGTTTGCTCCTACTAAAATTCTTAATATAGAATACTCCTGCTCACATAGCTTCAAATTACTGAAGTTCACAACCTCATGATTTGTCTTGTTTTATTGATATTGTGCAAGCCTAATGCATGAAGAGGGGGAGAGGTAGATACATTGGAGGGCAGGGATAGGGTCCAGAGTGACCTAGACAGATTAGAGGATTGAGCCAAAATAAATCTGATGAGGTTCAACAAGGACAAGTGCAGGGTCCTGGCTAGATTGTCAGGCCCAATGGGTAGTGATCAATGGCTCGATGTTGGGTTGGAGGTCTGTTTCATGTGGAGTGCCCAAAGGATCGGTTCTAGGGCCAGTTTTGTTCAACATCTTTATTAATGCCCTGGATGAGGGGATGGATTGCACCCTCAGCAAGTTTGCGGATAACAGTAAGATAGGGGGAAAGGTAGATATGCTGGAGGGCAGGAGTAGGGTCCAGAGTGACCTAGACAGATTAGAGGATTGGGCCGCAAGATATCTGATGAGGTTCAACAAGGACAAGTGCAGAGTCCTGCACTTAGGACGGAAGAATCCAAAACATTGTTACAGGCTGGAGACCAACTGGCTAGGTTCAGCAGAAAAGGACCTGGGGATTACAGTGGATGAGAAGCTGAATAGGAGTCAATAGTGTGCCCTTGTAACCAAGAAGGCTAATAGCACATTAGGGTGTGTGATGACGAGCCGGGGTTCCCTCTGATCCTGCAGCCCCATAGCAGCAAGAACAGACTCTACCAGCCAGTAGAATAGAGAGGGTTTATTGATTCTCCAGGATACAGCATCAGCATAGACATGATGTGGTTACAGGAGTCAGGGCCAGGATGCCTCAGGATGCCCTTGGGTTAGGAGGTCCATTGCCCCCCCTCCCCCCCCCAGACCCTCAGTCCTCAGCTTAGGCTGTGTCCTTCATGTTTCCCAGCCAGCAACTGACCCTTCCCCCGAAACCTGGGGTTCATCTCCGCCTCCCTCCCTTTGTCTCTCCCCCGGGAAGCACCTTGTTATCTGGTCAGGCTGGGCCTACGTGTCTGGGCTAATATACATGTGAGTGAGTCAGTGGGAATAACATCACAGTGCAGGGTGACACTAGGTTACAGAGCAGACAGCACCCCCACTACATCACAGGGTGCATTAGGAGGAGCATTGCCAGCAGATCTATAGAAGTGATTATTCCCCTTTATTCGGCACTCGTAAGGCCACATCTGGAATATTGCATCCAATTCTGGGCCCCTCACTACAGAAAGGATGTAGACGCATTGGAGAGAGTCCAGCGGAGGGCAACCAAAATGATTAGGGGCCTGGTGCACTTGACCTATGAGGAGTGGCTGAGGGATTTGGGCTTACTTAGTCTGCAGAAGAGAAGAGTGAGGGGGGATTTGATAGCAGCCTTCCACTTCCTGAAGGAGGTTCCAAAGAGGATGGAGAGAGGCTGTTCTCAGTAGTGACGGATGGCAGAACCAGGAGCAATGGTCTCAAGTTACAGTGGGGGAGGTCTAGGTTGGATATTAGGAAAAACTATTTCACAAGGGGCTGGTCTAGACTGCTTTCCTCTGCTGAAAGAGGAAATGCAAATGAAGCGCTGATTAGCATTTTCTCATGCTTCATTTGCATATCCTCTTCCGATCCCTTTTTTGGAAGAGGTTTTTGAGCAAAAACAAGCAGTCTAGACGTGGCTTTTTTGCTCAAAAACCCCTTTCTTCAAAAGAATCCTTATGCCTCAAAATTAGGTTTACAGGTTCTTTTGAAAAAAGGGGTTTTTGAGCAAAAAAGCCACATTTAGATTGCTTGTTTTTGCACAAAAAACCTCTTCCAAAAAAAGGATCGGAAGAGGACATGCAAATCAAATGCAAGAAAATGCTAACCGGAGCTTTATTTGCATTTCCTCTTTCAGAAGAGGAAAGCAGGCTAGACAAGCCCTAGGAGCGTGGTGAAGTACTGGAATGGGTTACCTAGGGAACTGGTGGAAACTCCATCCCTGGAGGTTTTTAAGTCTCAGCTTGACAAAGCCCTGGCTGGGATGATTTAGTTGGGGTTGGTCCTACTTTGGGCAGGGAGCTGGACTCAATGACTCGTTAGGTCTCTTCCAGCCCTAGGATTCTATGATTCTAGGAAGCACTTTTGAAGGAATTCAAACTGCAGTCTGGTCATCAGACATTTGTGAATGTTAAAGCCTCCATGTTGTTTCCTAGCTGTATCTTTCCTTGCTCATTCTTTTGTAACATACAGAACTATGAACCAGATCATGTCCCACTGTAAAATAAAATGAATTACTCTCCAGAGTAATGTGAAGTAATTACTCCCCAGTGCTACCTGGGGCTCCAAGTCCAGATAGCACATCCACAATGATGGAATCTGCCTTGGTCTAATTTCGAGGCTTACTCGTAGTGTGGACACACTCGTTCGATTTTGTTAAATTGGAACCTATTATGTCAAATTTTGTAGTTTTGAAATAGTTTCCTAGTGTAGACATGGCCTATGACTATGACTCCCTACATCCATACAAGTTAAGCAATTCTCTTGGAGGGGCCTCATGCAGGTGAGTCAGTGAATTGTAGTTCTGTTACAGGACAATGACTGTTGATGGTTGTTTTGACATCTGCCCAGGTGCTAGTTTCTTTCTTTGTTGTTGTGTCTGGGGAGCTAATATCTGGCTTATTTTCCAATTTAAAGCATGTTTTCATGACAACCATATAACACAATCTCATAACTTTATATGCTGTAAAGATTTTTAGGTAGAAAAATGACTTTCAACAGTTCATATAACCTTTCCCTGATAGCTCACATGACATGCTTTATATGCGATATCGCAATTATATATACGTGAGGGATATGGAGTTACAGGGTGTGCCCCCAACGTATAGAGTGTCACATCCACATTTTTCTGTGTTTGGCATGGACTATAAAAAAAATCCAAACAGCCCTTTGGGATGTTGCATAATTTCATTTGATCTACAAAAAGGATATTTGTTAATTTGCCTCTTGAATATTATCAAAAATAAGAGTAAGAAATTACTTTTTTCTGAGGGGGAGATTTGTGATAAAACTGCTCATATGTTTTCTACATTCTAATACAACTATTTGCTCTCTAAGGCTTTGATCATTCTTGGTATTTCTCAATAGGTCCTACACTTAACACTGCCTGCACTGAAACCTCTAGAGAAGGTGCAACATTATATATAGTGGGTGGGATTCTGCTATCACTTATACATATATAAAGGAATAGTCATTCTTTGGGAACTAATATAAAACCATTATAAGATAGATCAATGCCACTTTCTTGGGTAACTACACTTATATTATTCCATCCTTCTGGGTCCATCAAGAGCACCCATTTAAGGTTTTCAGCTCACAGCAGTCACCTCTCTTGGGCAGAAACATGCATCTCTCTCCCGCCTGACCAGGCACGTGAAAGGCTACACAGCCCCTTGCCTCTGGACAAGCCAGCCTGCTTAGAGGCCAGTACCTGTCACCTCTCTCTCTCTGAGGATGACAGTGTTTTTACCAGTCACCCACTCAGCATTTCCAAGGCAAGTTCATTTATTTTTAGGGAAAACAGGTTACAGAGAAAATATATTAAAAAAAGAAAATAAACAGATTTAAACAAATCCATGCTATATATATAAGAAATCACTCACCAATCTGATGTGCCATATACTCCTTGCAGGACGGAGGCAGAGCAGGAGGAGACTTTGCATGCTTCCCTCGCCCCCAAATCCTGATTGGCCAGGGGGTGGGGGAGCGCGTGAAGTCTCCTCCTGCCTTGCAAGGGGCTCAGCACTCAGAGTCAAACAGCAGCTGATGCTCAGCTTGGGGGTGACTCTAAGCACAGTGCTCCTTTGCAGGGCAGGGGCAGACATCATGTGTTCCCTCCATCCCCAGGCCCTGATTGACCTGGAGGTGGGGGTGCTGAGTATTGTGTGAAGTCTCCTCCCATTGCCAGGGGCGAGGGCACCTAGAGGGAACCACCAGCTGTTCAGAACAGCTGGCAGTTCTCTGGGGGGTGGGGAGGGGCCAGGGCAAAGACTTAATGGTGCTCCCCCACCCCCAGACCAATCAGGGTCTGTGGGCAGGGAAGCACTGAAGAGTCCTAGCCCCGCCCCTTCCACCTGAGACCCTGCTCCTTCCGGGACAGTGCAGGGCCACTTCAAAATTCTATGAAGTGGCCCCTGGTCAAAAATTATTGCCCACCCCTGGATTAAATGGACCAAGTGGCCCTCAAACAACTTTCCAAAGCATAGCTCTGAAAGGACATGTCTACACTGGGGAATTATTTCGAAATAACAAGACAAGTGTCCACGCTACCAAGCCCATTATTTTGAAATAAAGGGCTTGGTATTTTGAAATAATATCGCCTGCTGTTGAAGAGGAATAGTTTATTGTGAAACAGTTCTTTCAGGAGTTATTATTTCAAAATAACTTACTTTGAAATAACTCCTGTGGCAGGGCGTTGCCCTGCACTGGCCCTTTAAGAGGCTGACAGGGAGTTGGGGGAAGCCCAGCTGAGGCCAATAAGGAGCGCCCAGCTGAAGGCCATATAAGAGCAGCTCCTGGAAGGAGGGGGGAGACCTGCCTGCAATGAGAGATGCTTCGGCCTAGCAAACCCAGGCTAGCCAGCGGCCCAAGACTGCAAGGCGGTTGTCATGGAGGGCGGGGCTTGCATGGAGACAGCCCTAAAAGGCTGGGCTGCAAGGAGGCAGCTGCAGTGGGCTGGGGGAGTTCAAGCCAGGGAAGCCCCAGGCCATAAGACCACAAGGCAGGGTTGCAGGAGGCACCTGGGCAGACAGAGACATGCCCTTGGCCAGGGAGGAATGGCTGGGAGAGACTGCAGTCTGCCAGGAGACAGGGCTAGAGAGGGACTGGCCGTGGGCCACTAAGGCTGGGGGGGTGCAGCGGAACTAGGTGTTCTGGGAGGGATCTGGGTGTTCCTGGGAAGAAGAAATGGGGATCGTAGGGAGGACCCTGGACTGAAGGAAGAACAATAACTTCCCCCCCACAAGGGGGTGCAGATCAAGATGGGAGTGGACGGTGCCCTGAAGAGAACACCTCACCCAAAGGGGGTGTGTCGGTGTCAGAGCAGCTGGTTACTTCCCTAAAGCCACCCCAAGGGAAGAAGCTGTGAAAGTGAGTTGAACCTGCTACATCCCCTAGTGTAGACAATGCCAAATAGAGCTGCTCTAGGGAGCACTGAAGCTCTTTGTGCTGAAGATCAGCCCTTATGGCAATTAAGGAGGAGCCTGTACAACCTCCAAAACAGTACGAGATCTTTGTGCTTCTGTCAGATGCTGGTACCCAGTGTTCCCTCTAAGAGGCAGCGTGGCTTCACAGGTGATTACTCTGCCCCGCCCAGTCAGTCAGCATGGTGCTTAGAACCCTGAGCCTCTGACTGGGCGGGCGAATTACTCACCTGTCAAGCTGTGCTGCAGAACAACTTAGAGGGAAAACTAGTGGCACCTCTGTTTGCCCCTCTTGCCACTCTGCTGGAGCTGTATGTGGGTTGCTTTGGTAACATTCATGGACCTAGGCCTGGATTATAAAAGAAGCTTTAGTGTAGGGCTGGGGAACCTCAGGCCTGGGGAGCCAGATGTAGTCCCCAGCTTCCCTGGATCCAGCTCCTGAGAGCCAGGGCTCCCCCCAGCATTGTAGAGTCCATGCTGGCACTCCAACCCTCCCCCCCCCATGCCCTATTACAGGGCATACATAATCTACTAGGCTGGCCTCCCCTAGGCTCTGGAGTGCAAGGGGAATATGGGGAGTATCTTTCTCCTCAGTTGGGGGGCCATGTCAGTGAGGGGTTTGTTTTTTGCTTCTCACTTGTGTGTGGCCCCCAACTGGTTTTTCTGTGGGTCAGCAGCCTCTGACCCAAAAAAGGTTCCCCATCCCTGCTTTAATGGCTGCAGTTCAGGGACTCCTTAGCCTGGAGCCCTGGGCTGTGGTCACTAAAACCCCTGTGTGCTGCATTCCTGGCTGACTCTGCCTGGTGTGTGTGGGGGGGGTGGAGGGGGGAGGGTGTGGCAGCTCTGTGCACTGACATTCCTCTTCCCCCCACTCTGACTGGAGCCATGTGTGTTGCTGTAATGTAGAGAAGCTCTCTGTTCCTGCACTTGCAGGCTTTCCCCCCACCACTTCCACTGGCCAGGAATTACAGCTAATGGGAGTAGGGGTGGGGGGGGGGAGTGCTTGCAAGCACAGGGTGGTATGGAACCACCTGTTCTCCCACACACCAAATGGCAGCTGTAACAGGTAAGTGCCCCCTCTTGCCCCCTCCCTCCCATCCAGACCCTGCTACATCCCATTTCTGCACCCTATCTCCCTCTCAGATCCCACAGCCCCAGCCCACTCCTGCACCCTCTCTCCCTCCCTCAGACACCACCCCTCACTCCTCCCATCCCATCCCACTCCTGCACCCTCCCTCCCAGACACCATCCCACTTTCCTGCAGCCCTGTCCAGCACACTGAACCCCTCATTCTAGGCCCTACCTGAAGCCTAGGGTCCCCCACCGAATCTACCAGCCCTGGGTTCCCAGAAGAGTTAATCTGGCCTTGTATGGGCCTACCAAGTACAGTAAAGCATCAGGACAGGGTTCTCATGAGCTGTATGGCCCCCGATCCTCAACAGCTGCACCTCCCACCCCTGTAGAAGGGGTAAGAGCCCCTGTGGCCCCCTCCCCACTTCTGCATGCATTACTGACTGATACAGAGCATTTTATATCTTCCTTTGGGGCTTAGGCTCTCCTTAGTTTTGCCTACACTTTTTAACTGTAGCTCGTAACAAACAGTGGAGAATTCTGAAGGGTTACCAAACTAGCAGGACAGGATTTTCCTGTTGAATATGAGCAAATCCTTAAAGACATTTCAAAACAAATGCTATTTGGGAGAAAATCTAGCAATGCCAGTCTCTCAGGAGCTCCACTCAAAAAGCTTCTGCGTCAAGCAGAAAACTTTGCAGGGGCCAGACACACAGATGCAGCAAACTTAACCCCTTGTCTTTTTCATCTGCTTATAAATACAACCTGTTCTCATTTACTATAGCCACATTCTAGGCAGTACTCACCACCCATCTGGTCAGTCACTTTGCCAAAGAATTCATGCTCACAGATCAGACGTCAGAAATCTCCACACAGGCAAACTTGTCAGCCAGCATTTCAATCGAATTGGTCATTCTCTTAAAGACCTGACAACATGTGTTTTACAACAGAGACTTTAACACCAGATTACAGAGGGAGATCTCAGAACTTTTATTTATGCTAAAATTCGACAGGTTGTGAATGGGCCTTAATTGAGATAATTATCTTACACATTATCAAGACAGCCTCCCCACATTTTGATATTGGTAGTGACCTCAGATTAGCCACTTAATTGAATTTTACAGTAAACAATTTCCTCCTTCCTTATCGCTCCCCCCACCCATCCCAACCTTTTGTTCTATGTAGCTGATTTGTCAGTTTGTAATTTTTTTTTACTTTCTTTCATTGTATCCCTCTGTAATAAAATGGTCATGCTTATTCACTTTCAGAATATGATCTGAAGAAGTGGGTCTGCCCCACGAAAGCTCACACCTAATTAACTATTTTGTTAGTCTTTAAAGTGCTACATGACTGCTTTTTTGTTTCACCCATCTATTGAGACTGTATGTCTGTCGCAGACCCCAGAACCTTACCCATAAAAGTGACATGGAAACTAAGACTATCTCCATGAAATGTTTCAGCTTTGGTGAATCTGCATATTTCACTGAAATTTCATTTAGGTAAAAAAGTTCTGACGAACTCTAGCTCTTCGCAGCTATCCAATAACTCATGGTTTCTGCCTTTGTCTAAGGACAAACTCCCTTCTGTTTGGATGAAGTAGGTTAAAGAAATAGAAACTCCCACTATTTTCTTCTTTCTCAAATTCACTGTGTAGATTAGTAATGACCTGTTTTACCTTGCCATTATGTAGGTGTGGGAGCATTTTTATTGTTTTGTTTCCCCTTGTCAAAACATAGCAGCTGAAAACTAATGCTTGCCATTAAAGGCCTGGGGGGTTTACAATAATTGTGGTGTGGGTTTGTATTATTTACCGTACAAGGTACACTTAAACTGATGATTTGTTTAATGGACTGGCCTATTTCCTATTCTCTTCTTGTGAACAGAATACAGAAATGACATGCTTCTATATGCGTAGATTTGAGGGGAGGTCTGATACACCCTACTGAAAAGAAAGAGTGAATCACACTGCTTGATATTTTTAACTTATGACAGATGATTTGAAGGGACACTTTCCCAGTATGCTGGGTTCCCAGGGAGGCATGTGGGTATAGCACATTGCTACACCCAGCATCCACACTCATAGTCGTAGAAGGGGGTATTTCGATGAACCGGCATGTATGGAAGAGACTGGTGAAAGTGGCACAGTCTAGGATGCATGGTAGTTGTAGTAATAAGGTTTGTGGCTGAAGGAGCAGAACATACGTACTCTGTGCTTTAACTTGTCGTTTACTTGCTTTTGCGGATTTGAGTCAGGTATGTTATTTGTGTACCAATCCTAATTGTGCCACAATGAAGATTTTTGTATATTATATATGGGGATAGTCCTCCTTTGTATGAGGCTTTATTTACATTACGCAACTTTTAGCAACATGGCTGTGTTGCCACAACCGTGCCACTAAGTTGTGCAGTTTAGTTAGTTGGCTCTCCAAAAATCTTCCAATCTTAATGAGCAGGATTTGCTTTGCCATCAGGAAAGCCCTCCTACTGATAAAGCACTGGCCATCACTGTGCTTGTTGTCCGCAAAACTTTCATCTTTTGGGGTGGAGTCTGTTTTTGTTTTGTTTTGTTTGTTTTTAAAGCACCTGTGAAAGATAAAACTTTTGTCGTTCAGTTTTCAGTGTAGGCATAGCCTTGGACAGACAAAATGGCTGAGGTAATATCCTTTATTTGAAAACTTCCATTGGTGAGAGAGACAGCTTTTCCAGCTTCTGCAGAGTTTTTCTTCATCATCTTTGCATTAGGGCACTTTTGTGCTTGCAAGTGAGTGATTCATGCAGGTCATCCCTGCATCTTCTTTGCATTGCAAGTAGGAATAAGGGATCTTCCGGAAAAGGGCTTATTTTCCGCAAGATCCCGTCTAGACTGGCGCTTTTCTCTAGCAAAACCCTGAGCCAGAAAAAAGCGGCAGCCATGTTCATGCAAATGCCGCGGGGGATATTTAAATCCCCCGCGGCATTTGCAATTCCGACTGGTCTCATTAGCATCCCTTCTCTGGAAAGGGGTGCCAATGTAGACACAGCCCTTGAGAAAGCCAGCGGATGCCGCCCAGTGGAACTCTGCCCGGATGCATGAGCAGATGCAGGAATGGAAATAGGCCCCACAGACACCTCCCTCAGCCAGCCTCTGCTCTCTGGTCTTATAAATTGCCATTTTGGTGATAGCCATGAGGAGGTCCTGCGACCTTGTGGGGCCATGGATGGGGTGCACGTAGATTAGTAAGTTAGGGGAGAAGTGCAGCCAGAACCTCAACGAGGTTCCACAGGAGCCGAAAGAGGGGCTGTAACCTGGCGTACTCAAGGTTGCTCTGTGCCAGGGTCTCCCTCTCGCCACAAAAGGGGCAAGTGTTGGGGACAGGGGTGAACTGCACCAAGTACATGTCCATGAAGAGCATTATGAAGGATTCTCCAGTTGATGTCCCCGGTGGGCAGTAGAACCAAGGTGGAGTAGAGGCTGGCCCACTGGCGCGCTCCACCCTTTATTGATAGTAAAAAGTCCTGCCACTTGGGCTATGTCTACAGTACAGGGTTTTTGCACAAGAAGCATTTTGCGGAAGAGATCTTCCATATAAACTTGCACAAAAGTGTGTCCACACCTCAAAAGTGCATCGCAAAAGTGATGTGCTTTTGTGCAAGAGAGCATCCACACTCATTGGATGCTCTCTTGCATATGAAGCCCCCTTGGACAGGTTCTAGCCTGCCTTTCAGGTCACCAGTTGCTCTCAAATGCTGTTGCTGGAGCCCTGCAGAGATGCGCGCTTAAAGGGACCCCCCCACCGGACAGTCACTTCTCTGTTTCTGCTGCCTGCTTGCTAGCTTCTTTGGGAAAGTAAAGCTTCAGCAGTGCCTGCTGTGTCTGCCCTGAGCTTTTTCGGGGATGCAACAGCTTTTTCCTCCTCTCCTTTGTGTGCTATGGAGCCGGTGTTGCCCTTGGGCATGCAATGGATCCCCCATGGCCATGCTGTACTTCCTGCTGTGCCTGCTTCCAGCAGCATTCCTGTCCCTGCAGGAGGTGGACCCCAAGATCCTCTTTATCAGCCTTTCTCTGACTGTGGCTGCTCCACTCTGGAGAAGATTCTGGAGGCTGAGACCAGCTTGGACTGGTGGTGGTCATGGAGCAGTGGGACAACCAGCAACGGGTCCAGAACTTCCGGATGAGCAAGGCTGCCTTCCAGGAGTTCTGTGCCTGGCTCACACCTGCCCTCCAATGATGCGACACCCACCTGCACCCTGCTATCCCCCTCCAGAAGCGGGTCACAATCGCAACTGCTGGCAGAAGCTGGCCACCCCAGACAGCTGTTCAGTGGCTAACCAGTTTGGGGTGTGGAAGTCCACCACTGGGGCCACCCTGATGCAGGTAAGGAGATCATGGGCTGCAGCCTTTGCCTGGGGCGGGGGGGAGAGTGTTGCATAAGGGGGACCCTTAGGATGGGGGGATGGGGACTGTATGGGGTGGAGTAGGGGTGGGAAAGCCCTGGCCCCAGGAGCTTGTGCTTTCTCAGCCTCACAGCCCTGCTGTGGTTGGGGGAGGGGGAGGGCACATCCCACTGGAATGACACAACCCCTCTCTCATTCTCTGTTTTGTGTGTGTGTGGTTTTTTTTTTTGGTCTCCTGCAGGTCATCCAGGCCATTAACTCCCTGCTGCTGAGCAGAGTCGTCTGTGTGGAAGACCTGGACACCACCATAGCCAGCTTTGCTGCCCTGGGATTCCCCAACTGTGGGGGAGCCATCGACGGCGTACACATCCCCATCCAGGCCCCAGACCATTACGCGGCCCAGTTTGTGAACTGGAAGGGCTATTTCCTGGTAGTCCTGCAGGCCTTGGTGAACCACCGCAGCCACTTCACAAACATTTACTTGGGGTGGTTAGGCAGGGAACATGAGCACTGCATTTTCAGGAACTCCAGCCTATGTGCCCAGCTGGAGGCAGGCACCTTTTCCCCTGTCCGGAGTTTCCAGTGGGTGAGCACACCATGCCAGTGTGCATAGTGGGGGACACTGCATACCCACTAATGCTTTGGCTGATGCGCCCCTACACCAGCCAGCTTGATGCATTCAAAGATGTTTTCAATACCCTGCCCACCTGAACAGAGCCCGCATGCAGGTGGAGTGTGCATTTGGGCACCTCAAAGGACACTTCTGCTGCCTCTTCACCCGTCTGGACTTTGGGGAGCAGAATATCCCCAACGTGGTGTCGGCCAGTTGTATGCTCCACAATCTAGTGGAGCGAAAGGGGGTGGCCTTCCTCCCGGGGTGGGTGGCAGAGTCCACCCACAAGGGTCATGGCTTGGAGCAGCCCAGACAGCTGCTACCCACCAGGCCCATTAGTTGGGGGGTGCACATCTGGGAGGCCCCAAGGGAGAGGTTCTCTCAGGACCCACAATAACTCTTCCCCAGGGCCTCCCCAACAGGGGCTTTGGCTTTTCTTCTCTCTTCCTTCCCCCTCCCACCTTGCCCTTACCCTGACCTCCCAATAAACACACCTGGTTGGTTTCAGAACAAAATGAGTCTGACTTTATTTCACATGAGGATAAGGTGTGCAGGGGGGCTGTCTGAACTGGGAGGGGTAGTGGAATGGCCTGAAGAGCCCCCTCAGGTGCACAGACCAAAGGGATGGGCAGGAGGGGTGGCTGGAGCGGGGTCAGGGTTGACGAGGAGGGTCTGTAGGCATGACTGCGGGTAGAGGCATGGCCATGGGGAAAGGAGGGAGGAGAGGCATGGCAGGGTGGGCAGACAGATGGGTAATGGCCATGGGAGGGGGGGCAGGAGGGTGAAAGGCAGGAGCTGCAGTGGCAGGCAGCTGTTCCGCCATGTGGGACAGGATGCTGCACATGGTGTCACAGTGCACCATCAAGTCATTCCAGGCCTGCTGCCACCACTCCAGGTCAGCGTTGAGCCTGCATGACAGGGTGGCGTGGATGTCCTGCATGACACCTGTGTGCTGGCACATGAGGTCCTCACGATGCCTGGCTCGTCTCTGCGTCCCCCGGACTGTGGCAGGTGGCTGCGGTGGCATGGCACAGCCCTTGGTTCCGGCTGCTCTGGCTGTGGAGAAGACAACAGGGAGTGGTGGTCCGTTTGCCCTGCATACACATTTCCTGAGGCCGTGTCCTCGTCTGTGAGAGGTGACTGCACCAGCCCACGCCCCCCAGGAGGGGGATGTCCTGGGTACAAGGCCATGTGTGGCCTGCACAGCAGGTTCTGTGTCACAGGGACCCTGAGGGGGCCAGAGGACCGTGCTGCCCACTTCCCCCCTCCACACACACACACACACACACCATGGCCAGGCAGGCAAGGGATGTGTGGCCAGAGTGGGATCCTGTGATGGGAGGCAGAGGAGCTGTGTGCAGCCTGTCCCTCCCTAGGGTGTGCGCACACAGATACGGCTCGCTGTGCGGGAGCGGCTGCTGCCTCGCACGTGCAGGCAGGCCTGTGTTCTGCACTCCAGCAAGTGTGTGGGGTCGTGCCTGCACCCTTGTGGCTAGTCTGTTTGTAGCTGGGTGCACCCCCCTTCCTCATGGGGGCAGGACTTGTATGGCCAGGCATGAGGCTGACAGCAGGCTCCTGGGCATGTTGAGGGGCTGGCTGCTGTGCCCACGTGCCGCACTATCCCGCTGCACGTGGTTGCAAATGCACAGACTGCAGCAGCACATGCTGGCCGAGCAGCCTGCATGACACTATGCTCTCCCCCTCCCCCACTCCCTGTGCACTCACTTTCCTCACCCTGTTTGTGTGTCTCTGTGTGCCAACTTACCTGAAGATCCCTCCCAGGCCTTCTTGGAGGCCTCCAGACTGACAGGGACTGGCTCCAAGGCCAGGGTGACGGTCCCGCTGTCCTGCTCCTCTTCCTCTGTCTGGGACTGGACCTGCCACTCCATCTCATCGGGGACGAGCTCCAGCCACAGGACTACGGGCTGCTCCAAGCCGGAGTCCACCACGATGGGGGGTGGGGGGGAAGAAGGGAAGAGGGGCCACTCCTAAGATGTGGTGGAGTTCCCTGGAGTAGGGGCAGGTGTGGGGTCCTGCCCCGAGCAAGCCCTCTGCTCCGTTGCCCGAACATATCCCTGATGGAGCTCCTTCACCTTGGCCCGGACCTGTTCCATGGTCTGGGCAGAGTGACCTCACTCTGTCAGGGATGTGGCCATGTGGGAGAAGATGTCTGCATTCCTGAGCTTGGTCTGGGGTTCCTGGAGTGACTCCTCCTCGCCTCACAAATTTGAGAAGGGTCGCTATTTTGGAGGCGGACCAGGCTGGGGCACAGCATTTGCTGCTCCTGGGGGGTGGTCCTGGGAGCCCTGTAGCTGCTTCCTGGAAGGGCCAGGGGGGCTCTCAGGCACCTTCCTGCTCTGCCATTGTCACAGGGTGGACTCACCACCATAGCACCTCCAACTGGCAGTCCTGGGAATTAGCTTGTTCGGCTCATTGGAGGCCTCCCTCTACCCGTGTCTCCCCGTGTTTGTCTTTGACCACGGCATCCTCTTCAGGACACTGCCCTCCTGTAGGGCCCACTCCAGTCTCTCTGCACCCCCTTCTGGGGTGTGTGTGTGTGTATTTACTCAACTGCACACTCCCGGGTCCTCCCCTCCCAAGGGGCACACAGTTCTTCTCCCAGGGAACTCCCAGTTCCTCTGTACCCACTTTGCCTCAGTGACCCACTGCCAGTCTTCATCTAGCCCCTGCCTCAGGGGCAAACTGCAGTCTGTAATGGCCACTCATCCCTGGCAAAGATGTGTGAACCTGCTACCCCTGCCTATCATGGCTGTCCCTCACAGCCCTAGTAGCTTCAGGCCTTGCAGCCTGAGGGCTTGGTTGGCCAGAGCTTCCCCAGCTCTGCTCTACCTCCAGGAAGCCGCCGCCGCCTGCCTCCCAAGCAACCAGGTCCCACCTGCTCTCTAGCCAGAGCAAGAGTGAACTTCCTCCTCTACCTCAAGGAGCCCGTCTTTATATAGTCCCCAGCTGGGCCCTCCTTAGCCAGAACTGCCTCAGCTGGGGCTTCGCTCTCAGCCCTCACTCAGGGCTGGCTTTTTGCCTTTAAAGGGCCAGTGCAGGGTGTGGCGGCTCATCGGGGTTCCCCCACCTCCTGCACCCCCCGTAGTGGCACGAACAGACTCCACCAGCCAGTAGAATATAGGGAGTTTATTGCTTCTCCAGGATACAGCACAGCACAGATATAATCTGGTTACAGGGCAGACCTAGGATGCCTCAGCCCCCTTGAGATGGGGGAGACTGGGCCCCTAAATCCCAGCCCGTTGCTTAGGCTGCTTCCTCCATGATACCAGACAGAAACTAAAAAACGTCCCTTCTAGCCCTGGCCTCTAGCCAGGGACTGGCCTTCCCTCCTTCATTTGTTTCTCTTCCTGGGAGGCAACTGGTTGGACAGGTTCAGAGCCCCTTGCATAATGACTCATCCCCTGTCCTGCTGGGCCATGCTACAAA
The DNA here is from genome assembly GCF_049634645.1 of Pelodiscus sinensis. Taxonomy (NCBI): domain Eukaryota; kingdom Metazoa; phylum Chordata; order Testudines; family Trionychidae; genus Pelodiscus; species Pelodiscus sinensis. Next base: position 64,546,581 of record NC_134714.1, read on the forward strand.
CAGCCGCCAGCAGAGGTCACCCACAGCTCACCGCCCAGCATAGCAACCAGCAAGATACCACCACTACATCACACAGGGCAAGTGCCCTGTCACAGCCATGTTCTGGCAAACAGAGTTGTGTGGCAAAGGCACCTGCTGTGGGCAAGCTTCCTGCCATAATGCTTGTGCAGGGTGCCTGCAGCTTTAAGAGGGGCCAGCAGACAGGAACTATAGAGTTCTGATTGTCTGCTACGGAGCATCCAAGAGGCCACCTGTGTTTTTTCCGGGAGGCCAGATTTTGTGCAAAAACCCCTGCAGAGCATCCACACCTGCCTTTTTGTGCAAGAGCTGTAGCGCAAAAAGGAGTAATTCCTCCTGGGGGGAAGAATAACTCTACTGCAAAAAGCCTTCTGTCATGTTGATTTACTGTAATTTTTTTTGCACAAAAATGTGCTTGAGGTGTGGATGCTCTGATGGTTTTTGTGAAAAAAAAAACGGCCTTTTTTGTGCAAAAATCTTGTAGTGTAGACATAGCCTTGGTGTCTGGGTGGGACACGAGGGTGGGGAAGTGAAGAGTGTGATGCATGAGAATGTACAGATGGCTCTTTGGCGTGGTTTGAAAGGGGACTGGCTACAAGGTGTGCAGCTGGCTCGGACGATGAGAGCAGGATGGTTTGGCAGGCACATGGGGCCGGGGGCTGATGGAAAGATCCCTGGGTAAACTGGCAAGAACTTTCCAGAAGCAGTTTGGACAATCAGGCCAGTTAGAACACCTGGAGTTAATTAGGAGACTTCCAGAGCAAAGGGAGCCAGGTTAATCAGATCACCTGGGATCAATCAAGAACCAGTTGAGACGGGTTTAAAAGGGCTCTTCTTCTATTACTTGAGAGGTGCATGAGAAGGAAGGCACTGAAGTGCTGAGAGTGAGAGGAGTTTGGATGAGAGTTGGGAGCTTTAAGGCAGGAAGAGAGTCTTGGAAGATCAGGTGCCAGAGGAAAGGTACTAGGAGGTATTGTTTTGGGGGGAAGTGGCTCAGGGAAGTAGTTGCCAGATGGGGGGAAGAACAAACCCCATCTGTTGCTACTGCCTTAAGGCTCTTGGGCTGGAACCCGGTGTAGTGGGTGGGCTTGGGTTCCCCCAAACCCTCCTCACACCACTACAGAGGGCTGGGAGGAGGGCAATAGAGTTTCCCTGGTGTTGGCCAGAGTGGCCACCAGGGAAAGCTGGGGAGGGCTAGCCTCCCACTAGTTCAAATTAAGGGGCTACACACCCCTTAATTCGAACTAGTAAGTTCGAACTAGGCTTAGTCCTTGTACAATGTGGTTTACCTAGTTTGTACCTGGATAGGGAAGCTTAGATTCACCTAGTGCAACTTGTAAAACTGAATTGTATGAATTCTGTTTCCCCCAGAAACCATCCGTGGTGTCATTCATTACAGGAATTGGATACTGGATCTCTTTTTTTCTGAGTTGTGACTCAGTGTTCACTTTGAACAAGGCTACTTATGTCAGACTTATCTTATTGTCGTCTTTTTCTAAAGTTTACTCTCTTCCTTTATGGGCTTGTCACTCTATGATTCATATGAAGGGATTATTTCGCAAGGCAGGGGAGTATGTCTTCTGTAAATTTGACCTTTCCAGATCATCCATTAAATACAAACACGATCATTGTGTCCTGCCTGTAGGAAACCTGTTCTGCAAGACCTGAAAATAACAAGTGATTAACAATTAACCACAATTGTCCAGATAGGATTGGACTTGGCCATATTAATTTTCTTTTGTGTGCTTAGGTTCAAAGTCACTTATTATTATTATTTTAAATAAAAACCATCACCAGCACTGGTTTTGAAATTTAGCATTTTCTCTTTACCAGCTAGAGCCTTGCATAGAAGGCAAAAAGTTAAACTTCTACCTCAGTATTATGCAACATGTTGAAATGTTTGAAAATATCTACGGTTGATTCTCTGTTTATGGTGTAACTTTGCAATCATTAGTATCCACTATATTGATGCAACACTTGTAAATATTTCACTGCTGCTGTTATGTTCAATGAATGTGTCAGCTTCAGGAACATCTGTGTACTGATATCAAGGGGAATAAGAATAGAGATGTAGCCAAATCAGGTTTTAGAGAGAGAGAGAGAGTGTGTGTGTGTGTGTGTGTGTGTGTGTGTGTGTGTGTGTGTGTGTGTGTGTGTGTGTGTGTGTGTGTGTGTGGAGAGGTTAGTGTCTATGAGATAATGATATTAGGGGGTGATAATTGGGGAATCTATCTTCACCCCCCTCTGTTCTAAAGTCTTATTTGCCAATTTTATGTGTTCACTTTTTTTGTTTGTATCCCTTTAGTATATATGGCCAAGCCTATTTTCTTCTACAATTTGATCTGAGGAAGTGGGTCTGGCCCACGAAAGCTCATCATCTAATAAACCATCTTGTTAGTCTTAAAGTGCTACATAGTCCTGTCTTTTGTTTCAGCAAGACCAGACTAACACGGCTACATCTCTATTACTATTTTACATGTCGGGCACTACATTTAGCCGTTTGGAATGGAAATCCATCAACCATATGAAAAAATGTGCACAGACATAGACAGACATCTTTCTATCCAAGTGCAAAAGATGGACATTGTACCCAAAGGAGTGAAAGTGAACAACCCATTAAGATCAACATACTGTACTGACTACAGTGAGAGACTCTGCTTCACACTATCCAACAAACTAAGGAACCACCTGATTAGTATCTTATACAAGAAACAGAAAAACATCAAGAATGACCTCTCTAACCTAGAGAATCTCATCTCAAGACAAACATCTACACTGACTAACACCTTACAAGACTCTTGTTCCACCAGACAAGAAATTTACTACACACACTTCTCTTCCCTACAAAAAAGACAGTAAACTTTATAAACTGCTCTACACCACAGGCTATAACAGCAACTACCTCAACCCACTGGATAATATTAACCATTCTAGCTACAAACTCAACCCAGCAGAAGAGTCTGTTTTATCCCGGGGTCTTTCTTTCTGCCCCACCTCCCTCACAAACTGGATTCAATTTTGTGGTGACCTTGAGGCTTTCTTTTGCTGCCTCCGCTTACAAGAATATTCTAAACTACCATTGAACATCAATCTGACCAACCAGATCCCCCCCCCTATCAACTCCAAAAGAAAAATAATTCTATATGGACTCCCCCGATGGTTGGATTTACAATCTGGATTTCTATTTACAATGCTTCCGCAACAATGCACAGACTGACATTATTCACAAATGACAACAAGCAACATACAATCTTAACCTTGCTAAACACTCTGCTGTCCAGAGTTTCAAAAACAATCTGAAACAAAATACAGGACTAACAAGATGGCTTATTAGATGATGAGCTTTTGTGGGCCAGACCCACTTCCTCAGATCAAAAACAATCTGGACATTATAATCAAACCAGCTGACAAAGGGGGTGCTGTGGTCATTATGACCAGGAGGCAACTAGACAACTCTCCAACACCACATTTTACAGACCTCTCTCCTCTGATCCCACTTCAGAATACCAAAAGAAACTATACTGTCTCCTTAAGGAACCCCCTACCTCTACTCAGGACCAAATCCACAGAAACACCTTCTGAACCCCGCCCAGGATTGTTCTATCTACTTCCCAAAATCCATAAACCTGGACGTCCCGGACATCCCATCATCTCAGGTATCGGCATGTTCACTACTGGATTATCCAGCTATGTGCACTCTCTTCTCAAACCCTATGCAACCAACACTCCCAGCTATCTGAGATACTACTGACTTCCTGAGAACTACAAAACATTGATAACCTCCCTGATAACACCACCCTTGCTACCATGGATGTAGAAGCTCTCTACACCAGCATCCCACATGAAGACTCATTACAAGCAATTAAACACTATGCCAGAGGATACCACTGCCAGTCTGGTAGCAGACCTATGTAACTCTGTTCTCACCCACAGTTAATGCCAATTTGGGAACAACTGATTCCTCCAGATCAGCAGCACAGCCATGGGTACCAGCATGGCCTCACAGTATGCTAACATCTTTATGGCTGACTTAGAACAACGTTTCTTCAGATCCTGTCCCCTCTTCCCCCCTCCTCTACTTATGCTACATCAATGACATCTTAATGATCTGAACCCATGGCCAAGAAACACTGGATGCATTCCACAGAGACTTTAACAACCTATACCCCTCCATCAATCTCAGCCTGGACCATTCAACACAAGAGATCCATTTCCTGGACACCACAGTACAAATCAGCAATGGTAAATTAGATACCACTCTTGACAGAAAACCCACTGATTCCTACAGTTACCTAACTGCCTCCAGCTCCCATCCAGAACACACCATACGATCCATCGTCTATAGCCAAGCCCTGAGATACAACTGCATCTGCTCTAATCCCGCTGACAGAGACCAGTAACTTCAGGATCTTTACCAAGCATTTATAAACCTCAGTTACCCACCCGGAGAAATAAAAAAACAAATTGAAAGAGCCAGATGAATACCTGGAACCCAGAAACCATCTACTTCAAGACAGACCCAAGAAAACTAACAATAGAACACCACTTGTCGTCATCTATAGACCCCAACTTAAACCTGTCCAACGCATTATCAATAAACTACACCCTATACTGGAACAGGTATTACATAAGAACAAAAGAAACTACGCTCGGTTCTAAAATTTGATTTGTCAATTTCACACGCGTTCACTCTTTTTTTGATTGTATCACTTTGGTATATATGGTTGTGCCAATTTTCTTCCACATTGATCTGAGGAAGTGGGTCTGGCCCACGAAAGCTCATCACCTAATAAACCATCTTGTTAGTCTTTAAAGTGCTACATAGTTCTGTCTTTTGTTTGAACTACACCAGACTAACATGGCTGCATCTCTATCACTATTGCTTTGGAAGAGGCAGACTCCACCTAATGCAACCCATTTTTGACCTTTGGTATATTCCCTTTCTGACTTATCCACCATTTTCCTTGGAAACCATAGTGTTCGGAGAACTGGTTTGACAGAAAATTGCTAACAGCTTTCAAGGTAATCCCCCCCCCCCCCCCCCCGCGGCATAAGTTTTGGCTTACAGTTATGACTTTTCTTTTTAACACCCTGTTGGCAATGGACATGCATGAGCTATCCAAGGTGCTGAAACGAGGTTCAAAGCTGCATGTTTGTGAAGTGACATAAGGCTGCCAGCATTAAAAAGAATGCTCTGTGGAGCTAGATAAAATGAAGCTTGAGTTAATTTTATCAATCATGCTATAATTGTCCAGTGGCAAAGGAAAAACATTCAGAGGCAGTATATTTTAAATGGCAGTTTAGTCCATAGGATGCAGCCTGCCATGAAGTGTTCATCTTATTATCCAGAGTGTGTGTAATTGAGTTATCTTTTCAAGCAAGAAGACATTGGCTTAGGTTCACCATGGGCATAAACGGATACCATTCTGTAGCTCTCAGCTTATTGCCCAAATTTACATCACTGGTAAATTTAGTTAACTGTGTACAGGAGCCCTTTTAAATAATTCTCTGATTATGCTATTCCCCTTTGTGAATTTCAGTCTTCTATTAGATTTTTTCATCCAGCCTGTATTCCTGGAAACTTTATTATTCCCTTGGGGATATAGCCAAAGTAATGTTTTGTGCAACACTTATCTTTTCCTTTAAAGTCCACTCAGGCCTGGTATAGGCAGCTGCAACTCCCATTGAAGATGGTAGGAATGGCACTCACATAAGAGCTGAATTTGTTCCTGTGACTTCAAATAAAGGAAAAAAAAAGCCTAGATGCTCTTTAAAGGCAAGTAAATTTGTATGACTCCCACCCAGAAAATGGGCAACTTTTTCATATTTTTTTCCAAACTCTGCATTTTATTTGTAAATCTCTAAATATTATCCTTATTTTAAGACTAAGAAACAGAATAGAAAGAGCTTAAAGCCCAGGTCCTCAAAGGTATCTATGTGTGTAACTCCTATTAAAATAAATGGAATTTAGATACATTTAGAATTTAGGGTATAAAAGAGTATAGCTTTCATAGGAAGGATAGGCAGGGGACAAAAGGGAGGAGGTGTTTCCTTGTATATTAAAAATGTATACACATGGACTGAGGTGGAGATGGACATAGGAGACAGACTTGTTAAGAGTCTCTGGGTTAGGTTAAAAGGGGTAAACAAAAAAAGGGTGATGTTATGGTAGGGGTCTACTACAGACCACTTATCCAGGCAGAAGAGGTGAATGAGACTTTTTATAAACTATCAATCATCGAAAGCACGGGATTTGGTGGTGATGGGGGACTTCAACTATCCAGATGTGTTGAGAAACTAACACAGCAGGGCACAGATTATCCAGTAAGTTCTTGGACTGCATTGGAGACATATATTTTTTTTTTTATTTCAGAAGGTTGAGAGAGCTACTGGGGGGAAGCTGTTCCAGATTTAACAAATAGGGAGGAACTGGTTGAAAACTTCCAAGTGGAAAGCAGCTTGGATGAAAGTGATCATGAAATCAGAGTTCATGATTCTAAGGAATGGTAGAGAGAATGGAAAAATAGAGACAATGGATTTCAGAAGGGCAGATTTTAGTAAACTAAGAGAGCTGTTCAGCAAGGTCCCATAGGAAGCAAGACTAAGAGGAAAAACAACTGAAGAGAGTTAGCAGTTTTTCAAAGGAACATTATTAAAAGCCCAAAAGCAAACTATTCCACTGCATAGGAAATATAGAAAGTCTGGCAAGAGACTACCTTGGCTTAACCGGGGAACTTGCATGATCTACACATCAAAAAGGAATCCTAAAAAGTAGAAACAAGGTCAAATTATAAAGGATGAATATAAATGAACAACACAAGTATGCCAGGGCAAGATTAGAAAGGCAAAGGCACAAAACGAGCAAATCTAGCTAGAGACAAAGGGTAACAAGAAGACATTCTACAAATATATTAGAAGCAAAAGGAAGACCAAGAACAGGGTAAGTCCATTGCTCAATGAAGAGGGAGAAACAATAACAGGACACTTGGAAATGGCAGCTGTGCTTAATGACTGCTTTGTTTCTGGTTTTTCACCAAGATGTTTGATGGTGAAGGGATGCCTACCATAGTGAAAGCTAGTGGAAATGGGGCAGGTTTAGAAGTTAAAATAAAAAAAAAACAAGTTAAAAATTACTTAGACAAGTTAGCTGTCTTCAAGTCACCAAGGCCTGATGAAATTCATCTTAGAATACTCAAGGAGTTGATAGAGGAGGTATCTGAGCCTTTAGCTATCCTCTTTGAAAAATCATGGAAGTCAGGAAAGATACCAGAAAATTGGAAAAGGGCAAATATAATGCCCAACTATAAGAAAGGAAATCAGAACAACCCAGGAAACTACAGACCAGTCAGATTAACTTCTGTGCCAGGGAAGATAATGGCGCAAGTGATTAAGGAATCAATCTGCAAACATCTGGAAGATAATGTGATAGGTAATAGCCAGCATGGGTTTGTAAAGAACAAATCCTGTCAAACCAATCTGATTGCTATCCTATCAAAGAAAACTATCTTGTGGACAAGGGAGAAGTGGTGGATGTGGTATACCTAGACTTTAGTAAGGCATTTGATACAGTCTCACATGGCCTTCTTATCAATAAACTAGGCAAATACAACTTAGATGGGGCTACTATAAGGTGAGTGCATAACTGATTGGATAATTGTTCTCGGAGTAGTTATTAATGGTTCACTGTCATGCTGGAAGGACATAAGAAGTGGGGCTCCAGAGGGGGTCTGTTTGGGGACTGGTTCTGTTCAATATCTTCATCAATGATTTAGATGATGGCATAGGGAGTACTATTAAGTTTGCAGATGATACCAAGCTGGGAGGGGTTGCAACTGCTTTGGAGGATAGGGTCATAATTCAAAATGATCTGGACAGATCTGAGGTAAATGGGATGAAGTTTTAATAAAGACAAATGCAAAGTGCTCCACTTAGGAAGGAACAATTAGTTTCACATATACAGAATGGGAAATGACTGTCTAGGAAGGAGTACTGCTGAAAGGCATCAAGGGGGTCATAGTGAATCACAAGCTAAACATGGGTCAATAGTGTGACACTGTTGCAAAGAAAGCAAACATGATTCTGGGCTGCATTAACAAGAGCAAGACATGAGAAGTAATTCTTCTGCTCTACTCTGAACTGATTAGGCCTCAATTGGAGTATTGCATCCAGTTCTGGGCACCACATTTCAAAAAGGATGTGGAGAAATTGGAGAAGGTACAGAGAAGAGAAACAATGATCAAAGGTTTAGAAAATATGACCTGTGTGTGGGAAGACTGAAAGAACTGGGCTTGTTTAGCTTAGAAAAGAGAAGACTGAGAAGGGACATCATAGCAATTTTCAATCCTCTAAAAGGGTCTTACAAGGAAGAAGAAGAATTGCTCTCCTTGACCTCTGATGATAGGACAAGAAGCAATGGGCTTAAATTGCAGCAAGGCAGATTTCGATTGGACAGTAGGAAAAAGTTCCTAACTGTCAGGGTGGTTAAACACTGGAATAAATTGCTTAAGGAAGTTGTGGAATCTCCACCACCGGAGATATTTAAGAGCAGGTTAGACAGATGTCTATCAGGGATGATCTAGGCAGTGCTTGGTCCTTGCATGAAGGCAGGGGACTGGACTTGATCTCTTGAGGTCCCTTCCAGTTCTAGTATTCTGTTTCTATGATTGAGGACTTGCAAAGATCGCACAGTCAGTAAAAGATTCAGAAATAGAATCCAGTTTTCCTGTCAGTTCCTGCTCTAACCATTGGACAAATGCATGTGCACGTAGGTAGTTAGGCATATGCAGATTAAGATGTAGTTAGGCATATGCAGATTAAGATGCTCATTTTCCAAAACATAAATGGACATTAACTTCCAAGAATGTGAATATACTTGAAAAATAACTTTCCTCAAAACATTCAATTTAGAAATCATTCTGCTTGTGAATTAAAAAAAAATACAAATCTGACCCCTTTGCAGCTGTTCCAATAACTTTTATTTTACCCTCCCCTGGTGTCTTGCCATTGGAAGACACCCATTGTCAATAGCTCCCTCCCCACCTTCTTTTTTTTTTTTTTTTAAGAGATATGCTATTCTTCAGATTTAACTCCTGGTTACATTTTCACCAACAATATGCCTAATGGCAATGATTGAGTCACACCAGCTCATTTACCAGACCAGATGCTCAGTTAGTCTAAATCTGCATAGTCCTGTTGATTTCAGTGCTGTGAAAAATGGTGCTTTCTGTGAAATATGTTAGAAAAGAAGCTCTCAACAAGGGGTCCATGGTCCCTTGGTACAGTGACTCAGTTTCAGGGGGTCTATGAACCCTCAGCCCTAGCACCCTAGTAGAAGAAGCCCCAAGTTCATGGGCAGTGTTAGAAGGAGAATGGAGGGGCTGTTTCCTCTCTAAACTGCAGTGGCAGAGTAGGGCAGCCCCAGCCCCCATCTCTTCCTCTCTCCCCTGCTGAAAACCCAACCCTCTGGCCAGGTTGGAAGTAGGAAGCTGGAGCCAGACAGTGCAGGGCATCTGCTGCTCTGGCTGGTGCCATGCAAGGGGAGCACTGTGGCTGCACATGTCTCCTGCTGCTGCTAGTGCCCAGGGCTGAAGCTGATCCTCTGCTCCCAGCCCCCTTTGACGGCTCACTTGTCTGGTAAGTGACCAGAGTGGTGGACCTGGGCTCCAGGGACAGCAGAGGCCTTGAGAAGCAGCAATTGCAACCTTCCTGGCACACAACTGCAAGCTACCCCTCTCCCTGCACCCTGAGCTACACTCTGCCCCAACACAGCCCCTACCTACCTCCTTACTGCTCCCCATGCACCCTAGCTTCTCCCTCACTGCACCCTGTGCGCACACAGCCCTTAGCTACCCTTCTGCAGCATGACCGACCCTGGGCCTGCACATATCCCCTAGCTACTAGGGTTGTCAACTGTCTAAGCACAAACACTTTTGCCTACTCCTACCTCACCCTTTCCAGTGATCATGCCCCCACCCTGACCTCTTTTCTGAGGCCCTGCCCCTGCTCACTCGATCACCTATCCCGCCTGTGTTCACTCTATTCCACCCTCACTCATGTTCATTGGGATGGGAGCTCTGGGCTGGGGCTGAGGGATTTGGAGTGTGGGAGGAAGTTCCCCCCCTGAGCCTGGGGATTAGAGTTCAGGAGAGGGGGATGGTGTAGGCGCTGGGAGGAGTTTGTATGCAGAAGAGGGTTCAGGGCTTCAGGTGTGGGAGGAGGCTTGGGGTACAGAAGGGGGTGTGTGCTGGCTCAAGGAGTGGACTCGGGGCAGTGGGTTGGAGTGTGGGGGGGGGATATGGGTTCTTGGAGGGAGTTGGTGTATGGGAAGGGACTAAGGGCTGGGGCAGAGGGTTGGGGTGCAAGAGGGGTGAGAGGTGTGTGGTCCAGCCAGGTGGCATGTACTTTGGTCAGCTCCCAAGCTGTGCACATATGCTAAGGCTGCCTGCATGCCCTGGCCCCACTCCCAGAAGTGGCTGGAACATCCCTGTGGCTTCTAGTGGTGATGCCTGGCCAATGAAAGCTGCAGAATCAGTGCTCGGTGTGGGGGCAATGTGTGGAGGACCCTCTCCCCCTAGTCTCTCCACATAGGGGCTGCAGGGATGTGCAGGCTGCTTCTGGGGCCAGCTGCATTAGGCCAGGGCACAGTGCACTGCCAGACTTGTGATTAAAAGCTCAAAGTTTGGCTGCAGTAGCCTCTGGGGGAGAGAGCCTGCTTCAGAGAGACTCCCAGCTAAACTGGAAGGGCTTGTACCCCTACTAGCTACCCCTCCTATGCACCCTTTATTACCCAGAACCCCTTGCTATCTTGGCCTGGAACCCTGAGCTAGACCCCTGCCTGCACACAGTCCCTAGCCAGGCCCACCAGTTGGGGGGAGGGGAGAGAAAGGAGGGAAGAGAGCAATTGCCCAGGGCTCAGACAAACAGGGTAGATATGTATGTGTGTTTACATAAAAATGAAGATAAAAATAAGTCTGGTTTCCTGCTGTGTACAGAGCCCAGTTCCTCACTGTGTAGTAACATCTGCTGGTCTGGCAGAGCAATAGCAGCCTGAGAATGACTGAACTTGTGGGTTCCTCTGGCTGCTCCGGAGTCCCTCTGCCATGTCTGCTGTGCTGACTCTCCAGCTGCAGGGCTGAGGACAGGGAAACTTTAGAGAGGAACAAGGTCTCTCCGCACTTAACAGATTTTCTTCTCCCAGAGCTACAACTCCTCACCAAACACAAGCCAGCAAGTTCAGCCACTGAATAAAGCTGCCCTAAGTTTGCAGAGAGGCAGAGAAGTCAGTCCCCCTTTCCTCAGCTGCTAGCACTGACTAGCAACTAGCATAAGCGCAGGCTGAGGCCACCTCCACTGCTCAGCCAGGGTGGGAATGAGGCACAGGTATCTCTCTGCCTTCTCCACTGGCTGTCTTCTTGGAGATTTCTTGGTATGTGTGGCACACCATGTCTGCTGTCAACACCACAGGGTTAAATCCCCTCCTCTTCCTCCTCCACAACCTGGTGGATGTGAATATCCCACAGCACCAGCAAGCACCAGTGCAAGTATTGTATATTTTAACTGTTGGTCATAATCCATTACATTGGTATATCAGTTTGTACCTTGTCTTTCGATTACACAATAAGGTATTTAATTAGCCAACTTGATACTTTGGTGTTTACTTACTTTGTGCTTCTTTAACTGTTTTATATATTAATTTCATTTCATAATGCATTTATTTAATATAAATATATAATTCAAAATAACAAGTTTGACAACCTATATGTAGGCTCACAACTTGTTTAATACTGCTGCTGTAACTGGAGAAAAAGGTTAACTAGATCAAGCAATGTCACGTAGTGGATTGTAATGTGTTACCAGTAGCATAAACAGTAGTGTCTTAACCTCAGCCATCCCTCTCTAGAGAGGCCATTGACTGTTCTGCCCTGGAATTGCTGTTGGCGAGCCTACCCTAGCTACCTACTTTCTTCACCCTGAGCTGCACCCACCCCCACTTACTCTCCATCTGCACACTGAGAGGTTTTCAAACTTTGTGAGCTGAGCCCTCCACATTGTTATAATTGTTGGCTTTTCTCCCCCCAGACAGTCTGGGTGGGCTGCTGAGATGAGTTGGACTGGAGGTGGGGTTGCCATATACAGAGCTGGCCTGAGCCCAGCCTTCCCCCCCAATATAAATCAAGCTATGCGTAAGCCTGAGGTCTCTTCCCCCCACTCCCAGCAGCCAAAGGCTGAAGTCCAAGTCTCAACACCCCACAGGGTTAAATCCCCAACTCCCCCTCTTCCCACTTCCTGGGGGCTAGAGCCTTGAGAGATCTTCTCACCTTCCTCTCCCCGACAGAGCCTGGGAGCTTTTATAGCATATTGAGGGGCCACAGAAAGTAAAAGGTTGGGTTAGAAAATATTTTAGATATAAAATATTTCGTGTTCCAGGCTAATCATGACCTTGTGCTTGCTCATTCATCAAAAGGCATATCTTTTTTTAATCCCCTTTTCAGAGTGTATCCAGGCCTATATGCAGGAATTTCTGTCTTGGGTGGGGAGGGGGGAGGTGTGTGTGAGCTGTGGGAGGGACTGGTGGCTGCCCCCCCTCCCAGCCTTGTCCCCACAGCCCAACCCCTGCCCCCAGAAGGGGGCAATTAGCTTCAGGCTTCCCCCTGTAGGTCCAAGCATGGGGGAGGAAGGCTGGCAGCATTCCACCTATGCTTTCCCCTGGCTGGCCAGAGCACGGTGGAGGGAGGATGGCAGTGTGCCACTTCTGCCTTTCCCAGACCTGACAATCAACCCCATGGCAGACCATGAAGGTCCATGGTGGAGGTGCGTTTGCATCCTTTGTACCTCCCTGAGTATGGGCCTGGTATCGTGTTAAAATTGGTGCCAGATGTGGCTCACAGAGGAACCTAGTATCCTTTTAATAATGCAGTAATTTCTCATTTAACACGGTAGATACGTTTCAGAAAATGATTGTGCTAAGCAAAAACGTGTTATGCGGGGTCAATTTTCCCATTGAAAATAATGGAAAAATGGGGGTTGCGTTTCAAGTGGTGGTGTCGAAGTCAATTTTCTGTTGGTGCTGAGTTATCAACGTCAACATTAGACGATGTACTGTACAGTAAAACTCCAATTGTCCAGCATGCAGTTGTCCGGCATCATCTGGAACCCGGAAGTGCTCCGGTCAGTTGCTCTCTAGGCTGGGCTGCTGTGAGCCGCATGTGTGCTCGCAGCTCCAGCTTGCACTTGCTAGCAGTGAGACGCTGAGCACAGGCAGCTGCCTTGGGACTGGGACATAAGGTTGGGGGACAAAGGGGACTGGGTTACAGTACGGAGGAGAAGTGTTTGGCTCTAGGGAAGGGAAGGGAAGGATGCCTCGCACCCTCTCCTTTTCCCCCACTTGCAGGCCGGTGGCTGGGTTTCCCCAGCCAGCCTGTGCCTAAGCTTTCCCCGCCTCCCTGCAAAGCGGCGGAGGGTTCGCTGCTCACTACACCATTCCCCGCTGACCCCCCCCCCTTTGCCGGAAGCAGTGCGGGTACCAGCAGACCCGTCACAGCCGCCTTATAGTACCTCCCAGTATGCCGGATTATTGGAAGTCTACTGTATTACTGCTGTTTGCACAATTTATACTGCCACACGAAGTAATCCGCCACTTGTGGGGGTTTTTTTGTGTTATTTCGGGGATGGTCGTGTTATTCAAAAAACATTTCCTAAAAAAAAAAAATCATGCTACCACAAAAACGTGTTAAGTGGGCACATGTTAAATGAGTAATTACTGTATTTTTAATTGGGAGACACTCTGGTCTTGCTTCCCACATTATCCCTTGGTTTTCAGGGTTAAGAGACAGGATTAAATCTCTCAATAAACCTCTAGAAACTAGATGCCAAATTTTATACACATACACACTAGGTATGTAAGTAACTGGTTGACTATTCGACAAGCATATGCTTATCGGATAGTCGATTAGTGACTTGACTAGTCACTTTCTTCCCCTCTTGCTGCCTCTATCAGAGAGAGGGAGCAAGTGGGGGAGCAGGAGCTGGTGCTGGGGGGAGCCATCTTTAAAGTCAGTTCCCCCAGCATCATCTCCATGGGTGTGGGGGATGGGGAGACAGTGGGGAACTGGCAGCACTTACATTTCAAAAGCAGAAGTGCTGCGGGAGCATGGAGTGAACAGACGCTCAACCAGTCCCCTGCTGGCCCTGTGCTCCGTGCTTTTGAAATGTACAAGAGCCTCCAGTGGGCTTCACAGTGCAAGTTGCCATTTCAAAGCACTGTCCACTGCTACTTTTAGTGCAGAGTGTGAGCACAAGTCTTCCACCAGCCCTGGGAAGCTCGCTGCAGTGGGCTGTGTAGATACACCCACAATTTTGTTCTTTAGAAATAAGCTTCAGGTGGTGGCCGAGTTAGTCTGTATAGGATAAACTTAAAAAACAACACATGTTCTGATAGCACTTTATAGACTAGCAAAACATATAGATGGTATCATGAGCTATGGTCTGAAGAAGTGGGCTGTGCCCACAAAAGCTCATGATACCATCTACGTCTACGTCTACACTAGCATGATTTTCCGGAAATGCTTTTAACAGAAAAGTTTTCCGTTAAAAGCATTTTTGAAAAGCGCATCTAGATTGGCAGGACACTTTCCCGCAAAAGCACTTTTTGTGGAAAAGCATCTGTGGCCAATCTAGACGCGCTTTTCCACAAAAAAGCCCCGATCGCCGTTTTCGCGATCGGGGCTTTTTTGCGGAAAACAAATCTCTGCTGTCTACACTGGCCCTTTTGCGCAAAAGTTTTTCGGAAAAAGACTTTTGCCCGAATGGGAGCAGCATAGTATTTCCGCAAAAGCACTGACAATCTTACATGAGATTGTCAGTGCTTTTGCGGAAATTCAAGCGGCCAGTGTAGACAGCTGGCAAGTTTTTCCACAAAAGCAGATGATTTTGAGGAAAAACTTGCCAGTCTAGACACAGCCTACATGTTTTGTTAGTCTATAAAGTGCTACCAGAACACTTGTTGTTTTTTAAGTTTATCTTAGAAATAAGGTTTGTTTCAGGTTGGGAACACAATGGATGCAAGCCACCAGAGGGCAGCCTTAGACTGTCTATGGCCTAAAATTCTCCGTGATTTTTCAGATCCTCTTGGGCCTCATTTCATATATTTATCTGTATTACAATATAAGAAGACTAGAATTTAATGGTGTGATGTCACAAAGCACTGGCTAACATATTAGCCAATATGTTTGAGAACCCTAACATGGACAAGCCATACATATGCTGTAACATGCTAATCTGGTTGAGTTAAAGCCGAGGCTTCCTTCTAGGCTGTAATTCAACCAGTTTAGCACAAGATAAGTTATACTGTGTCCAGACTATATTTATTAAATGTGTGTGTTGGAACTGTGACAGCATATCTTTTATCCTAGACCAGACAAAACTTGGCTATCTTTTCAGTGAAATGTTGTGTTTCCATTTTGTAAAAGAGTAAAAACAATTACAGGTAATGATGATGAGAAACGGGGTTGATAGGGATGTAGTGGCAATATTTTTACAATTTCAAACAAAGGCAGAAAGTTCCATCTGTAGCAGGACTCTGAAACTGAAAACCACAGCAGTTAGAAATAGGTCTGAAATGAATCATAATGACTGAAATGAACAAAACTCAAAACCCCAAGTCAGCAGGAGTGTGATCTTTTGGTTAGAATTGCACACTGGAAGTCAGAAATTTGGAGTGGTATTTGCAACTATGGAACTGACTCACTGCATGTCTTCAGTCAAAGCATTTAATCTCTCTCTACATCAGTTTACCTAGCATTAAAATAAGGACAGCGCATATTGAAGTTTTAGGAATATAGTGACACTTTATTAATACCTTTATCCATGGTTCTAAAGTGTAAAGTAGTATTAACTGAAAACAACCTCCTTCTAACAAAAAAAAAGTCAATGTGTACTAATGAAGATGTGGCAGTGTGTCTTGGGAGAATTTTTTGTCTCTTCTGTAGGGATGTTAAAATTAATCAACTAATTCAATAGTCGATGGGATTTCCATCGACTATTCGATTAGTCGATAAAGGTATTTCCGCTTTGAAATGTAGCAAGAGCTGCCCGGCTGTTGCTACATTTCAAAGGCGTTAGTGCCACGTAGTGTTCTGTCTTTGAAATTGTGCAAATGTACAATTTCAAAGACTGAAATACCACATGGAACCCAGGGCCCGTGGGAAGTCCCCTGCTGACCCTGGGCTCCATGCAGGCACTTCTGCTTTGAAATGTACAAAGGCCCCAGCAGAGGCTCTTGTGCATTTAAAAGATTAAAATGCTGCATGGAGCCCGGGGCCCCAGGCTCCATGCTGTGCTTCTGCTTTGAAATGTACCAGAGCCTCAGTGGGGACTCTTGTACATTTCAAAGATGGAACACCGCAGCTGTGCCTCTGCCCTTCCCATGGAGCTGGAGCTGGGGGGGGGCAGCTTTTAAGCTGGCCCCGCCCAGCATGCCTTCTATCTCCCCCCCCCCCACTGCTTCTTTCTGATAGAGGCAGCAAGGGGGAGGGGAGTGACTAGTTGACTAGTGTGTCTACTATCCGATACACTTTTGCGTATCGGCTAGTCGACTAGTCACTTACATCCCCAATCTTCTGCTCATCTTCTAACTTAGCCTAAATTCCAAAATTTTATCAAAATAATGCTTATTCAAATCTGGCACAAATCAATAGCTCCCTTCTGATGACTGTCTGGCACCCTGAGTAAAATGAGCTGGTGGTCTCAGTACAAATTTGACAGCCAGCTTTCCATCCCAGAAAATATAATCACAACCAGCAGCCTTGTTGACCGTTTCAGCAGAGGTCAAGGACTATATGGGATGGAGACTGAATTATCTGATATACAAAGGTGATCCCCAAAGGCAGTGTGAATTGTGGCAAACTGACTGGTTGATCTGAAGATGGCTGAATTGCCAATTTGTCTTCATTGTGTGGATAAGTAGAGAACTGAAGAATTTGTCTGAACATGCAAGTTACTGTTGTTTAATTTAAACTAGGTTAGTTACACAGGTGCAACCTGTGAGTGGTCTCTCTTACATCAGTTTAGAACTGATTACATTAGTTTGGCTGGTCTGTAAATTCACCAATGCACACCAGATAGATATAAACCAGGCTTAAAACAACACAAGAGCATCCACACACAAGGCTGCACTAGTTTAACTAAATCAGTATAAAGTCTCACATTCTTTTAAACCTGTGCAACTCCGCGTATAGACTACGTATGAGTCTGTAGTAATATCACTATATCCAGTGACTACTAAAAGAACATTTAAATTAATTTTAAAAGTAATATATGTATCATTTCATACCATATCAATATTCAGCCCACAGAGAATTCCCTCATAATTCAAAGATAAGGGAATCTTTGCCCACAAATTCCTTGGGTTTGGCCTGTGTCTGTTTCCATGAGAGACATAGTCAGCTAAATAATTGTATTTCCTTGTACTTTATCATCAAGGTGTAGCTGCTTCCTGCCAGTAGCTATCATTCCTTGTGACACACCTTAGAGGTTCTGTGTCAGATTTGTTGCCACTGTCATACCACAAAGTCCTTAATCTCTGCAACAGATAATTCAATCCAAAGTGGAACCTATAATAATATTTTACAAGTGCATGTGGGCTGTGGTTCCCCAGGCTGGCAGAAAAGGAACAATTTTGTTATGATGAACTCAATAGATGAGCAGAGGAGTGGTTTCTGCTACTCAATAGGATCCCCTCTAGCTGAGGTATTTTACAGGCACCGGCAGGACTCTTTGCCACATTTCCTTGGTCAGAAGAATGGGGCGAGCATATGGGGCCTTTGGGAAGGTTTTGTTAGAACTGGAGGATGGAGAGCCAGAAAAATAAGAGGGACTCCAGTAGATGCACACACTTCTCTATCTACATGAGCATGAGAAATAAAAAGAACAAATTTCAAA
This sequence comes from Pelodiscus sinensis, assembly GCF_049634645.1. NCBI lineage: Eukaryota > Metazoa > Chordata > Testudines > Trionychidae > Pelodiscus > Pelodiscus sinensis. The sequence goes on from NC_134714.1 coordinate 64,564,536, forward strand.
GTCCTTACTCAGAAAACGCTCGAGATTACTTCAATGGGTATTAATGTTCAGTAACAAATAAGCAAAAATGGGTAAAGATATCCCCATTTGATCTCCAAATTATGCAGTGTAATTGCTAAACTATGTGGTGATGTAACCCCAGAGTAAAGCCTTCCTTGCTCCCAAGGTCGTACAATGTAGGAAAGAAATTGTCATCCCATATATTGTAAGTAAAAGATAATTGGCAAGGTAAAGGAGGTAGGAAGGTTCTGACGTAGCACAATCCGTTCTTTTATTGAATGGACTTGCATCTTGATAGGCTGTGAATTAGAAAAACTGAACTAAGCACAGGCCAGCAGGTGAAAGAGAGATACAAACTAAGCTCAGATACATATGAACCCAAACCTATTATTATACTAGTAAACATATTATACTACAGTACTTTCATAATCCCCAAAGTATGCGAGTTACCAGAAAACAGCTGAGGATGCTTCTGCTGAAGTATGCAGCTTGTCTAGTGACATACGTGAGAATCTGACACATACCTAAATGCTACATCTACACTGCAGGCTTCTCACGCAAGAGTTCTTGCGCAAAAGTCCTTGCACAAGAGCGTGTCCACACTGTTCAAAGGCATCGCAAAAGCAAAGCGCTTTTGCGCAAAGACACCTCCCCCTCTTCCACCGAGAACCACTTTGGGCAGGGCAAAAGGGCACCAGGACCTTCTGGGGGTGGGGGCTGGAGCCCCTCTGAGACACATGCTTAAAGGGATCTCCCTGGTCAGCCGTTTCTCTGCTACTGCATGCTTTGGGACCTCTGGTAGGAACTGAAAGCTGTAGCAGTGCCAGTTGTGGTTGCCCTTAGCCTCTTTGGACACCACAGCTTGTGCCCTAGTGCTTTTGGGGACTTTTGCCTTCTGCTTGCTGTGCCATGGAGCCAGGGATAGCCCTGTATCTGCTCTGGCCCCACACAGACATTTTGGAGCGTGTGCAGCTGCTGCTCTACGCTGCCTCGCTACTCCTGCACGAGCTTGACACCAAGTTCAATCTGGACTACCTCTCCCTGAATGCAGTGGCTTCACTGTGGCATCTCTACCCGACCATGGAGAGGTGATACTGGAGACTTGACACTAGTTCCGACTGGTGGGACCGGCTGGTCCTGGAGCAATGGGACGACCAGCAGTGGCTCCAGAACTTTCAGATGCGGAAGCAGATGCTCCTGGAGCTGTGTGGCTGGCTCTCCCCTGCGGTCCTCAGATGCGACACCCAGCTGCAGCCTGCCATCCCCATCGTCATGAGGGTTGCTATCGACCTGTGGAAGCTGGCCACCCTGGACAGCTATTGCTTGGTGGCACAGCAGTTCGGGGTGGGCAGGTCCACAGTGGGTGCCATCTTGATGCTGGTAAGGCCCTTGGGTGGGGGGGGGGGCGCTGCAGTTGCTGCTCGGGGGAAGGGAAGACTCCTGGCTGGGGGAGGGGACGGGGAGTGGGGGTGGAGGTAGCCCCATCACCCAGGGGTTGGTGCCATCCCTCCCTCACATAGGCCTGCTGATGAGGGGAGGGGAGGGGGCCTCCGGGGCAAGGGAGCCCTTGCCAGCCACAGTTGCGTTTAAGCATGCAGTTGTGTTTAAGGGAAGGGGGCATCAGAGGGGGGCAGACACCCGCCCTGCCTCATTCTGTGTGTTCCCTGCCCTTCTGCAGGTTGTCAGAGCCATCAATGACATCCTGTTCAAGAGGGTCATCTGCCTGCAGGACGTGGACGCAACTGTGGCTGGCTTCGCTGCCCTGGGGTTCCCCAACTGCAGGGGAGCCATGGATGGGACCCACATCCCCATCCGGGCTTCGGCGCACCGAGCGGCCCACTTCATCAACCGGAAGGGGTGGTACTTGATGGTGCTCCAGGCCCTCGTGGACCACTGAGGCTACTTCACGGACATATATGTGTGATGGTAGGGCAGGGCACATGATGCCCGCATCCTGAGAAACTCCAGCCTGTTTCACAGGCTGCAAGTGGGCACTTTCTTCCCCTAGTGGGAATTGACAGTTGGAGACATCCGCATGCCACTGTGCATCATGGGGGATGTGGCCTACCCCCTTATGCCGTGGCTGATGTGCTCGTACACTGGATGCATGGACCCCGGCCAGGAAACATTCAACCAGTACCTGACCCGGGCCCGCAACCAGGTGGAATGCACCTTCGGATGGCTGAAGGTGAGATTCCATTGTCTGCTCACCCATCTCGACATGAGTGAGCAGAACATCGCGGAGGTTGTGGCCGCATGTTGTGTGCTGCACAACATAGTGGAGTGGAAGGGGGAGGCCTTCTTCCCAGGGTGGATGGCAGGCGAGGGCCGGGCGTTCAAGCAGCCCTGGACAGTTGCCATTCGGCAGGCGCACCGCAATGGGATGCGTATCTGAGAGGCCCTCAAAGAGATGTTCTCCCAGGCCCCACACTAGGTTGCTTCTGTCTGGCGTCCACATCTCCCTCCCATCCCCAACCCTTCCCTCACTTCCCAATAAACACAAAACAGTTTTTGGTTTATCCAAGAATATTTACAATATGGAAGAAGGGTGGGCAGTGGGAGGAGGCTCTGAACTGGGAGGGGGGGAGGAGGAAGGGGCTCTGAACTGGCAGAGGGAGTTATTGCTGGGAGGGGCGGCTCCTCCCAGTGCATTCATGGGTGCGGAGGGTCCCTCGCTCCTGGCTGGTCCTGCTGCAGAGAAGACAGAAAACGGTGAGGTGGTCAGTCAGCCCTGCCCACAGTGTCCCTGAGCCCCATGCCCTCCTCCTTGAGCCTCATGTTATACCACACAACTGTGGCTTGGGACCAATCGGTCCCCTATGTGTGTGTTCACACAGATTAGCTCAAAATCCTGGGGGAGTGTAGTGATCCTCCATGGATTATAACCCTCACCTCCCAATAAACACAAAACAGAGACATCACTGTGAATGAAGACCTTTGTCTGTGTCCTAGCCACTTAGCATGCTGTGTCCGTGTGCCTGCACTGTGTACACTCCCTCCCCAAGGTAGAGCACATGGCTTCTACTCTTGTCAGTGTGTGTAAGCATACACTGTTGATGCTGTAATCATGTTTGAGTACACATCCACATTGCATGGAAGCAAGTGTGGCAGATGTGGTCTGGTTTCTCGGACTACTGTCAATTGATTTCCTCGGAGCCTCAGCCAGGGCTACTGGGGAGCGTGCTGTCCCTGCAGCAAGACCCAGAGGCCCAGGCTGCCCCTTCCCTCAGCCCTCGGATAAGTAGCCCAGGGGGGCTTCCCTCAGGGGCAGCAGAGGGGCTGGGAGCCGCCAAGGGGCTCTGTGGGGGCTGCGTTCACAGGGCTGGCTCGCTGCACTTTTCCTGGGAGCAGCTGCTGTGTCACATGGGCAGGCATGGCTGTGTGCAGCACCCTTTGGGATGTGTGGGGTGTGGCCTGCGCCCTTGGGGCTTGGCTGTTTCCAGCCGGCATCCCCCCTCCTTCCGCCTGTTCCAGGGTCCGGGCCGGATGTCCCTGGTCTGCCAGTGCCTGGGCCATGTGGCTGAAGATGTTGGCATTGCTGCGACGGGACCGGGGGTCATGGAGGGCTTCCTCTTGTCCCTATAGGTCCAGGAAGGCCTCGACCTCTGCCCCCAACCAGCATGGGGCTCTGCCCTTGCTGCCCCTCCATGCCGCTGGGAGCCTTGGGGTAGCTGTTGGGATGGGGGTGCAGACTCATGGGGTAGCTCCGGGGCAGACATCTCCCTAGGGCTCCTGGGTGCAGCAGGCATAGCTGCGTGGTGGAGCTGCTCTGTGTGCTGCTGCAGCAGCCAAGCGGTGTCTACAGGATGTGTGCGCCTTTAAGGGGGCAGGGGGAGGGAGAGGAGGTCCAGCAAGCAGGAAGTAGTGAGCTTGAGTGCAGGTACAGAGCATCCAAGCAGCCATGTGTGTTTTTCCCTGGGAAGCCAGTTCTTGTGCAAAAACTCCCTGCTGCCTGTCCACACTGCCTTCTTGCACAAGAGCTCTTGCACAAGAAGGCTTCTTCCTCGTAGGGAGCATCAGCGCTCTTGTGCAAGATGCCTTCTGTTCTGACGCGCTACTGTAATACTGTACATTTACTTGTACAAGAATGTGCATACGGTGTAGATGCTCTGCAAACTTTTGTGCAAGAACCATTGTCCTTGCACAAAAAGCCTGCAGTGAAGACATAGCCCTAATGTCCAGCTCAATCCTAACATGCACAGCCCATTAAGGAAAGCAGGCGCACATTCAGCTGCTGAACAATGCAGTTTGCCAGCCTGAGTAACTCAGTCACCATATCTTCCCCAGCAGAGACCAGTTTCCACATTGAAGCAGGGCCAGATCCTGCAAAGTGTTGGGAGCCCTTAACTCCCAGGCTGGCTGTGGAAGGTAGAGTACTTAACTCTTCAGGGAATTGCAGGGGCAGTTATTGAACAGACAGAATTGGGCCCACGACCTTGTCCTGTTGAAATGCGTGTCTGGGAGACCGGGGGAGGGGGGCAGGTCTATCGATTCTGTCACTATCAGGTCCTAATGTAGCATGGTCAAGCGTCCCTGCTTCTTGCAGCTGGCAGGGTGCGTGTCGGCTGTTCTGTCCCGGGCAGGCGCAAGGTGGGCCGCTGGAGAGTAACAACCAGCCAGAACTAGGAAGGGAGGAGGGGCGCGCGCCGCTTCTGGCGCCCAGTCACTGGAGAAGCGCTCAGCGGGGCAGGAGAGCCCGGAAGATGGAGGCTGCCGCTCTGGGCGCGGCCACGTGAGCAGCGCCCGGGAGGCAGCACTAGTCTGTGTCCAGCCCCGGAGCGAGGGAGCCAGCCGGGCGCCCGGCCTGAGGCCACAGGCGCCCTCCCGCTGGCCCGCACGCACGAGGGCCCGGCTGCCCGCTGCTCTCTCCGGCGGCGTCTCTGGGTGGCGCAGTGAAAACTGAAAGCAAAAGAGACGAAGGGGCCGAGGAGCGGGCGTGGGCCTGACTCCTCCCTCCGGCGGTTTTGCTGGTCTCAGCTGCTGCTGCGGCGGGCGGGCTAAGCCCGCCCAGATGGTCCTGGCTGCCGTCCCGGCCGAGGTAGGGTAGCCGGCTCCGACTCGGAGCCTCCGTGCGGACGGGCTGGGACATGACTCTGGGCACCCCTCGGGCCCCGGCTCCGCGCGGCAGACGCAGCCAGCAGGAAGTTTGCCCGGGTGCCCATGCACACGCACGGCCGCCGGCTCCTCAGCGGTGCCCCGGAGGCGCCCCCCGCCGACCTCCCCATGGACTCTAGATGGGGCCGGCAGAGCAGCCCGGAGCTGGGCAGGGGCAAGCGGCTGAGCGTCGGGGAGCTGCGCTCGTTCTTCGAGGCTCGCTGCGCCGCTGCCGCGAGGGAGCTGCCCGACCCGGCCAAGAGGAGCTGCCGCCCCGCCAACGGGCTGCTGCCGCCGGTCATCCCGCAGCTGACCGTCACCCCAGAGGAGAGTGAGGAGGCGCAGGGCAGCCCCCGAGGGCCCCTGCCGGACCTGGAGGGATGCTGGCTGAGGACGGGCAGCTCACTGCACCTGCTGCAGTCCCGCCGCCTCTCCAACTCCTCGCTGTCCTCCACGGGCTCCTCCTCCCTCTTCGAGGACTCCGAGGACGACTTGCTGAGCGACACGGAGGGCAGGAGCCAGGGCATCGTGCACCTGGAGCACGGGGAGGACACCCACCAGGTAGCCCCCCCGCCAGCGGTTGATTAAGGGCCCTTAGATTGAACGCCGTGGGCGGCCAGCTGCTTCCCACGTCCCCGGGGACGGGCTTTGGGAAGAAACACCCGCGGGTCCATGTGCCGCCTCCGCAGCCAGCGAGCTGCGGCGCCTCTTGGCGGTTCTGGAGAACAAGTGCTGCTCTGAGCTCGGGCTGGGTTATAGCAGCAGGGGTCGGATACCATGGTGATGGCCGACCTTGGGAAAACTCAGCCAGGTAGCTGGGTTGTGGGCTGCAGGGGAGGCGAGGCCTCCACTGCTGGAGCTGGGGCTGTGTCTCCACCGGGCTGTTATTTTGACACGTTTGACCAGACCAACCTGAACGTATAATGAAGTGTGTTAAAATGAAAACAGGGCTGCCCTGAGCTAAAGGGCTCTTTGTTGCATTGGGTGCCTGCCTTATCAGACTCTCGGCTCCACTGTACTCAGCGGTAAACACCAACTCGATAACACAATCCTTTTTACAACCTCCACTCACTGGCTAACTCAGGGGAGCTCAAGTTACTCCCCCTCAGTTAGTCCTGGCCCTGTAGTCATTGTATTTCAGCTGTATTGCAAACAACAACCTATCGTGCCTGCGGATGTGGAGAAAGACACTATTCAACCTACGCCTTACGGTCCCAGGGCCTCAGAATGTGCATAGGGTCATTCAGCACTCACCAGCCTGGTGTTTTAAACAAGGCTTCAGTGCCCTAACCAAAAGGAAATGCAGTGCTCCCTTTACCCAGTCATACAAACTCTGTGAAACATCCACCATGCTGTTCAGTGATAATGCTACATGATTCTGAGTTACAACATTGCTGGGGTACTGAGGCTCTTGAAACTCAGCCAAGTGCTGACATTGTTTCACCCCTTGCTGTGAAACCTGTTGAGATTTTAAAATTCTCTTGTGGCATTTTTTTACCTCTGGCATTTTTTTTCAATCTCTCTTATTGGTTCTTAAACACTCCCCTCCTCCCCCAGCATTTATTAGTAGGTATTTCTGCCTCTTCCAGTCCCTGAGTCTCTGATTTGTCAGTTTTTGATCTACTTCATGCTGTGAGCTTGACAGGAAATTGGGAGGAGCTCTGAATTAATAGCATGCATGCTTTAGTTCATTTTGGCAGTAATACATTATTCCCAATAAATCCCTTATGTAATTCAGCAACTGCTGGAACATGTAAAGGGCAGTTTTGAAGACCTGCAGTTGTTGTTTTTTATAGTGGTAATACATATTTTGCTTAGTGTTTATAACAGTGCTCTGGGAGCCTTGAAGCTGAAATGTTACCTTGGCAAATCACCCATACACCATTATTGAGCGGGACCGCCCAGTGTTTTATTATTTTGGGGTTGTTCATTACTAATGGGCCACTGACAGTGAATTGAATCAGGAAAAACTACATATTTTACAACAAGATAAAAATAAAGTGACATGATATTGTAGGTCATGCTTTCTCGTGGGTTCTTCTCCTGACAGGATTATTAAATTAGAGGAAGTAATGTTGGATGTCTGAAGTACAGGCCGGGGAATTATGCAACCTTAAGTCTATTTTGGAAGACTTGCTTTGCCCTCTGGGGGGGGGGGGGGGGGGGGGAGAATTGACTTTTTGTGCCTCAGTTTCTTAATTATATATAAAGGGGATATTCGGTATAAGGGTTTTGCAAGGCTTAATTAATATTTATGAAGACATGAATCTCAGAATCCCCTGTAGAAGGGCAAATTATTATTATTATTATTTTATTATTACATGACATTTCACTTTGAATTATAGAATAATAGACATTAAAGACAAGAGGGGTAGAATATTAGATCATCTGGCTCATTTCCGAGGCGATGAGTGGGTATGATGATGGAACACTGTTAACTCTGAATATCCATCATTGAGAGCGGTGTATTGGATGTATGGTTAATAGAGAGCAGAGATTTACTGATAGCACTTCACCAACCCAAAGAACCTGATTCCATTCATGTTGCAGGCTAACTTGTCTCCTGAGAGTGGTCTGAAGCAAAACTATCCTCCAAGCCAGATACCATGTTGGATGCAATATGGTCCAAGCCCTGCACCATTGAGGTCAATGATAAACCTCTCATTGACTTTGATGTATGCAGTATGAGACCGTAAATCATAACTTAGTATACTGCCCTGTATACTACTTTTTAAAAATGTGGTACATATGCCTATATTTTGTATGTAAGCTGCGTTACTTGTTTTCAGTCGTATTAAGTTTGTTAGCACTATTTAGATCTGGACAGGGTTCAGAAGAATTGCTACATCTAATTACAAATAAAAGTAAAGAGTTAAAGAATACTAACTAACGGAAAAAAGTGTTTTAAACAAATAAAAAGCAGTCATCTTCATTTTAAGCTATGGTAGGATGAAGACTGATAGCATCTATTTGAGTGCATGTGAAATCAGGGAATTTCCAAGTCTTGAGATAAGTTTTGTTTCTTTAAAATGTTTTACAGACCTGACAAATGTCATGCATTGCCACAGAACAGGTAAAAAGTCATACATTTTTTTATGTGAGAGACCCGTCCGACATGAAAGAGCTGTAGCATAGGGAAAAGTGTACTGAGATACTTACCAAGAACTCATGCATTCTAATCCAAGCTGTTCATGTGATCGGGGTTAAAATGTCTTTGCACCCCTTATTAACCAATGCCTCATTACCCCTACACTAGGATAGATAACCCATTTTATAGATCAGTGAGAGGCTGTACAAGCTATTTGTAGGCAAAGCTCCAAAGAGAACCCTGGACTTGACAGACTCAAGGCTTATCAGCTTTGCCACACTGTGCCTTTCAAGTCAAGTGGGCCAAATTCTATGTTTGTCTAACTGAGGGATGGGCAAACGTTTTGGCCTGAGGGGCACACCAGGGTTCAGAAATTGTATGGAGGGCCAAGTAAGGAAGGCAAACAGCTGTGGCCTGACCCCTGCTACCCATCCCCTGGGAACCCCTGCCCCCAATCCGTCTGGGTTTCCTGCCCCTTATCCAACCATCCCCCTATTTCCTGTCCCCCCAGGATCCTGGCTCCATCTAACCCATCCCTTGAACACCTCCTGGGATTGCTTGCAGCCTATCCAACCCCCTACGCTCCCTGCCCAAGTACTACCCCAGAACCATCCCTGCTCCCTGACTTTACTGCCTGGAGCACCAGCACTGGTGGCACTACAATTGCACCATCCAGCTGGAGCTGCAGTTGCCCCTCACAGAGGCACACTGTAGCAGGTGCAACTGCATTGCTCAGAGCATCAGGGCTGGCAGCCTGGCAAGCACACCACCCAAGCGATGGGGGAGCTGGGGCTACAAAGGAGAATGGACAGAAAGTGAGGGATCAGGGGCTAGGCTTCGTTGGTCAGGAGCTTCGAGGCTGAACAGAAGGGTCTGATGTGGTCTGCGGGCTGTAGTTTGCCTTCCTCTGGACTAATCGATCCTAAACCAGTGATTGTCTGCACTCAACTGAGAGGTATAATTCCCAGTTTGGGAGGATAAACGCAGTTACCTAAAAGTAGCATTGTAACACTGTTGGCAGCTCAGGCTGTCAGCCTGAGTACAATCTAGTCAGAAATACTAGGTGCATATTTCGGTCACTAACTCATGCTCTATGACTATATACTACTATTTCTAGTACACTATCTGGAGCAGAACTAGCACATGTACATCTTCCTGAGCTGGGAATTGCATTTCACATGTTCCTGTGTAGGTGCATCTATTGTGACTGAACCACATCTAAAGGTTTATGAGTCTGTTACTGCCTGTGCGCATTTAATGCACCATTATACTTTAATTTAAATGATTAAAGTGCATGCTTTTTTATTTTGGCAAATGACATTGTTTGGATATTTTGGGTTAATATGAGTCGTCCTTTTAAGAAGAGAGAGGAATGTACAGCAGGGCTTGTCTGAGGGAAACTGAGAGTAATGCTTGGGGGAGATCTTGCTTGTGTGAATAGTCTCTGCAGAGGGAAGACCAGTCAAACATATCTTTCTAGAAAACAAGTGTAACCCACACATCTAGTGTGGTTCACTGTCACATGTAGTGTCACCTCAACCATAGCAATAGATAAGAACAAGAGACCTCTAGCATGGGCTGAGAGCCAGCTGGCTTTTAGCGCAAAGGGTAGAGGCTCCTATACTATGCTTCAGAGGTCCCAAGTTCAAATCCCCTGATACTGGTTACACAAGCTTCCCCCTTGAAGGTGTAATAACACCTTTTCCAGGGACTGGGTGCGTCAGGGCATCTCTAGTGACTGTTAGAATATTTTTTGCCTGTAGGTCACCAGTTTGGGATTAAAAATTGTTCCCAGCTGATAGAGATTTACTGGTTGCACTGGGAGTGAAACTTGGTGAGTCCAAATTCCAAATCCCATCTTCAAACTCACCATCTCACTTGGTATTAATTAGCAAACTCCAAATAGAGGACAAGAATCCATTGGCCATGGAGATGGAATTATCCTTGTGATTTCCCCAGGGAAAGGTCCCTCAGGTCAAGGTTTGGCATTGTGGCAGGGAATATGTGGGAAGCTTATTCTGCTGCTGCCCTGTTAGCCACACTTTGTAGCTGTGTACAGTTTATTATATTTGCATTAAATGCCTTATATGGAGCGGCACATCAACTTGATAGCTATATATTTTGCTAATTAAGCAATAGGTTGTAAAATTAATATTAAATTACACACTGTATCTTCTCCTATGACAGCTATAAAAACCCCTACTTTCCCATGAATTATCATCATCATCAGTCTTTCAAGGCTGAGGATAATCTTTCACAGGTTTTATTTTTCCTGGGTCCTTTGGTGACTAAAAAGTCTAATCCGTGAGCCACAGGCTCACTGGCAGACATTGCAGGTGCTGTTGAAGATTGGGCTGGGTCCTGGCTGCTGTGTGACTGCTGTCTTTCTTTTCTGGTGGTTTTCGATGACCAGGGCAATGTTATTTTCCTTAAAAGTGGACATTCTCTCTCTGACAAATCTTTGCCAGTTATTCCTGTCCTAGATGGCTGTCACTGTGTGAGGTGCTCATGCCACATCTCTTGATGTGTATCATGAGTGTGTCTTTAAAGATTTCCCGTCTCCTTTGGCGAGTTGGGCGTGTAGCAGTTGTTTTGGTAAGTGTGCATCAAGCATTTGTGCACAGAACCCACTCCATCTCAGCTAGTGCTGGATAACCAGGGCCTCAACACTCAAAATGGTGGCCTCTGTGACACTCACATTAGTGTGATGATGATCTTCCCACTTTCTGTTGAGGATCTTCCAAAGAAAGTGATAGTGCAGATGCTGGTGTTCCAGGGTTTTTTGGTGTTTTCTATAGGTCACCCAAATCTCACAGCCATAGAGGGAGAGTTTGGATTACCACCGCTTTATAAATTAAAAGTCTAGAGTGTGTGTCCTGATGATGTAATTGTTGGCTACCTGGCAAGGCTGGTGCAGCGGAGTCTGTGCTGAATTTCGATTTCTATAGCTGCACCCTGTGAGAGATGGTTACCACAGTATGTAAAATATTCTGCATTCTCCAGTTCTTTTCTGTCAGCATGGATCTTCCTTTCTGGGTCTGATGATTGACCAGGGGGAGAACTTTTGTTTTGCTGATGTTTGGAATTAGCCCTAAGCTTTTGTAAGCTTCTGAGAAGCAATTAGGGGCTGTTTGTAAATCAGAGCACAATCTTCTTGTTACCAATATTACTTCTCTTCTGACAGAGACAGGAAAGGTTGAAAAGGTTACCATCAGTCCTGTATTGGAAGCCAATCCCCTGTGGTAGGTGGATAGTCTTGAGTTAATGTTTTCTTAGCTGCTAAGAAAACGGAGAAAAAGGTGGTACCAGGACACAGCCTTGTTTTATGCCAGTCTGAATAATAAAGGGCTCCAAGGTAGAGCCGCAGTACAGGATAAAGGCAGTCATCTGATGGTGGAAGACACAATGGTGATAAATTTGTTTGGGCAGACAAACTTTGACGTGATTTCTCAAAGAATCTCAGGGTTGGCAGGGTTGAAGACTGGTCAAATCAATAAAGGCTGTGTGTTGTTCTTGACATTTTTCCTGGATCTGCCTACCTGTGAAAATCATGCTGTGGTGCCTTGTGTGATGGTCTGAAGTTGTGCTGGGATTCTGGAAGTACAGGCAGTCCCCGGGTTACGTACAAGATAGGGACTGTAGGTTTGTTCTTAAGTTGAATCTGTATGTAAGTCGGAACTGGCGTCTAGATTCAGCCGCTGCTGAAACTGATCAGTTTCAACAGCGGCTGAATCTGGATGCCAGTTCTGACTTACATACAACTCTGCCTCGGGCTTCCTGTAGTCAGCCGCTGGTCAGTTTCAGCAGCGGCTGACTTGGGGACACCTGGGGCAGAGCAGTTGAGGTGCTGCTGGGTTGCTCCAGTAGCGCCGCTCCTCAGCGCTACTGGAGCAACCCAGCAGCACCCCAGCTGCTCTGCCCCAGGCGTCCTGGGCAGAAAAACCTGGTCTGCTGGGGGGGAGGGGGCACTAGCTGCGCTCCCCCCCCCCCAGCAGACCAGGGAGACGCAGAGCAAAGCCGCGGAGGACACCCGCAGCGGGACAGCCCAGATGCGCCGCGGCTGTCCCACTGCGGGCATCCTCCGCGGCTTTGCTCTGCGTCTCCCTGGTCTGACCAGCAGACCAGGGAGACGGCGAGCAGCTTTTCTCGCTCCGGAGGACGCGGGCGGCGGGACCACGGCTCATCTGACATAAGTCGGATCCGCATAACTCGGGGACTGCCTGTACGTAGTCTGCTAGAGGGAGCAGGTAATTCAGTAAGATTCTAGCAAGAGCCTTCCCAGCAGTGAGGAGGAGGGCAATGCCTCGATAGTTGCATAGTCTGCCCGGTCTCCTTTTTCTGAAAATGGTGATGATGTTTGCTTTACAGAGGTCAGCAGGGATTTCTTCGGTGCGTCAGATTTTGAGGAGCAGCAAATGAAGTTTGTTAGTCAGTGTTTCTACCTGCTTTCTCAGTACTTCATACCAGGTGGTATGTCACCAGGACTTGGGGCTTTACTGTTCTTCATTTATAAAATTGCTGTGCAGATTTCTTCAGCTGTTGGTGGGTTGGCAAGAGCTTCCCAGATTGGGTGCTGTGGGCTGGAGTTGATGGTGTCAGCAGTCACAGTCAATTCTCAATTTGGAAGCTGTTGGTAGTTGTTCCTTTCGGCACGCTTTGATGGATTCGTGATCTTTAAGAAGGGTACTGCCATCTTCGGGTCTCAGAGATGTGAGGTCATATGAACTGGGTCCATAAAAGATCTTTGTCTCAAAAAACACCTTCACATATCAGTCAGTGTTTGGGTTTCTTTTGCTTTGTCCTCCCACATGTGTTCTTGATTTCTTGGAGCTGCTTTTGAATTCCCCCAGCTTTGCCAGTTGCAGGAAGCTTTTTTCTTCTGGTCCAAAAGGGTTGCAATCTTAGTGGTGTTGTTGTCAAACCAGTCCTGATGTTGATGGGTAACAAGGACAGTGGATTCCTCTCAAGCCTCATTAATGGTCTATTTCTTCTCTTTGGGCTGCCACCTTAATGTGGAGAAGCTTGTGTTTCCCATTCATTCAGATGGGGACTGCAGTTTGTCATGTCTACTTTGCCTTCCTGTTGGGCAGTGTATGTACAATGGTAACTTCTACTGACAGACCTGTCAAGTCACTCTGTCGTGAGTCATGAGCATTTTCTGCTTTCAAACAGAGATAAGGAAAAATAAATGTCAGGTTAGGGGTTAGAACCTTCCTGTTGGACAGCATCCCTTTAAAGTGTTTTGCTCAGCAAGTATGTGACATGATAGCTGCTTGTTATGTTAGAGGAATGTGATTTACTAGGGAGAAATTTGCCAAACACACAAACTACAGATTCCTGTAACCATGAGAACAGATGACACCCATGAACAAGCATTAGATTCTTGCTTGCAGTGATAGTAATCCAGAAGTTTTTTGGGGAGTATTAGGGTATTTAAGCTAAAGCTCATTTGTTTTGGTTGGTCTTTATCACTCTTCTTCTTTCATCCTTAATGAAATATCTTAAAATAGACAAACATAGTTAAGGTCTAAAAGTATGAACGGTTTCAGCTAAAGAGTAGATTACATAAGAATTTTTATTTTTAAATTGAGATGGGAGGGGACCCTAAGGGATTTATTTAATTACAATGTCTGAACTTCAAGCTTCTAAAAGGTGCTAGATTGACGTCTTCTCTCTATCCACAGTCTGTGTGATATGAACAATAGCAGTGCAAGCTTTTCTGTTGCCTTTCTACTGTTACCGTTTCCACAGCACACTTAACTGGTGGCCCCTGGACTAACATGCCAACATTATGAATGCTAAATGGTTTCAAGAATTATATATGTTCATGGAGGACAGATCCGGCGATGGCGGTTAGTGAAAACGATCAGAGATGTAACCCCAGGCTCTGAGTGTTCCTAACCTTTGACTTCCCAAAGCTGGGAGTGGACCACAAGGGATGGATCACTCACAGGTTGCCTGTTCTGTTCATTTCCTCTGAAGCACCTGGCATTGGTCACTGTGAGAAGACAAGGTACCGGGCTATATGGACTATTGGTGTGACCTAGTATGGCCATTTTTATATTTTTAATTTGTAGGTCTCTTATTTTTAATGTGGACATTTGTCTTTTAGGAACTTAACTAAGACCCAGCAACTTATGTCTGATCACCTACTAAATACCCTTCAGCCCTATTAGGCTTTAGCTGTTTTGGAGCTGGGATGGATTTTAAGTTATGACCTAGCAGTTGAGACTCTTTACCCTATCATTAGTCTCCTGAGCCACTCAGTCTCCTGTTATATTTAAAATATATATATAAAATTTAGAGTGTGTTTGTTTGTCTGCGTGTCTGTTCAAGAACTCCTCCTAAATGGTAAAAGCAAGGCCACCAAATCTGGTGTGCTGCTTCCTCTTATCCTTACTTAAAGCAAAGTCAGGGTTTGGATGTGCCAGGATATCTGGAAGCCCTGGGAAAAGGACAGTTTTCCATAACATGCAAAGGGAAGGGCTGCTGTCCAGGGGAATGTGATGTGAGTCTGGCCGCTGGGGGACGGTGAGCCTGCATGGGAGAGCTGTTTCTTGCAGAGTGTTGATCGGGGGCAGCTGAACCACCAAGGGAGTGGCCAGCAGGCCTGGGGCTCTGCCATCTTTTCTGCCAGCAGATCAAGTACAGGCAGTCCCTGGGTTACGTACAAGATAGGGACTGTAGGTTTGTTCTTAAGTTGAATCTGTATGTAAGTCGGAACTGGCGTCCAGATTCAGCCGCTGCTGAAACTGATCAGTTTCAACAGCGGCTGAATTTGGATGCCAGTTCTGACTTACATACAGATTCAACTTAAGAACCCCAGGCATCCCCAAGTCAGCTGCTGCTGAAACTGATCAGCGGCTGATTCCAGGAAGCCCGGGCAGGGGCTTCCTGTAGTCAGCCACTGGTCAGTTTCAGCAGCGGCTGACTTGGGGATGCCTGGGGCAGAGCAGCTGGGGTGCTGCTAGGTTGGTCCAGTAGCGCCGCTGCTCCTGGGCGCTACTGGACCAACCCAGCAGCACCCAAGCTGCTCTGCCCCAGGCGTCCTGATTCAGCCGCTGCTGAATCTGACCAGCAGTGGCTGAATCAGGAGCCTGGGGCAGAACAGCTGGGGTGCTGCCCGGTTGGTCCAGTAGCGCCCAGAGCGGCACTATGGGACCAACTGGCAGCGCCCCAGCTGCTGTACCACAGGTGTCTGGAGCAAAGCCACGGAGCACGGGGGCAGCGGGACAGCCCAGACGCGCCGTGGCTGTCCGCTGCCCGCGTGCTCCGCGGCTTTGCTCTGCTTTGCTCCCCCCCCCTCCTCCTGGTCTGCAGACCAGAGGGATGGGGGGGGCAAAGCAGAGCCAAGCCGCGGAGCGCGCGATCAGCTGACAGCCCAGACGCGTCTGGGCTGTCAGCTGGCTGGGCGCTCCGGGGCTTGGCTCTGCTTGGCTCTGCTTTGCCCCCCCCCCCCATCCCCGTGGTCTGCAGACCAGGGGGACGGGGGGGGGGGGGGCAAAGCAGAGCCAAGCCTCGGAGCGCGTGGGCAGCGGACAGCCCTGTCCGCTGCCCATGTGTTCCGCCGCTTTGCTTCCTCTCCCTGGTCTGCTGGAGACCAGGGAGAGGAACCCCATTCGTAACTGCGAATCCGACATAAGTCGGATCCGCGTAACTCGGGGACTGCCTGTATCTGGAGCTCCACTGCCCAGGAGACCGCTCCCGCCAGCCGCCCCTGTCCTGGGGGGAGTCACAGAGGAGAGAAGGAGAGAGGCCCCCCCACCCTGGGCTCCGGGAGGGAGGAAGAGGAGGCCCCCCTGGGGACAAGCTGGCAGGTGGGGTCTGCAGTCCCTGATGCCCTGGGCCAACTCTGGAGAGAAGCCAGTGGCCACTCCTGCCCTGGGTCCTTCCTCACCCCTTGCCCTGACCTCTGCACTCTCCCATTCCCCTGAGCTCCTGTCCTGAACCCCCCACATTCCCAAGGCCCTGCCCTGACTCCTGCACCCCCCACATTGCCAGTGGCTTGCTCCGAAGGACTCAGGCAGTGCTGGGTAAATCTTTTCAATATTGAAAACTAGGACTCAGTTCCTGCCTGGCCCTACTGGATGAATTGGGAGGAGCAGATGCAGTACTGTTGTGCAACTCTGAATGGAAAGAATGGGTGGTGTGTTTTTTTGCTTGTACTTTCATAATGCCGTTGAAACACCACACCTTGCAAACAGGTATCTGGAGCATGGGGAGGAAAACAACAGGTATGCATCATCAGGAGATGTATCAGTGTTTAAGGTGGTGTCTGTTCTTAAACAACAAAACCAAAAAGTCTGGGCAGATCTCTTATAAGTCGGGGTTGGTTTACAGTGGAGGTGGAGAATACTCATCAGAAGCGGTGCCATACAATACCTATAACTGAAAGCAGTGCTGTCTAGTGGTTAGAGTAATGGTTTGGGAACCAGGGATTCCTGCATCTATTCTTGGTTCTGTTGTTGGCTCACTCTGTGACAGTGAGCAAGTCATTTAATTTTTCAATAATTCAGATTTAGCCAAGGGGTGACAGAGAGAAAATGACTCTCTAGCCTGGTGTGGCCAGTGGAAAACAGAGTTCAATTGCCCTGCTCTAGTGTCTCTATTATTTAGCCACAATGGAACAGTTTCAGCGAGAACGTGTGGAGCCCCACATCAGAAAACCCCAAAGCTCAGTGGTGTTAGAGCATCCTCTGTAGAGGACAGAGACTTCTATTCAAACCTTTAGCAGAGAGGGGGGAATTGAACTTGGGTGTCTCTCACAAGTGTTATGACCACTGGGCTCAGAGTTATAGGGCAGGCACCACCACCACTAATGCTGTTTGAATGTGATGTGAGCTAGTGGACTTTGTCTGTGCATTTCTACCGGATCAAGCCCATTGTGAGTTTGGTGGTCAGTCCCTAGCTTCTGAACTGCTCTGCGGCTTAGGCAGGAAATAGGCATCTGAATGCCTCCTGGGAGGTAGCAGTGTGCATGTTCAGAGGGTAGGAACCTTTCCCAGGAAAACCTTAGTGCTGAGTGAGTGTAGGTGTCCTTAGGGTTTGCTGAGAGCATTATTATGGATCACAGTGGAGCCAGGAATGGAACTTAGGTGCTTGAGTGCCTTAGGCCTGAGTGCCTTCATGGATCCAGTCCTCCATCTCTAGGCCTACGGCTCCCATAGCTGAGAGTCAGATCCTTTTTGGAGTTTGCGTCCCATGTGTAACGGAACATGCATCCTTGGTGATGGGAGAAACTGCTCAGAACTTTCTCTTAGTGTCTGTTCCATGAAATTTGCCCCCTCCACCAATGCCTGTAAAATACAACAGTTCTAATAGTTAAAATATGGTTACCTTCAACCCCTGTTAATCAGGGCCCAGTGAGAAAAAGAGATTGATTTTGTTTGGAATCTGCTTTAGTCTGGTACAGATAGCATCTTCCTCCCCTTTCCCTCATAAGGCTTCCTTCCTGTCTTTTATCAAGCTAGTCAGTGATGAACCGATTAGTTCCTTAACTCACCTATCTTCTCCATCTGTTTAGCTAACTCCTCTTCATTTCCTCAGTCAGCCATTGCTGGGTAGACCGGTAGAGGCTACATCTGACACACTTAAGAACAACCATACTGGGTCAGACCAAAGGTCCATCTAGCCCAGTATCTGTGTTCTGTCAGTGGTCAATGCCAGATGTCCCAGAGAGAGTAAACAGAACAGGGAATCCTCAAGCAATCCCTCTCCCGTCACCCATTCCCAGCCTCTGACAGAGACCAGGGACACCATTCCTACCCATCCTGGCCAACAGCCATCGATGGACCTATCCTCCATGAATGTATCTAGTTCTTTCTTTAACCCTGTTAAAGTCATGGAGGTAAGGTAGTATAGTGCCTAACCTTTGTGACCTGGGACTTTTGAAATTAGTAATATTTATGTGTGATAACCAAGGATCAAAAATGATTTCACAGAGGAAAAAGGGGCAGAAATGGAATGAAACAACATGGCAGCTTGTGACATAGTGGTGCTCCGGTAGGGTTTCAGTTATTTGTCAGCTGCCTTTTTTTTACCCGTATCCTAGTGACAGTGTCCCCTCTGTCAGATACACAGCAGACAGAAAGGTTTTGCCTGCTCATAGAGTAACACACTTTGGGGGGAAGGGAGGAATCTTGATGAGCAGAAGTTAGTCTTCATTGCTTTACCCTGCATATATCTATGGACAGTGAGAACAGTGTAGTAAGGACTCTGGGTGGCTGTCTCCCCACCCAGTAACTTACTAGTAATTTGGCTCCCTCACTTTGCACATTGCTTTCTATGTTTAACTGATTTGTCCTGTCACGAATGGGTAATACTATTGGAATAAAGCATGGCTAGCAACTGCTTCTTTTTGTACCAGTAAACTCTTAACATTACATTAGGGGCAAAATCTTCCTTTCCTATGTCCAACACTGAAGAACCCACCCTGGATACATCACTTCTAGCCAACTACCTTCTGTTCCTGAACAAGCTTATAGAGCAGGCCGATTGCAAGCTTATCTAACTGGAGCTAACACTCTGACCCAGCACAGTCTGGATTCAGGTAAGGGGGACAAACTGTGTTTGTGGCACTGATGGATGATGTACAGCTGTCAGTGAATGGTGGACAGAGGTCCATTTTCATTCTCCCAAACCTCTGTGAAGTATTCAGCACTGTTGTGGTACTGCTGTTTCATCTGAGTGAGGAGGCAGGGACATAGGGCAATGCACTAAAATTGCTTACATCCTTCCTGGAAGAACGTATCCAAGCAGTGATGAGAAGCTGCATCTCCATCGCTAAACCCCTTTCTTGCATTAGTCCACAAGAGTTAATTCCCTCTTCTGTCCTTTTCAACAGCTACCTGTGGCCACTAGGGATGTCAAAGTGCAGCTGACTGCATGATTAACCAATAAGCCTGGGCTTATTGGTTAATCTTGTCAACTACACTCATCTCCCCGCCTACTGTATCAGAGGCAGCAAGGGGAGGGGGCGGGAGCCAGTGCCCATGAGAAGCTGGCTTTAAGCAGGCTCCCCATGAGCACCGGATCTGCCTGCTTCCTCCCGCCCCCGATGCTGCTGCCTCTGATAGAGGAAGCAATGCAGAGGGTGAGGGAGGCAGGCTGGAGCCAATGTATGTGGGCTCTCAAGCAGCTTCCCCACGGTGCTGCCTGCCTGCCTCCTCCCACACTCCTGCCTCTATCAGAGGCAGCAGCGTGGGGGAGGGAAGGGAGGCTGCTGCGAAGCAGCCCCTGTCCATGGGAGGTCCAGGCTCGATGCTGAAGGGCTGCTGCCACCATGCACTGCTGCTTCTGTATCGGAGGCGGCAGGGCAGCAGTCAGCTGGTCTGTGCAGGGAGCTGGTTTTGAAACAGCATGGAGTGGCAGAGGGTCCCGGGGCGGGGGGGGGGGGGGGGGGGGCTGGAGCCTGGAGTGCACTGGCTGGGGATTATCCTACCCCTGGACATACCACACTAATACCAACCTTGGTACCTTCCCTTGCAACAAACCCTGTTGCCAGCTTTGTCCACATATTCACTCTTCTGATACCATTATTGGACCCAACCAAGTGAGTTATACGATCAAGAACACATATTCCGGCACATCCAGAAATATAATTTATGCTATCATGTGCCGAAAGTGTCCGTCTGCTATGTACATTGGACAAACGTCTCAGACATTTCGCCAAAAGATCAATGCCCACAAAACAGATATTAGACAGGATCACAAATTAAAAACAGTTTCTTGCCATGTCAACCAGAAAGGACATTGTCTCAACGACTTGATTACCTGCATCCTGCTTCAAAGACCTTTTAAGACTTCACTTCAAAGAGAATCCTCTGAACTAAAATACAGGACTATGTAGCACTTTAAAGACTAACAAGATGGTTTATTAGATGATGAGCTTTCGCGGGCCAGACCCACTTCCTCAGATCAAATAGTGGAAGAAAATAGTCACAACCATATATACCAAAGGATACAATTAAAAAAAAAAAGTGAACACATATGAAAAGGACAAATCGCATTTCAGAACAGAAGGGGGATGCGGGGAAGGGGGGAGAAAGGTAAATGTCTGTGAGCTAATGATGTTAGAGGTGATAATTGGGGAAGCTATCTTTGTAATGGGTAAGGTAGTTGGTGTCTTTGTGGAGCCCGACACGTAGGGTGTCGAATCTTAGCATGAATGACAGTTCAGAGGATTTCCTTTCAAGTGCAGATTTGAAAGGCTTCTGGAGTAGGATGCAGGTAATTAAGTCGCTGAGACAGTGTCCTTTCTGGTTGAAATGGCAAGAAACTGTTTTTTCTTTGTGATCCTGTCTAAGATCTGTTTTGTGGGCATTGATCCTTTGGCAAAGTGTCTGAGACGTTTGTCCAATGTACATAGCAGATGGACACTTTCGGCACATGATAGCATAAATTATATTTCTGGATGCGCAGGAATATGTATTCTTGATCTTATAACTCACTTGGTTAGGCCCAATAATGGTATCATCAGAGTGAATATGTGGACAAAGCTGGCAACAGGGTTTGTTGCAAGGGAAGGTACCAGGGTTGGTATTAGTGTGGTATGTCCTGTGGTTGTTGGTAAGAATCATCTTGAGGTTAGGTGGTTGTCTATAGGAGACTATGGGTCTCTCCCCCAGAGCTTCTTGGAGTTTAGTATCCTGTTCTAGTATAGGCTGTAGTTTATTGATAATGTGTTGGACAGGTTTAAGTTGGGGGCTGTAGGTGATAAGTGGTGTTCTATTGTTGGTTTTCTTGGGTCTGTCTTGTAGTAGATGGTTTCTAGGTATTCGTCTGGCTCTTTCAATTTGCTTTTTTATTTCTCCGGGTGGGTAGTTGAGGTTTATAAATGCTTGGTAGAGATCCTGAAGTTTCTGGTCTCTGTCAGTGGGATTAGAGCAGATACGGCTCCAGAAGCCTTTCAAATCTGCACTTGAAAGGAAATCCTCTGAACTGTCATTCATGCTAAGATTCGACACCCTACGTGTCGGGCTCAACAAAGACACCAACTACCTTACCCATTACAAAGATAGCTTCCCCAATTATCACCTCTAATACCATTAGCTCACAGACATCTACCTTTCCTCCCCCCCCCCCCCCCGCATTGCCCTTCTGTCCTGAAATGTGATTTGTCCTTTTCATATGTGTTCACTTTTTTTTTAAATTGTATCCTTTGGTATATATGGTTGAGACTGTTTTCTTCCACTGTTTGATCTGAGGAAGTGGGTCTGGCCCACGAAAGCTCATCATCTAATAAACCAGGGGTTCCCAAACTTTTTGCCACGGGGACCAGTAAATCCATTCACGAACTTTTGGAGGACCAGTAATGTTCATTTGCATATTCATTAATCAAATGATGAATATTCAAATAAGTTGTTTCTGGTCCTCCCAAATCTCCCAGTGCCAGCTTTAGCAAAGCTTTTGATATGGTCACCCACAATATTCTTGCCAGCAAGTTAAGGAATATGGATTGGATAAATGGGCTGTAAGACAGACAGAACGCTGGTTAGACCAGGGTTTCCCCAAACTTTTTACTTTAATTGGAACCCTTTTTTTTCAGTTCTGCTTTTTGCAGCCCAAAAATATAAACACATGAAAACAAACTGAGAAAATACCAGACATATAACATGTCTGGTATTTTCTCAGGAGGTAAGTTGTATTATCACTAGATGTATCAGTTTGTAGTTTCGAACTGCCTGGCTGGTAAATGTGCTCAGGCTTCATGAGTGTGTCTACCAGCCAGATAGTTCGCAACTACTCGAGGGGTTTGTGTGTGTGTGTGTGTGTGTGTGTGTGTGTGTGTGTGTGTGTGTGTGGGAGGGGGGGGACTACACGACAGTAGAATCCCTGTGTCAGACTAACTCGTGCTTTGTGGGTGGGGGGGAGAGAGGAACGGGGTCGGGTCAGTTCCACTCCCTGCAGGCCGATTCATTCCTCTCCCCTTGCTGCGCCTCTGGCCAGCCCCACTTCCCCCAACCCCCTCCCTGGCAGCCAGTTCTCCCCCACTTCTCTTCCCAGTCTCTCTTGGCCAGCCCCACTGCCTGCGTCTAGCCCTCCTTCCAGCGGCCACTTCTCCCACCCTGCCCGCATCTTCCCCGGCCAGCTCCCTGCCCGCAACCTCGCACCCTCTGGCAGCCCTGCTTCCACCAGCCCCCCAATCTACCCAGCCTGCCCTCATTCCCCTGTCCAGTTCTGCTTCCGGTGGCCAGCTCTCCCCTCCTCCTCACCCCACAATCCCCTGGCACTTGCACCTTTCCTTAGCCCTGCACCCTCCTGGTGCCTCCTTTTCCCCTCTTTTTCCCTAATACCCACCCCCTCACCAGTCTCTGCCCCATTCCCTTCCTGCCCCTCTGTGCCCTCACACACAATTTGTTCCATCCTGACTTTCCTCATGCCCACCCCTTCTTTCAAGCCTTCTCCCAGCACCTCCCCCTCCAGCCCCCAGTGCCTTTCCCTTCACCTCTCCTCTCCCAGCATCACCCTGTCCCCCCTCCCCCTAACACCTCCCCTCCTGCCCTTTCCCTCATGGTCTGCACTTGGCCCCCTGGCATTTGTCTCTCTCTTCCGCACCCCTGTCCCTTGGTGCCTTCCCCCTCTCCTTTCCTCGCCGCCGCCGCACGAGCCGCTTCCCACCTTCTCCTTCCACGCGGCCCCCGGCCCCGGAGGCTGAACCCGGAGCCGGAGCCAGCCAGGCCCTGCCACGTGCCTCCCGCGGGTTTCGAAATCCCGGGCCGTTACGTCACGCCTGGGCGTCCTCCCCGCCCACATGCAACGCCGCACACAGGTGGCAGGCGGTGAGGAGGAGCTGCGCGCGGCAAATTCGTCTGGGGCCGAGGGGGCGGGGCGGGAGGACGTGCGAGGGTGGGGCCCGCTCTAGGCAGAGCCGGGGAGAGACCCAGCTCCACATAGCGCTGGAGCAGGGCCCAGCTCGTCACTCGCCGGCACTTCCGGGTGCAGGGGCTCGGGGCCCGATTCGACCAAATGGGTCGAATCGGCCTAAGGGCCGGCAGCCACCAGGCACACTGAGGCCCAGCATTTTTTGGGAAACGCTGTAATAAACCATCTTGTTAGTCTTTAAAGTGCTACATAGTCCTGTATTTGTTTCAGCTACACCAGACTAACACGGCTACATTTCTATCACTCCTCTGAACCGTCATTCATGCTTAAATTTGACACTTTACACTCAAATTTGAATAAAGACGCTAATTATCTTACCCATTACAAAGATAGCTTCCCCAATTATCACCTCTAATAACATTAGCTCACAGACATTTACCTCCCTCCTCCTTCCCCCCCTCCATCCCCCTTCTGTTCTGAAATTTGATTTGTCCTTTTCATATGTGTTCATTTTTTTAAATTGTATCCTTTGGTATATATAGTTGTGACAATTTTCTTCTACTATTTGGTCTGAGGAAGTGGGTCTGGCCTACGAAAGCTCATCACCTATTAAACCATATTGTTAGTCTTTAAAGTGCTACACAGTCCTGTTTTTTGTAAAGATAAAATTATTCTAGTTAAGGTGGATTGGACCTGTATTTTCAAGCACACATTTAAAGAAAATATAAGACCGCTTCAAGTTTTGAATTTTCTAATCTTAATTTGAGAACTGGGACTTTTTAAAAAAGAAAAGCTTGGTGAAATGTGAAGGTTGGTTTAGCCAGCATTTTAGTTAGTTGAACAGAAATAAATAGCGTGATTTACTCTTCCTTTAACTAAAATTACTTTTAAACCAAAATTGTTCTTTTCCAGTTGCATGTTGAAGATTAATTGTTTTGCCTAGAGTGGTCACTCTAAAAATGTTAAAATTTGCTCTTGGTAAGCTGTTATTGTGTCCTGAGTATTAGCTCAATCCAGTTCCTGCTGATGTCAATTGAAAGACTCCCACTGCTGTCAGTGATTGTTAGACCAGGCTCCATTTGCAATATTCTCAGTACTGAAGAGCAATTATACCTGATTAAGCAGAACAACTGAATAAAAATAGGAGGGCAAACTACACAGGTATAAAAAGGAATATCCTGCTGCCCTGCCCTGATTTTAATTAAGGACATTTTTTTACTAAGTAGGAGAGTCAAGCTTACACTGTCTAACACTTTGGTCTGGGGCAAGTCATATAATAAACACAGTGGTTATTAACCAAGATGGCCAGAGATAAAGCTAAAGCCTGGTACACACTCTGCTTTAATCTACTCAAAGAAACATGTTCACATTTCAAATAGATGCTAAAGACGTATCAGAGTTGCTCTGGGTGTTCTGACTGATCTTCACTGGCAACAGCTATCAGTAAATTAAGCAGGTTCCAGTGTTTATGGCGGGGGCGGGCAATAACTTTTTGTTGGGGGCCACTTAGAAAATTTTTGCAGTGGCCCCGCGTTGTACAGGAAGGGAGGCCCTTTTGCCCACCACTGATTTATGGGGATTCCAAGGTTAGTCATTTGAGTACATCCCTGAAAAAGGGGGGCAGGTTGGCACTCAAAAAGGCTCACTGGGGCTCCAGGAACCATAGTCATTCCCCAGTGACTCCTTTTGGGTCTGGGTAGTCTATATTTCTGTCAGTCTCCAAGTTTCTTGGTCAAATTATAGTCAAGGTCCAGGTTTCAGAGGGGAGAAAAAAGTAAATAGATTTTAGAATCTGGTCAAAAAGTGCCAAGTGGTCCAGATTTGGCTTGTGGGCTATCTATTGACTGTGCCAGCTTTTGGATGGTACAGCCTGCTCCTGTGACACAAACAGCTTTCTGGGCTGGTGCCTGAGGAAATTGGCATTTTTGAGCCTTTATGGGAGATAATGCTGCCAGTTTCTTGTTTCAGCACTCAACCAAAGGTTTTAGAATCTAAGGGCTTTCCAAAATCTGAAAGGGACAAGGTGTGGAGCGTGCTGTGAGAAGTTTTAAAAGAATAACACTCCAGTGCAGAAGCTACTGAACCTGAACCACCAAAAAAGAATCTATCTTCTGCTGGTGACATCTAATTCAGGTGGTGAAATTGAATTCATGTTGGTCTGCATTGCTTTGTATAATTATCAAGCAGAACCTATCATCAGCATGGATGCATGTTGTCTGGAATGGTAGTTGAAGCATGAAGGGGCATATTCATTTTTAGTGAGTATGTCACATAAATATCCTGTGTAACTGGCCATAACAGTGCTATACAAGCCTGTTCTCTCTTTCAAATGAAATTGTAAACAAGAAGTGGGCAGCATTATCTCCTGCAAATATAAAAAATGTGTTTGAGTGATTGCCTGAACACAAAGTAGGACTGAATGGACTTGTAGGCACTAAACTTTTACATTGTTTTATTTTTGAATGCAGTTACTTTTTTGTACATAATTATACATAAATAAACAACTTTCATGATAAAGAGATTATTCTTGTATTTTGTTAATTGAAAATCCTATTTGTTTTTTACAGTGCAAACATTTGTAATTAAAAATAAATATAAAATGAGCACTGGACACTTTGTATTCTGTGTTATAATTGATATCAATATATTGGAAAATGCAGAAAACATCCAAAATATTTAAATAAATTGTGTTATTGTTTAACACAAAATTAATTGATTAATTTTTAAATCAATTGACAACCCTTAAACGGTCTATAAATGCTATAGGAGAGGCAATCTATGAGGATTTCTTCAGTCTATCAAACAGGGTGGATTTTAGGCACAAGCAGTCCAGATGACAGCTTGGGGCCCTCTGCTTTGCTGATCTATGCCAGCCTTAGCAACTCATGATTTGATTCTGCAAGAATCATGACAAGACCAAAGGGGGAAGGCCTGACTTTCCCCAGCCAACAATGGGACCAGAGACTGAGGAAAACCACATTCTTTTAGGATTTTAATGATCTTGTACTGGCTTGCCAAGTCCCAGCTGGGCCTGGACTCCTACTCTAGGATCAGATGATACATTTTTCTCTCATGCTGGCAGACAAACCGGTGTGGGAAGGAATTCGTGATTTTAGTTTCCTCGTTTCTCACTGACTCTTCTTTCAGCCTCTGACTGTTTAGAACAGAGGTCTGCAAACTTTCAAAAAAGAGGAGCCATTTTTTTTGGTTTTGTCCTGTACCAAAATATTTTGAGAGTTGCATGATATGCAAACTACTTGCACACACATACAAAGATAGCAGGCTGTGGGAGGGAGGGGGGGATTAGGGCTGGGGCATGGGTACAAAGGGTGTCAGGGTGCTGGTTCTTGGAGGGGCATAAAAAATGGGGGTAGGGTGCAGGAGGGGATATGGAATTCAGGCTCAGAGAGGAGGCTGGGAGCTGGTGTGCTATCTCCCATCAAGTGGCACTAACTGTGGGCAGCGCACTGTTAGCAGTGCAGTGGGGCCAAATCAGGCCTCCTGCCTGCCTTGGTCCCATTCTCCTCCTGGAAGGGGCCAGTGTGTCCCTGTGACCCCTGATGGGATGGGGTAGAGGGCATGGGCTCTGCGTGCTACCCCTCTCTGCTACCACTGTCCTCGCAGCTCCCATTGGCTGAAGTTCCGTAACTCCGTGGGACACACTTGCTGCTTAGCTTCAGCCCCACTCCACTGCCAGAGTACTCTCAGCAAAAGATCCACATGTGGCTCCAGAAGAGCAGGTTGCTGACCCGAGTCTAGAATTTATTCTCCACTCATCACATAAATAGTTAAGCGCTGTGATCCCAGTCTTGTTTTGAGCTCTCAGATTGAGACACCAGACCTGGCAATTCTGTCTGAAAAGAGTGGGGTAGGGTGGGTAGAAGTAAGATGTCCATGGAATGAATGAAGTCGATGGACTGGGCAGTGAATTCAGTCTTGGCTTGTGAAGTAAGCTGCTCATTCCCTGTATGCACCATGAACAATAAGCCATCTGCAGTGACATTTTGTATATTGCCTTAACTTGCATAACTTGGAGTCATAGTAAAATTGCAGAATTCTCTCCCCTTTCCTCCCCTCCCCTCGACTGGGGAGTAGTGTTGTGGGTCACTGTTGGGATTCTGCTGTCTGAATTCAGTCTGGAATGGAGACTGCTGTTCATTCCAGGTTTTCACTCTACGAGGCTGTGTGGTTCCACAAGGCAGAATATGTTTGGCTTGCAATTCTGCTGCTAGGAGCCCACGGTAGTAAGGTATGTTTGTGTATTTGTCTGTTTTATTGCAAGGGTGAAATACATAATGACTGGTAGTTAGTATCCACGTGTAAGGTACATGTGTAAGCCTCATACGTTTACTTTCTTAGCAGGATAAACAGTTTTTTTTAAAAATAATATGCAACTGACCTTTGTTTGTAAAAGGTGAGGGATCCCCAGGATCTTAATAGTAAAACCCTTTGTTTGCCTACAGGGCAGAGGAGGTGCTACTCATCACAAAGCACAAACAGCAGCATACCTGCCCACAATATCTTGGAGACCCAGACATCCTGTATCAATTTCAAGTCTGATGCAAACAGGTGTGATTTCTTTGACTTCTGCTGAGTCACAGCCGCTTACTTCATTAACCCCTTGCATCAGGTCTATCATCGGGAAGGGAACATTTTAAATAATCCCTGATTTGATGTGGCCACCTGCTCTTGAGCTAGCAGGGGAATTCTGCCTTTTCCTATGCTGTATCATTAACAGAAGATAGCATTAGCCACAGTGGTCCTGGGGCAAGAGAAGACTCCTTCTATCCTGTAATTTTACACTGTTTCATTAACACTTAATATTTCTTTGGGGGTATGTGACCCAAAGCTCTCCTGTATTCACACACAATGCACCAATCGTTGTACAGGCAGTCCCCGACTTACGCGGATCCGACTTATGTCGGATCCGCACTTACGAACGGGGCTTTCTCGCCCCGGAGGTCGAGGTGACGGATTGCTGCCTGCGAGCTCCGGGGCGAGAAAGCCCCGTTCGTAAGCTGCTCCCGGTGCCCCTGGTCTGCTGGAGACCGTCTCCAGCAGACCAGGGGCACCGGGACTGAAGCCGCAGCAGCGGCGGTTCCCGCGCTTCTGAGGCTTTGCTCTGGCAAAGCTTCAGAAGCGCGGGAACCCGCCGCTGCTGCGGCTTCGCTTCCGGTGCATGTTGTCTGCTGGGGACGGTCTGAGGCTTTGCCAGAGCAGACGGTCCCCAGCAGACCACAGGCACCGGGAGCGAAGCCGCAGTAGCGGCGGGTTCCCGCGCTTCTGAGGCTTTGCTCTGGCAAAGCCTCAGAAGCGCGGGACCCCGCCGCTGCTGCGGCTTCAGTCCCAGTGCCCCATGTCTGCTGGAGACGGTCCTCAGCAGACCAGGGACACTGGGACTGAAGCCGCAGCTGCGGCGGGGTCCCTCGCCTCTGAGACTTTGCCAGAGCAAAGCCTCAGAGGCACGGCACCCCGCTGCCGCTGCGGCTCTCCTCCCCGTGTCCCTGGTCTGCTGGGGGGGGGGGGGGCCGCAGCTAGTGTGCCCCCCCCCCCGCCAGCAGACCAGGCTTTTGTTGTGGACCTTGGGGCAGAGCAGCTGGGGCGCTGCCGATTGGTCCTGCAGCGCCACTCTGGGCACTACTGGACCAACCCGGCAGCACCCCAGCTGCTCTGCCCCAGGTTCTGATTCAGCTGCTGCTGGTCAGTTTCAGCAGTGGCTGAATCAGGACGCCTGGGGCAGAGCAGCTGGGATGCTGCTGGGTTGGTCCAGTAGCGCCAAGGAGCGAGGAGCACCCCAGCTGCTCTGCCCCAGGCGTCCCCAAGTCAGCCGCTACTGAAACTGACCAGCGCTGACTACAGGAAGCCCGAGGCAGAGTTGCTCTGCCCCAGGCTTCCTGGAATCAGCTGCTGATCAGTTTCAGCAGCAGCTGACTTGGGGACGCTTGGGGTTCTTAAGTTGAATCTGTATGTAAGTCAGAACTGGTGTCAGTTTCAGCAGCGGCTGAATCTGGACGCCAGTTCCGACTTACATACAGATTCAACTTAAGAACAAACCTACAGTCCCTATCTTGTACGTAACCCGGGGACTGCCTGTATACAAAAGATGCCTTGTTGACATCATTTTAATGTTAATGTCTTGTTGGCCTGTAACAACATGGTGAAATGTATATAGCAACATTATATGGAAAAGCATGAAATCCCCCAGTATGACAATGTTAGTACATGTTCAAAACTTCACCCTGCCTTGGCAAAAGTTGTTAAACAGGTCTGTAGTAAACAAAGGAATGTGCATTTACCACAGTTTGTGTAACCAGTAAATGGGATCCACCAGACAGCAGGAAAAGGATATAACAGGGCAAATGTGCATGTCAGCAAACACAGGTGAGGAGAGAGAAGCATGGAGCCTTCTTTACCACCAGACTCCAAGTCTCCTCTTTTACTGCTTGAATAAACTTTTACTTTTGAAGGGCAACTTTCAGAAGAATGCACTTCAGAGACTCACTATGAAAGAAAGTGGAGGGGATTCCCAGTGTGCTCTCTCCTGCACCTAAGAAGACAAAAGGACCAGCAACTTTGGGCCTGTGGGAGAGAACTTGACCAAGGAAAGGGTCAGTTACAGTCTGCTTTGAAGACTTTGCATTAGGGGTGTTAGCATGTATCAGAGGCAGCAGTGCATGTGGAGGGTGGGGCGGGGGGGGAGGAGAGTAGCTGGCTTAAAAGCCGGCTTCCCGCAAGCACTGGCTCCTGCCTGCACCCCTTGTGTGTAAAAGTGTAACCACTACATTCCAGCAGTTATACATTTACACAAATGCATGATAGTTAATATTCCTACTGTAGGTGAGAGAGGTCAAGTTAAACAAAGCTTGAATTAAAACTTGTTCGATTAAGTTTTAGACTTTTGTATGCACATTTTCAGTTATTTTTTTGCAATGGTTTCTAACTTTCTCATGCTTGAATTCACTTAAGTTTATAAAGAAGATGGATTTTGTTTTTCCTTTAATCTAAACCAATACAGAGCTGTTTAAACTGAAGTCTTGAGTAAGTCCTGTTAAAATAACACTGTTGAATATTCAGTCCTTACAAGGGCAAAGGATCTTAATATCCAGACTGTCTGGGAGAAGACTGGGCAGTGTTTTTGGGAAAATTCAGGACTAGAAATGTGTTGGGGTCATTCTATAAGCAGTAACCTATGTTGGTGGAAGCCAGAGTGTGACTGGCATGTTGCTCACAGGCTGCTGGACCAGATTTACAGCTAGACACAGACACTCAAGCCTGACGTGCACTAGCAAATTAGGTTGGTATTAATTATCCTCTGTCGGGGAGGAGGAATACCTATGTCCTCCTGTCAGCATTCCTAGTGTCTTCACTGAAGCACTTCAGCAGCATTGCTGCACTACTAGAGCATTTTAAGTGTAGACAAGCCCATAGGGTGTGACTTGCATGCTAGGAGGCAGATTGTGTGTGGCCCAAGTTGGGAGCTCCAGCAGCATTGTGAGGCATCCATGGTTGTGGGTCAGGCAGTGACACAACTTCTCACCAGTCTGGATTGCACCCCAGAATGTGACAAAGCTACCACTTTCTACTTGGGTAAGAGAACTCTCTCTGCCTATTTCTAAGGCTCCTCCAGAAGACACCCTTACTTGATGATCCAGAAGGGCTGCTGTCATGTATTTTCCATACTCTTAGTCAATTATGGTTGTCCTGCCCTTTATGATGCTCAAACCATGAAACGTGGCTTCTGTCTGGAGTTGGCAGACTTGCTCACCCTGTTCTAATTTAAAAGCAAAAATTTCTGTACAGGTAAGTAAATACAAATCCCTTTTAATACAGTGGTTTGGAACACAATGTGGACACAAAGTGGTAGGTAATTAAGCAAAGTAACTGCTGAAGGATGTGGATTTCCTGTAGGTAAATACCACACCCCATTAGATAAGGATGCCATGGTGTATTGATGCTTACATTCCTTTCCAGAGGCTAGGCCCTATTTATTTGCTGCTAGAGTACTCAAGATGAAACAGTAACTGTTTGTAACCTTTCAGAGAGGGTGGGGTGTTGGTCTGGAGAATG
The DNA here is from genome assembly GCF_049634645.1 of Pelodiscus sinensis. NCBI lineage: Eukaryota > Metazoa > Chordata > Testudines > Trionychidae > Pelodiscus > Pelodiscus sinensis. The sequence continues at coordinate 64,595,608 of NC_134714.1, forward strand.
CGAAGGAGGAGAAGTGAGACAGAATATTGGACTTTGCCTTGTGGTAGATTAGTATAGCAGCAGGAGAAGTGTTAGTACTATCTGCATGTCTGATCAGCCTCTTTCACAACAGTTCTTTTTTAGATTTGAATTAACACTTTGTGCTTCTTTCTGGGGGTCTCAAAATTTTTTCAAGCATAAATGAATCAGCCCTTTCAGAATTCCTGTGATGTAGATGGTGGGAAATTGGAGTGTGGAGAGAATATGTGACTACTCCAAGGTCACATGGTAAATCAGTGGCAGAGCTCTTACTAAAATCCATAAATCTTGACTTTTGGTCCCCTGCAGTAGCTTTTGGACACTTGTTAATGGAGTTTGTTTATCATGGTTGTGTAGGGGAAACATGTTTGTGTTTAGCTTTTTAAAAAATGCATCTATAACTGATTCACATTTACAATATTTTTAATAATTTATAGACTACCCTTGCTTGAAGAGAGTTAAGGTTATAAATGGATCATTTTAGCACAACATTTTAGAACATTAAAGATATCAGAGCAAACTAGTAATATAAATGTTAGGAATTCCACAGTTAAACGTTTTCTATGGTAGCTTTAACTGTCGCCATCCTTCCTCTTTTTTCCTATTGCATACATGAATTGCAACACTGTAGTCTTTTGTTGTATGGTGTTAAAAGCCACATGTCCCCTGCCCTCCCAGAGTATCTGTGGTACTCCATGTATTTATGGCATGTGTGTCTGGGCAGACATAGTAGTGGATAACTTCTACTGTATGTATGTCCTAAAGGGAGGCTGATCTGGCTATTCTGGTCAGCATACATTACAGGAGGATGAATGAAGGCAGCCTACTGTACAGTTGGCATATGAAAGCTGTGGTTTTTGGTTCATGTTGGTAATGTGGAGAAGGCAAATGTCTCTGGTCCACAAGCAGTTAGTGAGATCATAATGGCCTGAAAACTGCAAAATTCTCTCTGATAATGTTGCTATGTGACATATATTTGCATGGCAGATGATGTTCAAGGATAACAGGGCAATAATAATATTTGGGATTTTCTACCTGAACTATAGATTTCTTCATTGTAAGCAAATATCCCAGGGTGCTTAGCTTGCAGCTCTGCACCAGCTGGAAGAGTGGGGGGCTAATGCCTGGGGGAGCTAGGTGCATCATATTAGTGAATTATGCAGAGCCACACCCTCCTCCCCTGCCGTGTGCACACCCCAGGGAAAATTAAGCCCTTTGAGGATCTTTCCTTGCTCATTGCCCATATGTACCGTATCTCTGAATATTAAGCAGCACCAGCATCTGATTGAAGTGGACTGGCTTTTTGTATTTGAGATTGCATACAATTAATTTCACCCCGACCACTCTTGGCTGTAGTGGCTTTTAGACTTATCCTATTGGTCTGCCTATGGAGAATGGTGGACCTGTTTTGATTTCAGACATTTCTAAAGGATTATGCTACATAGCTGGTGGTGTCTTCTTTTGATGTCCTATCAGGACGTAATGATAATATTTTGTTCTTGACTATCAGTGTGGCCTCTCCTAAACATTCCTATCTCTTGGGTCCATGTGGCATTAGATGATCTACTACAGACAAAGTGCGTTGAGCATGTAATAGTAATAAAGTTGAGAAATTTTCTATGTCAGTGTGGCAACCTCAGAAGTCTTGTGCTGTAAGTATTTTGAAACATAGGAATGATTTTTTTTTTTTTTTTTTGCGCCATCTGGTAAATGAAGTTCAGTTTACCAGCAAAAACTGATTCACGTGGTAGACAGCCTAATTACATCTTGACTACCTTTGCCCTGAAAATGAGTCAACTTTTTTCCAGTTGTGAGGAATGTTTCATTATGATCTACTATATATTTTATAGAGTTTGTTTGATCAAGAACTCCTAAATAGGAAGAGCTACGACCACCAAATTCAGTATACAACTTCCTTTTATCATAACTTATAGCAATGTAAGGGTTTGGTTATGTCAAGAAAATGGGATGTGCCTAGAATGGAATTGCTTCTCAGAAAATCAAATGGAGAAGAGACAATAACCAAATCAAATACAGTCCTCAATTGCCATAACTGAGCAAATGTTGAAAAAGACTGAACCAAGATGAGTCACAAACATTGGATGAATTTGGAATAGGATTGCTTCTCAATAAACCATATAGAAAAGAGATAAAATGGAGAAATTTGAAGTAGTGCTCTGTTTTGGCACAGCTAAAATCAATATTTAATATTAATATTTGAAAATTAGAAGACAGTATTTGTTAGAAATCAAATTTACTATAGCCCTTTTTTGTTAAAACATAGTGAATGATGAGAGACTACGGGGTGAATTAAAAACACACTTGGTGGAATTTGCATTTTAAAAAATTTAATAAAAAAGGACAGATTTTAACAGTCCCTTTAAGAAATCCAAAATAAATATTAACATCCTAAAAATAACACTGTTTTTGAAAAAATATAATTTAAAAAACATGTACACTTTTCGTTTTATTAAAAAAAAAAATCCATAAGGACCCAAGCAACATCAGGTAAATCTGCTAGTCTTGTATATTGGCAGTCAGTTTCTTTCAAGATGGACCATATCAGGACCATGTTTGGAGAGGGCTTTTGTGAATTGGTTGTATTCAGTTCTGCTGAGATTCTGGGTGTGATGAGAGAGGTCTGTCCTGCCATTACAACTGGACTGATGCCTTTTACAGCATATTAAAGCAAGTTGTCATGGTGATGGATGGGTAGTGAAGTACTGGGGTTATTGTTAGAGATTGCTTGTGCTTTCCTCTGGGAATGTAAATTATCAGCTTTCCTCAAATGAACAACTGTTGGGCCCAGCTGAAGAAATACTCTAACATTCTACTGATGAATTGTCTAACAAACTTGTCCATTACTAATTATATCTTTAATATACCTTGTGAGGAAACTGAAATAAGATGTAACAAAATACCTTGGGTGCCATATAAACACCTTTGATTTTCTTGACTTTTCACCTGGATTTGATATGGAGACTAATTTTACTTCCCAAGGAACACTTAGACCTGGTCTGCACTTGCAAATTCAATTGACCTAGCTATGTTGCTCACATAGTGAGGTCAACCTAACCCTCTGTAGATATGGCCAGGTCCACAGAAGAATTCTTCTGTCAACATAACTACTGCCTATTGGAAAAATGGGTTAATTACAGGGATGGAAAACCCCTTCCATCAGTGTACACCAGCGTTTCTTAAAGTGTGTTCCGTGGTACACCGGTGTGCCGCAAGGCAATTGGAGGTGTGCCGTGGAGAACAGAGTTCAAAATGGCCACCCTTAAAAAGGTGTTACCCGCCTGATAAAAGGGCAAACTGTTTTTTTTTTTTTGTTTAACAACTTCTTTTCCTCATTCTTTGTGTGTGTGTGTGTGTGTGTGTGTGTGTGTTTTTGCTCAACAACTTTTCCTTGGGAATGGCTGCCCTTAAAGGGGCAAGCTTCCTTTTTTTTTTTCTCAACAAAAAATCATTGGTGTTTCCCATAAAAAAAATTGTTTGGTGTTCCTTGTTGTTAAAAAGTTTAAGAAACACTGATGTAGACAGTGTCCACTCTGTGGTGCATTAGTAGCATAGCCACAGCTCCATGGCTGTGCCGCTGTCATGTAGACCTACTGTGAGTGATGGTTAGGAATCAAGTGGCCAAGTTGATTGCTTTAGGCCTGTCATTGGCCTCCATTTGATGGGATTTTGTTAGCTCTCCTGTTGCACTGGTAATAGAGGATGGAGTCATGCTTTGTTCTTTCTTTCAGCGAAGCCTCTGAGTATGCTGCCCCAGGTGTATCTTTTGAATACGTCAGAGCCCAACTCACTCCTTATTGGGGCAATTGATGTAAACTCCTAGGCTTGTGAAAATAGTCTGTAGATTTGACTTCTGGAGACTAGAGGCATGAAGAAGGGCAATTAGCTCTGGGGCTTTCTTCCCTGTTGGACCAACAGTACTCTTGGTGTTGACCACCAGGATGTGTGTGAGTCTCATTCATTATTTGAGGAGGAGATAGCGGTCAAATCTTGTCAGTTTTGTTTGTATGCTGCACGTGTTCCCAGAAGTGTAATAATCTATTTGTGAATCTTAAATTAAATAATTCAGCACATTTTTACCTCTAGGCCCTGTTCAGGAGCAGGTAGTGTTCCAGAATTACCAAATAGTGAGCAGGGCCTCTGCTCTACTATTTCTGTGGTGTGGGGAGGAAAAGTGCATCTGGCATTGTGGAATGAACCCAGGTGTGTGCGAGGAACTGGAGATAACATGTTCTTAGGAACTCTGCCCTGTGCTAACATCAATTCGGCCTTGTACTGCCCACCTCCCCCTCCATATTGCCCAGTTTTTCTTTCTTGAAGGTCCTACTTCCCCATAGTCAGTGTGAGTATTCTGCAAATTTGCCAAGCATTCTTAAGAGTAAAATCCCAGTTAATCAGTTAACTATCTAACATTTAACCGGTTAACCAACTCAACTGGATCTCCCTGCTCCAGCCCCCTAACCTGCAGGGGTCTCACTCCCAGCCTCACGCTGGGGCTGGGTGCCAGCTCTCAGCCACTGCCATGGCTTGGCTATAGTGGCCCCCACTGCAGGCAGGGGTTGCAATGCCTTGGGCCTGCCTTGAACAGGGGCTGCTCTGGAAGTCCAGAGCAGCCTCTGTCTGTGGCAGGCCCCATGGGGCTGGAGCAGCTCCCTGCCGACGGTGAGTGGGGAGCTGGTCCAGCCCCCACTGATTAACCGGAACTGGTCAGCATCATTCATTAAGGATGCTGCTTATTAGTTAACCAGTTAACTTTTCACATCGCAGCACATTAAAGGGGTTATGCTCTGTGCTTAGTAATACACGTGAGTCATGGTGAAGGGGAAAATGTGGGGACCTGAAATTTGTGTCTTGCAGTTTTTTGTTTTTGTTTTGTTTTCTTATATTACTGGATTTTTCTCATCACTCTGAAGGACTAGCCAACCCTTCCTGACTGTGGTACAAACAGGAAACCAGAACCCCACAGACAGAGGATACACCTGCCAAAGCATGTGTGAGCAGCTGTGAACTTCAGCCGTCGCTAAGTGCAGAAACCGGAAGCGTCAAGGGTTGGGTCTGAGCACCCTTTCTGTTGATCTCTTCACAGGCTGCATGGCGCGTGCGAGAGACTAAGCTGTAATAACGCATTGCTTAGGGGGCTGGTTAGCGGAACGCATCAGGAAGATGCCCCTATAATATGCCCAGTTGTATATTTTTGTCTATGGTTTGTAGTAGAATCAGGCTTGTTGGCAAAGGGAGGTGTAAATTAAACCTCCCTGCTGCGACTGGCACCCCTGCATGAAAGGGGCATTCACTTGGTTAGAAGGCTGGAGTGTTGGTATTGCTACCTCTCCTGTGGGGATTCTTCCTGGGAGATTGATGTAAGTGTGCTTGGGGCTCCAGAGGAGTCCCACCAGCAGAGGTTGCTCAGTGATATGCTTGAATCAGTGTTTCATCCAATCACCCTGATTTGACTTCCTCCCTTTTCAGCGCCAACCATTCGTGCTGGGGCAGCTTTGATACAAGGGCAGAAAGAGGGCTGGAGTTATTAGCCCTCAGTGCAGTGTAAATTGGCCTAACTCCCACTGAAGTTAGTTGAGCTACAGTGATATATGATAGCTCCAGATGTGGCCCATGATGTACAGCTGCAACTCCCAAATTCTAGAAGATTTCTGTTGTAGGGTTCTGAGCCTCTTTTTTTCTCAGCCATGGGAAGGAGAAAGTTGTGGCAATAATGCAAGTCATTTGCGGGGAGAGCCCTGTCCTGGCTTGGGAACTGGTTCAGTTGCTCAGCTTGCAGCCTTGATTTTTAAGAGGCTTGTGCATGTTTGTTGACATTCCCTTGTCAGAGCTTGCCCTGGTGGCACTCTTATTATTGACTTACTGCTTCGCATCCTACCCAGAAAGATCTTCATCTCAATCTGTAATTAGGGTTGCCAGGTGTCCGGTTTTGAACCGGACAGTCTGGTATTTGAGCTTTCTGTTCGGGAAACAAATTGAGAAAATATAAATGAGAAAATGTGAGTGTCTGGTATTTTCTAAATAAGATGTAATGTAGATTGTGAAGTAATGTCAAGTGTGTCCGGTATTTTTGTTGAAAGCATCTGGCAACCCTATCTGTAATTCATTTGTGATCCAAACAAGAGGGCAGCATGCTTGGCAGCTAGTAGCTCTTTATTTTTAGATGCTGGAATCCTTTAATAAGGGCCCACCATAGGGAAAATAGGTACCAAAATCAGGAGGAGGAAAAAAAACCCCCATATCCTATCTAACTTGTGTCTGGAGGCTTGTTTCTTGTTTTGGACATTATGCTCTTTAGCTGTGGGCCAAACTGTACTGCTCACTTCCTCATTCTCTATCAGCTTCTGTGGGAGCAACTTCCATATCCAAGTGCAGAATTTCTCTCTAAATGTGGAGTAGCAATTAGGGATGTTAGAGTTTAACCAAATACTGATGCTTATCAGCTCAGGGTATTGGTTAAACTCAGTCGGCTCCCAGGGAGGCAGTTTTGCTGTGGCAGCCAGAGAACTAAGCTTTAAACTTCAGAGCCTGGAACGCATATAACCGCTAAGATTTTTAGTGGATACATGGTTACCATATTAAATGATTTTAACATCCCTAGTGGCAGTCTTGCCCTCCAGCAAATAAGTGAGAGAAGCTAGAGCCCAGTTGTCCCCACCTATTTTTTCTATTTCTGCCTCATTGTGTACTTTATGTCTGTAGGTATCGCCAGACCTCAGAGCATGGAAAGACCCCTATGATTTGGGATATAAAGGACAAAGTCCTGGCATCTTAATTGGCTGCGAGGAGGTTTTAACTTGTTTCTGTATATCTGAGAGAGTTCTTGTGCAAAGGAAGATCAGAATCTTACTCACTTATCTGATATATTAAAAATGTTCCATGGCCTAAAGTCTGGTTTGCAAACTTGCCACCTTACTTAACTGATCTGTACCTGTGGGGGAGGAGGGAATCTAATAAATGTAATTCATTTGTAACCAGAGTGAGCTACAACTGCTGCATTAAGCAAATGTGTAGGATTTGCTATTGTCCATGTCTGCAGCTGGACAGCCAAGGGTGGCTGGCAGACATCCTGAGCTAGGTAGGGGGAGGGCCCAGCTCCTCACTCCTTGAAGGAATGGGGTATTGAGTAGAAGGGGTGGGCTGAGAGAGCCAGCCCTCAGTGCAGCGTGATGTCCCCAACCTACCCTGAGAGCTGCCCAGAGTGAGCTGCATGGGGCTCCAGCAGCAATTTATAGAGCCTGGGGCTGCCCAGGGCTTTTTGAATTGCTGGGCCCAGGGCAACTACCCCTTTTGCCAACCCTGTTGGGGCCCCTGTAGACAGCACTTTGTCAGTACAGTATGTCTCCATGGGGTTGACTCGAGCAAACTCAGTGCCTTTCTTTCCCACTTTTCTCTTGCCCACATCATAACTGGGATGACTATGAGCATTGTAGAAACATCTTTGTAAATCCCAGCTCATCTGATGTACAAAGAGATATTTGCAAAAGGTGGTGCCCAGTCTTTATGGGATGTGGGAGGTACAGCAGAATTTAGGATGAAAGCTGACAGTTATATAATGTCTGCTCAGGGCTCTCAAGAAAGAACTAGCAATTACACTAAATAGCTTTCCTTCTTACCCTGACAGATGCTGATCCTTGACAGGGCAGGACAGGGACACTTGAAATGAAGTGAACAAGGCACTTCTTGTTCTATGACTGCAGGAGAGGTGACCTCTTGGGTGTGGAATGACAAGTAATGTGGGTAGCCCACAATTGAAAGAACATAGAGACTATCTCCCCTCCAATACAAATTCATGGTTATACTAGAATTGGGTAGAGAAAGGTATTCTGCAACTTGGCAGATTTCAGTATTTCAAAAGGGGATAGAGCTAGCAGACCACCTGGTTAGCTGTTCTGGAGCTGAGTGGGTAAGCTGTCAGGAAAAAATAGTTTCATCAGAATCTTTACGTGTGAGGTATAGTGCTGCAGTGAATTAGTTGCCGTCACTCATAAGTAGGCATATATAGTTACAATTTATTTAAATGAGATTTGAGCCTGATGGCACTCAACAACTATCAAACCCAGTGGATTTCTCTAGAAACATTTTTGGGGTCACAGTAGGTATTAATTGGTAGACGAATATGTAGTGGGATGGCCAATGTCCACGTTTGAGCTGGCTAGTTTTGGTTTCTTTTAAAAAACCCTGTAAGTTTGGTTCCATATTTAAGTTCTGTGCATTTGCAAGTCCGGCATTGCAGCACTGCAAAGAGAAAGAATCAAAATGAAACTGACCAGATAGTTTCACTGTCCAAACTGAATTAAAGGCAAAAGATAAACAGTATGAATGATGAAAAATAAAGTAGATTTCAAAATGATTTCACTTTCAATAGTCTAAAGAGATGCTAGCAAAAGAGTTAAGGAATTTTTTAAAGACATGGTTAAATTGTTTTTATTGATTTATTGACTTTTCTAAAAATAAATTTTACTGTATGTACAATTCTTTATTTAAAAAAATATATAAAACTAATATTTAAGTACATATAGTTGCAAAAAGTATGCAAAGTTCAAAAGAGCTATAATTTTCAGTACAGCTATTAATAAAGACTAAATTATATAGGGCTAGATCTTGCCACTCTATTCACAGTGTGGAATAGCTTTCTTTTTGAATAGCCTGACTGATTTCAATGGGACTACTTGCATTGTAAGACATTACTCAGAATAAATAACAGTTGTATAGTCCAGCCCATAAATAATATGTATGGGGGGGGGGGGGAAGTGAGGGTCGAATGCGACAAGAAGAAAAGAGACATTGGCGTATGAGTAATATTGCATATACATAAAACACAGTGCTAGTCCCTAAATGCAACCATACTCTGACACATTCCTTGCTCAGACAATGCTGTTTCTGTTAGTGGTCTTAATGATTCTTTTATCCTGAATTTTCTAATATAAAAAATTATTTTGCAATCCCGTGGCCAACTCCAGCGATGTGTAGGTTGGCCTCCTACATGCACATTCAAGTATTCACTTCTCTGCAGAGGCTTCCAGTGCGTTCCATTCAGTGCCAGTTTCACAATTTGTGATTTGTCATGTGAACACTTGTCTATTAGTATTAACCTAAGACCAAGATTGTAATCTTTTGACAATTATAGGTCCTGATTCTGCAGCTGAATCCACATGGGAGTACCCCTATACTTACTGATGCATACATGGCCTTGTTAGGGTCAGGGGGGCTCTTCATGGGACCACAGTCTGCTTGCATGGATCTAGTTGCAGGATCAGGACCTAAAAGTTACACAAGCAGCCCAAATGATGTAAAGCGGGGAACAGAATATAAATGATGATGGATGGCAGTTAAAACTTTTTTAAAAAAAGATTATAAAGAAAATCTTCTCCCTTCCCTTTGTTTCTTACTGTCATAATAGCTCTTTGTAGGCTTGTGTAGGCTTGCATGATATAGCATGAGTTCTCCGCGGGGGGGGGGGGGGGGGAGAAAGCAGCAGGATAGCAGGCAAAATGAGCTGCTGAGGTTTTCTTAGGAAAAGGATCCAAGGTTGAGTGTTTACTGCAGCCTTGCAAAATGATTGTGAAAAATGACCAAATCTGGCATAAGTACTACTACTCCCTGCTGCTGAGATTGGTAAAAATAAGGAACGCCGTCAATTTAGGTCACACATTTGTCTGAAATTTAAAAACTATCAGTATTTTCAAGTAACTCCTCAGATTATTAGAACAATCGTGGGATGGAGAGTGTTTTTCCATTAATATATTTCGTATACTGGTCAGCACTTTTGTATAGTATCAGAGGGGTAGCCGTGTTAGTCTGAATCTGCATAAACAACGAGAAGTCCTGTGGCACCTTCTAGACTAACAGATTTATTGGAGCATAAGCTTTCGTGGGCAAAGACCCACTACGTCAGATGCATCACTTTCGTATAGCTACTTTTACTGCTTCAGTAGGGCCTGATTCTGCAAACACTTCTGCATGGGTGTAACCTTTAAATCAGTGGGGCTGGGTGCATGAGGAAAGTTATACTCAGGCATAAGTGTTTGTTGGATTGGAATCTTCGTCTATGTGAACCTTTTACAAAGCTGTGGGGAGGGGGCGGATCTTGTTTTTCCTCTTCTGTCCAGTGGAGGCAGAGTACATATGGCTCCCAAAGTTTTAGTATAGACTTATTGAAGGAACTCTGTGATTTTTGCATTGTCCTTTTAAATATTCAAGCAAAACCCTAGCTTTCTCTCTACTCTAATCCCTTCTCTTGCCTGGTATGTTCTGGACTATCCTGCACCTAGGATGCTGTGCAGAAAACATTGACACACAATGGACCTACCATGGGCAGAACTTGTGGGGGAACCATCTAGATAAGAACAAATGGCCAGCATAAGCATAGGAGCTAGGAGTGTGGGGGGTGTTGCAGCACCTCTGGGCTCCTGGCCTAGCGCTTGGGGTCTTAGCTACCAGCCCCTTGTGCCAGGGGCTCTGCTGCCAGCCAGGGGCTCTACTGCTAGGACTGGATCCTGGTTTGTGCTCTGTACGTCAGGGGGCCTCCTCCGCTGGCCAGATGCCTGGGGTCCCCGCTCCTGGCCCTGGGTGCTGGGGTTTTGCTGCTACCCTCAGCTGGGGATGGGGTCTGGACAGAGTTAAGGAGGCTCAGCACCCCCACTTTAAAAAATGTTCCTGCGCCACTGATTGCTAGAAGTGCTCAGTCCATCTTCAGAGCTTCTGAATGGCTCAGGCACGTAGGCAGGAACTGAATGTACCAAGGAATGAGTAAGCTGGCAATGGGCTTCCCTGTCTTACTTTGCTAATGACATGCCAGTGCATTTTAGTGCCAAGGTAGAGCAAGCTTGCCATGATTCCTGCTCTGGAACTGCAGTGCCTTCCTTGGACACTCTGTTTCATGTTGAAAAGGGCTTTAGAATGCTCAAGGTGATCCAGAACAGCTAAGAACAGATGATAGAGACCAGGAGCCCCCAGATTCTCTGCTGCTCATTTGCCAGGTTTGTTCTTACATAGTTATCACCTTTCACAAAGTTCATGACTTGTCTTCTGCCCCCCCTCCCCCGCAGCCTTTGTGCCATTGGAATGTCCTGTGAGCAAAGGCTGTCTTGTGAGGTGATACTGATATAAAATGGTATTTCCCCTTCTTTGCCTTCCTGTGTCCTTGCAGTGGGTTTCCTCAGTAGTCTCCATGCTTTTTGCTGTTAGTCATCTTGTCTGGCTTTTCTCTTGTTCAAATCCTTGGTAAAGCTTACTATCACCATGCTAAGTTTTGTCTGCTGAGGATGTGGAACTTAATTCTCTTGTGGATACAGTTGTACTCTAGTGTGTTGCTTGTGATCAAGTTGCTTATGTAACTGGGCAGATTCAAACCTGGGACTTCTGGGTGCTTAGTGTAGGAGCCGCTACACTACAGCTTGAGCTATAAAGCCAGCTTTGTAACTGCTTTTTAGCTCAAGCTGTAGAGGCTTCTACACTAAGCTCCAGAGGTCCCAGTGTGCTGGCTAGGGAAAGTCTGTAACCCACACTTCTAGTGGGTGTGGTACACTCTCCCATTTAGTGGCACTTAGACCACTTACAGTGAGAGAGAAGAGTAGCTTAAGCTGCGAGCCAGCTGGCTTTGTAGCTCAAGCTGTAGAGCAGTGGTCACCAATCAGGAGATCAGGATCTACCAGTAGGTCTTTGGCCTCTGACAGGTGATCCTGACTGGTTTGGCCAGGAATCTATCAAGCGCTGGCACTTCAGCTGCCCTTCCACCCACTGTCATGCTGCTCCTGCCCTCTGCCTTGGAGCTGCCCCCTGGGAGCCTCCTGCTTGCTGTGCAGAATATGAGAGGAAGGGGGGTGTGCTGATGTCAGGGTGTTCCTGCTCCCTCCCCCCCCCCCCCACTTCTGTACCCTGTCTCCACACAAAGAGAAGGAGATGGAGGCAGCTTGGCAATGTAAATCTCTGTCACTCTCACACACTGTGTGTGTGTCTGTAATCCTCACACATACACACTGTCATTCACTCAACTTCCGACCCGACACATACATAAGGGGTTGTTGTTGTTTTTGCTTTTTGGCGGTCCCCACCCTGAACCTCTTCCTACTCCCAACCTCCTGCCCCAGACGCGAGTCCCCCTGCACCCAGATTCCTTCCCAGAGCTTGAATCCTGAAACTCCTCCTGGACCCCAATCCCTCACTCTGGGCTAAACCCAGAGCCCCTCCCACACTCCAAACACCTTGGCTCAAGACCAGAGCCTGCCCCAACCTCAGCTTGGTGAAAGTGAGTGAAGATGGTGGAGAAAGAGGGGGATGGAGTGACTAGGGTGAGGCCTCGGAGAAGGGGTGGAGCAGAGGCAGAGGCCTCAAAGAAAAGGTGGGAAGAAAGCTGGGCAAGGCTAGTTGGGTTTGAGGTAGATCTTAAATTGCACTTAAATTGAAAAAGTGATCTTGTGTTTAAAAAAGTTGGAGACCACTTCTGTAGAGGCTGCTACGCTCCAGATGTGCCAGGTTTGAATCTGCCCAACACTAAATCAGGTTGTTAAATTTAAAATTGATTGAAAATTTGTTGAAAAACAGGGAAAAAAAAGTCAGCAAACTTTTTTTTTTTTTTTATGAAATTTCCCCTCATTTCCCATGCATCCTGCTTAGAGCTGGCTAGGCCCCCTCCATGAGTAGGTGGTAATTTCGCAGATCATAAATCTGATGTTGGGTTTGGAGGGGAGCTTTTATTTTACTGAGGAGTTATGTTGATCTCCTGAAGATGATAAAAGTGAATCCGTGGAGCCAGGATTTCCCCCTCTCAGGTCACAAAAGTGTAGGGAAACTGGAACTTGCTCTAAATACATACAGGTAGCATAGAACACTGACTAGGCACTGGAGGAACAGAAGGATAAGGGAGCATAAATGGCACAAGAGAGAGCACGTGTTTTAATCGCTATGGTCCCTTTTCCCATTGCTGCACGAAGCTGTGGTTTAAAAAACTGATAAAACCATCAGGGCAAAGAGGAAGAGCTCCTGCTTTAGAAATGGAAGTGAGAGAGATTCCTCCCACAACAGACCCTGCTCACCCTCCTACTCACACCACTGCTCCAAGAGCACTCAACCCTTATGGATTGCCTGCAGAAATACTTCAGTGCAGCTGACTATCTGGAAATTCAAGTGGGGGCATAAAAGGGAGAGTTCATCAGTGGGAACACCTGTTGATGGTAATATCCAGCCACAGTTCTGGATTCCAGAGCAGCAGTCCTCTCCTTGATGGCCTAATCACCATGTTTTCCTTCAGAGGGAAATGTCTGTACAGTGTCTGTGATAAATTGAAAGGCAGATGCTTACTCCAGGAGCATCTCTAATGCATTGGTAGAGCCCTACACATTTGCAGATATCCACTTTATAGCTGTCTTGTCACAAACCAGTTCTACAAGCCAGATCCACAGGGAAGCATTGGAATTAGAGTTCATCCACAAATTCTGTTCACATGCTAATGGACTCAATTGTGATGAAAGTTGGTTGGGACTCTACCAATTTAACAACCATTGAAGGTGCAGACAGCTCTCTGTGTTGTATCCTTCCTGACATGGGACTCTGTCTATTGACTTGGATTATTATCTGCTTCGGTTTAACTATCCCAGTGATCCCCAACTTTGTGGGGCTGCTGGGCACCCGGGGGCGGGGCCACCCATACACTACGTGCCCGGTGCCAGTGCCACCCATGCACCGCACTCTCGGGGCTGGCACTGGCACCGCTCCTGTGCTGCACGCCTAGGGGTGGGGCCACCCATACGCCAAGCGCCCGGGGCCAGCGCCACTCCTGTGCCGTGCGCCCAGAGCCGAAACAGCCCATGAGCTGCATTCCCGGGGCCGGTGCCGCTCCTGTGCCACGTGCCCCCGTGCCTGGGACTGGTGCCGCTCCTGTGCCGCATGCCCAGTGGTGGAGACGCCTATATGCCACACGCCCGGGGCCGGCACAGCCCATGCACCGCGCGCCTGGGGGCGGGGCCACCCATGTGCTGCGCGCCCGGGACTGGCGCCACCCCTGTGCCCTGCGCCCGGAAGCAGGGCTGGCCCCAATCACTCAATGGGTGCACAGAAATGGCCCGGCAGGCGCCATGGAGCCCACGGGCACTGCATTGGGGACCACTGAACTATCCAATCTTCAGATATTTACTGATGCTCTGTCTTCCACCCTCCTCTTTTTTTCTTCCCTTCCTCCTCCCCTTCCCCTCTCCTATTTATTTCGGGTGCACACATCCCAAACTCATAACTCCAGTCATCTGAAGAAGTGGGCTGTGCCCACGAAAGCTCATGATACCATCTACATGTTTTGTTAGTCTATGAAGTGCTACCAGACCATTTGTTGTTTTCCTGTAACAGGCTAACTCGGGTACCCCCTGAAGCACTTTATAACCGCACCTCATTTTTGTGAACATGGATACAAATTTTGAACCCACGTAGGGCTCTGTGTTGGATCAAAATCCTTCCTGGTCTTAGTGGGTGCAGTTATTGTTGAAGTCAATGGGAGCTATGCCTGCTTGATGCGAAGGCTGAATTTGGCCAACAGTGTCTCTTTCGCACCCACAGTGCAAGCATTCACTGTAGCTGCTTCAGGCTGGGTGGGAGGGAGGAGGAGAGAAAGCTCCTGGAGTGTGTTGTGAACACTGAGAGCTGACAAGCATTCCTTGAAAAGCTCTGCTTCTCAACAGTTTTGAATTATAAATCATTAGCAGATAGCGTTCAAAGTTAGAGGTGGGACATTATGATGAGTGTGCTATCTATACGGTGGGGTGCAGGGCATTGTGGATTTTTCATTGGGGGATGAAGTAAGAAAAGGGGAGCTCTATGCTGAAAGCTGAGTTGGATCCAAAAGCTTGATTTCTCTGGGAGCTGCATCCCCAGGGAGTCATCTTGAGCTCGTTGATTTTGACTGTTTGGTAGATATTTGAGGACGGTGGCAATATCCAATGGAAACAAGAGAGTAGTTGCTGTTTTGAGAGTGTGTGCTTCTGATATTCGCTGAAGCGGGGAAGTAGAAAAAAATACTAGATTGTGTACCTGCAAAATAACAACAGACATCTTTACATAGTGCTTTTCGTTCAGAAGGATTCCACAGCCTTTTACAAACTAGTCTGTATACTAGAATCACTTTCCCTTCCGATGCAGTGCCATCATCTCTGGGACAGAATACAGCAGCTGTTAAATACAGTAATGCTACAGTACATTGTAGCACAAATAATAAAGAGTATTAAATCTATTGGAAATTGCAGTGGAATTTAGAATTGCAGAATGTAATTACCCCAATTGGAATTTGGCTAGGACACAGGTGCTAACATCCCTGCTTTTGAATTAAGTGTTGTTGGATTTTTCATGATCCCAAATGGCTAAAATGTCAGTTTAATGTATCCTCTGAGGCTAAGTCTACACAGGCACTTTACAACGTTGTAACTTTTTGGCTTGGGGTGTGAACCCCCTTCCTCCCCAAGCACACCCAAAGAAAAGCAAGGTGCAGCACTGTAAAGTGCAGTGTGAACCAAGCTACAGTACTGTTAGCTGCTCTTCTCGTGGAGGTGGTTTATATAGACTATAGAATAACAGTATCTATGCTGTGTGTGTGATTCTGGTATAAATGTAGCTTTTAAATTCATACCTTTCCTTAGATGGGGATAACTTTTCTTGTGTAGATAAGCCCTTTGAGAAGTGCGTCCCTTATTGTCTCACCAGCACAACTTCCTGCTGCACTTGTAAATCATCCCTCGTGTTTTCTCATTCCTATGCTGGCCAAGATCAAAGAGCATGGGTGGAAAATGATGAGCAGGCTAAATTTTGCTCTTTTGAATTATATTCTGCCTGCAGACTTTTTCTGCAGCGTCAGATTTTGTATTCTTCGCTTCCTAGGATCATAGAAGTTAGAGATGGATCATTACCCTTGCAATTATAAGCTAAAATCCACAGATAAAAATTATAGTAGATACTGAAGTTGGGTTTTCCATAGTGTTTGGCATAGATCTAAATCTGGTTCCACTGACTTCACTGGGAGCTATTGACCAGCGGAACGGAATTAGGTCCATGCTGAGCACGTCTGGAAAAAAATCACGCCCAACATTTAGGCTACACTTGATGTTAACCAAAAGGCCGAGTAGCATATGTTGTATAGATTTGCTGTGAGTTGTTAAACAGCAGCTGTGTCCCACTCCTGCAGTGGCTGCATTTCAGGGTTGGGCGAAATGATTCTGGTGCATCTAATCTGCAAAGTACTCTGGGATCCTTCAGGATGAAAAGTGCTTTGTAAATGTTGTGATGGGTTATTCTTATCTCAGTTTCAGTTCCCAAGGGTAAGACTTTTTTGGGTTCTCTTTTTAAAGGTTATTTTCTTTTGAGAGTCCACCCAGCAGCTGTCTCTTACTCTTGTTTCCCCTGCTGCCTGCTGTAAATATTCGAACAGAGCAGCCACCGCAGCGGAACCGAAGGGACAGAGCTAGGTTGCAGTAGCAATGACTAGTCTTGTTAAAATGTAACAAGGTTGGGGGAGGGTGAGAAGGAAGAAAACTCCATAGCCTGGAAGAGAGTCTGTCTCATACTTGTAGTGGGTACCAGAGAGGAACTGGCAACCCCAAACCTGGCATAAGTGTGTAGCTGTACCTCTGAAACTCTGCAGCTAATATGAGTCAGTTGCTGGTTAGGGTTAGGCCTGTGAGACGAGACTGAAGGTCTGTGAGAGAGCCCATGGGCTTTTTGTTGAACCTCCTGTGCCCATCTCTCTAGTGCCCATGAGTACAAATACATGTATCCTCACAAGAACGTCTGCATCCTGTGCAAAATGTGGTTCTAGTGCTGCGGGCATATCTACACAGCAGCTGGGCAGTGTGATTCCCAGTGCATGTAGCCATAAATGCACTAGCTCTGCTTGAACAAGCACTTTAAAATAGCGATGTGGTGGCTCAGACTAACCTGTGTATATTCTTACCCAAGCCGCTGGATAGCTACTTGGGGCTAGCTAGCCAGAGAGTTGCCATGGCCACACTGCTGCAGTTAGGCATTATCTTGAGCAGGTCTTGTGCAGTGTTTCTCAACCTTTTTTTTTAAATAAAGTACCCCTTTAAATATATATATTAAGTAACCCCGTACCTATAGTTTTCAGACACACACACATTTTTTCTACCATTGCAATATATTTGTTTAAACAACTTAATCATAGCTGGGCGGGCGATGAAATTTCTGGGTGTAAAAAGTACAAAAATAATAAAGTGCTGTAAAACTTAAAACAAAAATTTAGTTTTCTCCAAGTTTCAGTTGTGTTGACATACTCCCCAGACTTCTCTCGAGTACCTGTAAAGGTACTTGTACCACTGGTTGAGAAACACTGACCTAGTGTGTGTCTGGGTATGTTTGTGCAGCAACCCTGCCATTCATTCCCCTGTTGTTGTGAGTCTCAGAACCTGTCACTGCTGGCTTAGGCTTAGGGGGCTCAGCTAAAGGGCTAAAATGGCAATGTAGACATTCAGGTGTGGGCTGGAGCCTTGGCTGAGACACCAAACACCCTCACTGGGCTTTAGAGCCTGAGCTCCTGCCTGAGGTACCCTGCTATTTGTAGCTCTGTAGGCCAAGCCCTGTGATTTTGATTCAGTTGATCTGGTCTCTGAGACATACCGGGGTGGGATTTTTTTCCCCCAGTGTAGACATACCATACTGGGCATTGTACCCATACTGGGCATTCCAGACCTATGCCCATCACTTCAACATTTCCTGCAGACTGTTTTCTTATGGCTGGCAGGGTTTGGGAGGTATATGTTTTGTTTATTTTTAGAGTTAGTCAAGTATCTTTAATAGCTCATGCAGCTTGATGTCAGTCAGGTTAGTGGCAATCCTGTTGGATTGTAATGCCAGCTTTACTTTGGGCATTTATGGGACTTCGGGAGGAGGCAAGAGCCAGGGGAGCAGTGTACGCATTTTAGATTGCTTGGCACATTGTCAGTGCGAGGACTTCTTAGAAGTTGCCTATTTCATTGTTTTTCTCTTCTCTATTACAGAAAAAGCCATGGAACACAATTAAAACAATGGTCAATTTGCCTGTCATCAGTCCCTTCAAGAAACGCTATTCATGGGTGCAGCTGGCTGGGCACACAGGTGAGAGGTGCAACATCAGATCTTTTGGCTCTAGAACAAGGAGGATATCAGACAGCAGTTTCTGTTGGTTTGAATGGGGGTTTTGTGAAGATGCTCTTCTTTTTGGTCATGGTGGGGGTACTGTGGGGTTGGTTCAGTTCAGGAAAAGCCAGTTATATCTGGACACCACATGCCTCTGCAGAGTAGAAGAATCTGTTTTTAGGTGAGGGATCTTAGGGATGGGGGAGAACAAGGCAGTAGTTTGGGACAAAGTCAGGCTGAAAGGAGTGGCCACATAAAGCACAAGAAGATAGGTACATGGGAAATCCATATTGGGGAAGAACCAACAAGAGACTGGGTGGAGATTGAAATGCTGCTGCCTCCCCAGTTGGTTAGAATAAAGGTGTATGCAGTCTCTTTCCTCAAGTGAGTAACAAGGGCAGCTTCTCCCTGTCTTACCTGGGGCAGGAGGTGGCCCCTGGATTTGCAGTGGGAAGAAGGATTCATGTCCATGTGTGCATGTTCCAGCCAAAGTGATGAGTGCATTTCTAATTCCATCCCCAAACCTCATCTGAATCTAACACCTCAAGAGGAAAACGAACCTGGTGGGAAAGAAAAGCTGAGCATGTGGGTGTTTGTGTTGAAAGTCTGTCTCGTTCGTGCATCTGTGGGAGGAGCAGGCGATAGGCTGCTCGGGCAACTTGAATCTACATTGGTTGGTGCCTGAAGCAGTTAACAGAAGTACCCTGGGTCAAGTTTTAGGTCATTCATAAGGTAAATTATAAAATGGCATAATCAGATTTGTTTCTCTCTTGTTTCAATTGATTCCTGTACATCCCTTGCTCCTAAAGTGCTAGCATAGTGGTTAGCAATCTAGATAGGGTTGCCAGGTGTCCAGTATCTGAGCCCTCTGCCTGGTTTAAAAAAAAAAAAAAAAAAAAAAAAAAAAAAAAAAAAAAAAAAAAAAATCAGACAATACCAGACACGTGCAGTGTCTGTTATTCTCTGATTTTTCCTGCTGGGCACCGGACGGAAGCCTGATGTGGGCGGCCCCGCCCCCGCCAGGCTTCTGCGCAATCACAGGCTCCCAGTGCCGATTGTGGCCCCGCCTCCTTGCCTGGGAGTCCTAGCTGGGAGGCGGGGTTGCGATCGCCGCTTATCCCACATTCCTTTTTTTTTTTTTTTTTTTTTTTTGCTGGGTGTTCGGTATTTTTTGGGAGACCATCTGGCAACCCTAAATCTAGATGCAATGGGGTTGGAAGGAGCTATTATAGGGGCTGTCAGCACTTATCTGGAGAAGGAACAAGGATCATAAATCTAATTTAATCCTGTTCTCTTGTGTCTGGGTTTCTGGAAGTAGCTTTGACCCATCACTTGCAGCTAGTCTTCTCTGAGTCCAGGAGTTCTCCATTAACTGTTAGCCGTTCACCATTACCTCGGTATCTCCTCTGATGTCCTATGATACCCGGTGCAAAGGATTCTGGGGAACATCAGAGGAGGACCAGGTATAGTGCTGAATGTTCAAAGTCATGGTGTGATAAAGCCTGAAAGTGAAGTAAAAGCTTAACACTGGCTCTAAGGCCAGGTCTGCACTAGACCCAGCATCTTGGCTTAAGATACGCAACTCCAGCCATGTAGAATACACAGCTGGATTTGGTGTACCTTAAGCTGAGCTTGGCAGTGTCTCTGCAGTGGGAGGCTGACAGGAGCAAATAATCCCATCGGCTTCTCTTATTCTTTGCAAGAGCAGGAGTTGCAGATGCCAACAGGGGCACCCTTTGTGTTCTATTTAGTGAGCCTTAATTAAACTCACTAGAGCTAACTCCAGAAGATCAGTTGCAGCAGTGTCGATCTTCCATGGAGTGAAGACAAGGCCTAACTTTAGGGACCAGGTTTGCTTCCACCCACATGGGCTAATAGGTGTCTGTTTTTACCATTCTGCAGGACTGGAGCAAGGCTTCCTCTGCTGTAGTCTAATCACAGCCAGCCTCTTCCTGAAAGCACAGTGTCGTTTACACTGGATGCCATGCAAATCCAGGGTTGTAAAACAATTGAGCGACACTTTGTGCCTGTAGATTAGCAAGGCTCCAAAGGAGTTGCAGTACTGGAGGTGCATGTGTGTGTGGGGTGGTGGAGGGGAGGTTGTGTATAAGAAGCCGTGCTTGGCTCCTGGCTGTGGATTGCTGTTTAATGATCAGTGACTGATCTCAACCACTGCAGATAGGATGTTGAGCTGAATTCAGGTGCACAGCTCACACAGGAGATATTAAGTAGCTTTAAAAATAACCTGGCTGTCAGCATATTAATGCAGTCTGACCCATTATGCTTTCTGTGTCTTCTAGCACAGCTAGATATGTTAATTCTCTTTTGAAAACTTTAGCATGGAAAAAAACATGTCATGGCCCAGCCATACTCCTTGAATCAATACATTCCTGTATGGGAACTTGTCCAAATGGACTTTCACAGCCAACAGTGTGTTTGCATTGGGTGCTTTTTTATTTTTTACAAGGGGTGTCTTATCTTTCCTGTTCTGGGGAGCTCTGTATCTGGTGCAGGAGAGTGAAGTGGGTGAAAGGAGAGTGCAGGTGTTTCCCTCTTACAAAGACTGGCCTTATCAGCATGTGTCAATTTTTGCAGGGAGTTTCAAGGCAGCTGACAGCGGTACGATTCTGAAGCGCTTCTCTGAGAATGAAATGGAGTGCTTTGAGCTGCTGATGAAAGATCTCTTGCGCTCCTGTGTCCCTGCCTTCCATGGGGTGGTAGAGAGAGATGGCGAGAAATACATTCAGCTGGATGACTTGCTCGCTGACTTTGAAGGGCCTTGTGTCATGGACTGTAAGATGGGGATCAGGTGGGAACATGAAGAGGATCCTGCTTTCTACATATGTTTTAATTTGGGGAATGAGTGGGTGGGGGTGATGACTCACTTCTGGGGACTCAGGTTGAAGCACGGGTGCAGGGCCCACTAGTAACATGAATTAATTAGTTCTCACTCTCCAAACACTTTACATGGAAGTTGGTGCAGCTGGAAATCTCTGCTTGGAAGATGTCTTGATACTCAAGGGAGGGATCATTCCTGGACAAGTGTGAAGGGAGCTCCTACCTTAGCTGCCTGATTGTACCCAACCTCTGGATCCTGACCCCTCCCTCTTCCTTGGATGCTACCTTGAGCAAGCCTGAATTATTTAGTGGGGCAGATTGATGTGAGTTTACTTTGTACTTGTCTGATAGGACTTGACTTACGGAGAATAAAGAAAAAGGGGAAAAAGCCACATGACATAACTCACTTATGGCCAGTCCATTAACATTGCTCAGAAATCCAGAGTGTTAACTCCTTTCCCCAAACATCAGTAACTGAATTGTAACCTGACATCTACTCTCCAAAGCTGTAATGAGTCCTGGGAGTGCAGCTAGGAGAACAGGGCTGATAGTCAGGGCCTGGGAACCACTGGTATGCATTCCTATGCCTTACTGACACTTCCCTGCCTCAATCTGCTATTTTATTTTGTAGAATCTCCACTTGCACTGTAAAAAGTGTCTAGTTGTGGCTATGAAGAAAATCTAAAATAAAGAGAAAAAAAACGTGCCCCAAGCCTCCCCAGTAAATACACCAGTCTGCAGAGAGCTGGAACAACGGCTAAGTGCAAAGTAGCCCTGGGGCATCAGTGAATTGGTGACTCAGACAGCCACTGATGATAATATAAATGTCAACATGGTTCTTTCACTAGACTTCTTTACTTGGAGTTAATTGGCAGGCAACATAAGCTCTTAATGCAGAGGGAGTGACCACACAAGTTTTAACAAGTAGGTTAAGTACAGGCAGTCCCCGGGTTATGTACAAGATAGGGACTGTAGGTTTTTTCTTAAGGTGAATCTGTATGTAAGTCGGCACTGGCGTCCAGATTCAGCCGCTGCTGAAACTGAACGCCAGTTCTGACTTACATACAGAATCAACTTAAGAACCCCAAGCGTCCCCAAGTCAGCTGCTGCTGAAACTGATCAGCAGCTGATTCCAGGAAGCCCGGGGCAGAGCAACTCTGCCTCGGGCTTCCTGTAGTCAGCGCTGGTCAGCTTCAGCAGCGGCTAAATCAGGACGCCTGGGGCAGAGCAGCTGGGGTGCTGCTGGGTTGCTCCAGTAGCGCCGCTCCTCGGCACTACTGGACCAACCCAGCAGCACCCCATCTGCTCTGCCCCAGGCGTCCTGATTCAGCTGCTGCTGAAACTGACCAGCAGCGGCTGAATCAGGACCAGAGCAGCTGGGGTGCTCCTGGGTTGGACCAGTAGCGCCCAGAGCGGCGCTGCGGGACCAACCGGCAGCACCCCAGCTGCTCTGCCACAGGCATCCGGAGAAAAGCCTAGTCTGCTGGGGGGGAGGGGGGGCGCCCCCCACCCCACCCCAGCAGACCAGGAAGATACGGGCGGCGGACCGAGACACACCGCGGTCCCACCGCCTGGGTCCTCCGCGGCTTTGCTCCCCGTCTCCCTGGTCTGCTGGAGACCAGCAGACCAGGGAGACGGGGAGCAAAGCCTCTGAGGACACCGGCAGCGGGACAGCCACGGGGCGTCTGGGCTGTCCCGCTGCCGGCTTCCCCCGCGGCTTTGCAAAGCCTCGGGGAAGCCGGCAGTGGAGCAGCCCAGGCGCGCCTGGGGTGCCCCGCTGCCCGAGCCCCCCCCTCGGCTTTGCAAAGCCACGGGGAAGCCGGCAGCAGAGCAGTCCAGGCGCGCCTGGGGTGCCTCGCTGCCCGAGCCCCCCCTGCAGCTTTGCAAAGCCGCGGGGAAGCCGGCAGCGGAGCAGTCCAGGCGCGCCTGGGCTGCCTCGCTGCCCGAGCCCCCCCCGCGGCTTTGCAAAGCCGCGGGGGGGGGGGAGCTCGGGCAGCCCAGGCACCCCTGGGCTGCGCGAGCCCCTCCGCGGCTTTGCTCTGCGTCTTCCTGGTCTGCAGACCAGGGAGACGCAGAGAAAGCCCCAGAGTACACGGGCGGCAGGACCGCGAGGTCCCGCAGTCCGTGTACTCTGGGGCAGCCCTGTTCGTATCTGCGGATCCGACATAAGTCGGATCCGCGTAAGTCGGGGACTGCCTGTACCTCAAGTAAACTGTTGGTCAGTTAACTCTTGTTTTTTTAAAAAAAAAGTCTAGTGTAAGTCTAGTGTAGACCAGAAGGACAGAAATTCTGACCTGAGCTGCACAGTTTGGTTTGAAGGTCTTCACTGTGCCATTAGCTTGCCTACTTGACTTGGGAAGGGTTAGCGTCTCAGCTCCACTTTATCTTGGTCTGGAAGCTGCCCAGCTTGCATTGAGGATGCCAGCTAGATCCCCTGAGTGCTGATGATTCTTTTAGTGTCTTCTCATTGTCCCGTCCCCTCACTCCCCGGCAAGACAGACAGGTTCTCCTGCAATTGACACATGTGACTAGGGTAGAATTCTAGAGCATCTCCACATCAGGAACCATGGGGCATGCCTCCCATACACCTGGGCAAGTGCAGAAACTTCTGTGTATGTGATAACATGGGAAGGGCACTGTTCTGTGAACACACTCACAAGGGGGAGGCTAAGCCTGGTGCCCAACTGCAAAGTTAAGACAGCCTGAGTTGAATGACTGTCATTGTGGTGACACATGTGTATGGCATTTGGGGGAGATGCCACCATTTATTTCTCCCTAGTCAAGGAGCCTAGAAGAGCTCATGGGCATATTCAAGCCCCACTGAAGGAGAGCCAAGCTCAAGCAGCCCAGGGGAGGTTAGAGTGCATGCATAATTCTGTTTGGGGTAATTGCACAAGTAACAGCGAGTGGCAACTCACATGGGCAAAGCTTTTTCCCACTTGCCTGACCCTGGACTGGTGAACTGTGGCCCAGCAGATACTTCACGCTACACATTTGGTTTTTTAATCAGATGCAGGGTTAATTTCTGTCCTGTCCTGTGCGATACCTGGGGTATGTAGCTTCATAAGGCTTTAGGGGTCTGAACAACTCACTGTGTCTGGAGTTATTGTTTCTTCTCTCCTGAGTTGAGAGAGAATGAGCCTGATGGAGATGAATCTCCTGTTTTGGATTTACTACCATTGGTCTGTTTGAGCCTTGCTTTCCTTTGTCATGATGCAGAATGGGAATCCATTCTTTCTCCAGAGCCTATAACCAGGGTGGACCGTTGGATTACGTTATAGGTGAAGATGTAATTAGAGCAAATATAGAGAGACAGAAGTTCTGGGTTCCAACACTGACTCATTACATAACTTGGGGCAAGTCACTTAGTCCCTGTTTCTCAGTTTTCCCATTTGTAAAATGGGGATGATGATAATTAGCTTCCTCATCTGTGTGTCGTGAGTGACACTTAGTCCATTCTAGTTTATAATGTGCTTTGAGATCCCGTGCTGGAAGAAAAGGTCAAGGTATTGTTTCATATTCCAAGGGGATTCTCACTGTCTTGTTGGGCTATGATGTTTTTTCAGGACGTACCTGGAAGAGGAGCTGACTAAAGCCCGTGAAAAGCCCAAGTTGCGTAAGGACATGTACAAGAAGATGATTGAAGTGGATCCTCTTGCACCTACAGATGAGGAGAACATGCAGCATGCAGTGACCAAGCCACGTTACATGCAGTGGAGAGAGACCATCAGCTCCAGTGCCAATTTGGGCTTCAGGATCGAAGGGATTAAGGTGAGCATCTTCCATTGCTGTCTTTTCCCGTTAGTCACTCCTTTGCTTGATTTCATGATTAATCAATGTATCACGGTGCATCATCAACCTGGTTTCTAAAACTTACGACTTCCTAGCTGGAGCTGCATGGTCTGTTGATTGTGGCAATGATAAGAAAAGCAGTATGAAGCAAGAGGTATCTGCAACCCATCAGACATGCACTAACTCAGGGGTCTCTTTTAAACACAAGATCTCTTTTTGAATTTAAATGCAACCCAAGATCTACCTGAAACCCAAATACCCTTGCCCTGCCTCATTTGTGCCCATTATCCAACGCTATACCCCCACTCACTCCATCCTCGCTCCCTCCCCCAACCTCCGTCACTTTCACTGGGCTGGGGCAGAGAGTTGAGGTGCAGGCTCTGGTTTTGGATTAAGGGATTTGCAGTGAGAGAGGTTCTGAGATGAGCTTGGGGCATGCAGTTGGAGTGCTCGAGGGGATTCTAGGTGCAGGCTGTGGGATGCAGGAGTGCTCGGGTCTAGAGCAGGGACTTGGGATGCAGGACGAAGTTGATGACTTGGGTAGGAGTTCTGGATGTGGGCTCCAGCAGGGCATCACTTGCCTCTGGTGGCTCCTGGGTCGTGGTGCAGTGGGGATAAAGCAAACTCACCCCTCCCCTGGCCCTACACCACTCTCAAAAGCACCCAGCAAACTCCATCTCAAATCCTGTTGTGCCTTCTCTCTGTTCTGTGGAGATAGGATGCAGAGTGGGAGGGAGCACCTTGCTTATTAAGTTTGCAGATGATACCAAACTGGGTGGGGTTGCAACTTCTTTGGAGGATAGGGACATAATTCAAAATGACCGTAGCAAGTTAGAGAAATGGTCAGAGGTAAACAGGATGAAGTTTAATAAAGAGAAATGCAAAGTGCTCCACTTAGGAAGGAACAATCAGTTCCATACATACAAGATGGGAAGCGACTGTCTAGGAAGGAGCATGGCGGAAAGGGATCTAGGGGGTCATAGTGGACCACAAGTTGAATAGGAGTCAACAGTGTGATGCTGTTGCAAAAAAAGCAAATATGATTCTAGGTTGTATCTACAGGTGTGTTGTAAGCAAAACTCGTGAAGTCATTCTGCCGCTCTACTCTGCACTAGTTAGGCCTCAGCTGGAGTACTGTGTCCAGTTCTGGGCGCCACATTTCAAGAAAGATGTGGAGAAATTGGAAAGGGTACAGAGAAGAGCGACAAGAATGATTAAAGGTTTAGAGAACATGACCTATGAAGCCAGGCTTCATGAACTGGGCTTGTTTAGTTTGGAAAAAAGAAGATTAAGGGGGGGACATGATAGCGGTTTTCAAATATCTAAAAGGGTGTCAGAAGGAGGAAGGAGAAAATTTGTTCCTCTTGGTTACTGAGGACAGGACAAGGAGTAATGGGCTTAAAGTGCAGCAGGGGAGGTTTAGATTGGACATTAGGAAAAAATTCCTAACTGTCAGGGTGGTCAAATATTGGAATAAATTGCCAAGGGAGGTGGTGGACTCTCCCTCTCTGGAGATATTTAAGAACAGGTTAGGTAGACATCTGTCGGAATGGTGTAGATGGAGCTTGATCCTGCCTTGAGGGCGGGGGGCTGGACTCGATGACTTCTCGAGGTCCCTTCCAGTCCTATGATTCTATGATATCAGCACCCCTCTCTCCCTTCCCTGCTCTGCACAGCAAGCAGGACACTGCCCAGGGATGTGAGGGAACAACTCCAAGGCTAAGGGCAGGAAATGTGCAGCCATGGGAGGAGGGGCAGCTAAAGTGCTGGCATTTGATAGACTCTTGGCCAAACTAGTTCGGATCACCCGTGAGAGGCTCCAAGGTCTACTAGTAGATCCCGATCTACTGGTTGGTGACCACTGCACTAACTGCTCTGAGAACACCAGCCAGAACATTGAGAAAAGAAAGCAAATAGCTACCTCATGGTATAGACAGAATGAAAGTGAAGCTGATATAAGGGGGGATTCTGAATGGGTGGAATAATCCCCTCTTCCCACTCACAGCCATGACCTTTACTCAGTCGGTAGCCATTCTGGGATCACACAGGTTTATTCTGAGTGAATTGAAGGAAAACAGATTTATCCCAACCATTTACATTAGAAGTACACCGTGTAGCATTCCCAATATTTAAGCAAATAGCCCTTTCAGTTCAAGCAGCTATCCAGTATGGAGGTAAGGGAATCACAACAGACCCAGAATCCCACAGGTGCATCTACACTGCACCCATAGGTTGAAATAAGAAACACAATTTGAGCTACGCAAATTGTGTATCTTAGTTCAATGTTATATCAAAATAGCTTATTTTGAAATTTGGCGCTGTCTACACAGCACTTATTTCGAAATAAGGCGCTATTCTGAAATGTCCCTTACTCCTCGTGGAGTAAGGTTTACAGGGATGTCAGATTTTGAAATAATGGGCTCGCTATTCTATTTTGAAATAACAGGCTGGTTTAAAAGACACGGAATAGCTAGTTTGGGTATCCCGAAATAGCACCACAGTCTAGACGTATTCCAGATGTTCAGAGCTCAAGCTCAGCTATATCTTTCCTCCAATCCTCCTCGGTCAAGAAAGGGTTGATTCTTACATCTCATGAAGTTACTTCAGAGTCGTGGAAGAACTCCACCATTCTTCACTTTTCAGGCCTGTTTGCCCTTCCCATAACCTTTGGGGATGTGTCATGTGAGCAAATACCACCTCAGAATCTCATTGGTAACCATCAGCAAAATACAGGGCTTCACCTTCACCTTCAGATACTGGAGAGATTTGTTGGGGTTGCTTGAGGGTTGACCTGTAGGTAGGCCTCTGCTGGGCCAGCTTCCCCATCCAGCTGGCATGGACTGACTTTTCCTCCCAAGGTTTGTCCAGTCTTGTCTGGCTTAGTTTGTCGTCTTTCCTCTTGACAGGAGTGGTCTAAAATGGTATCTTTGATCTGAGTGGGCCCTGGAGACTCAATCCAGCTCCTTGTGCAAGCACTATATCATTATTTTGGTTTTAATATTATAAGGTGACATGGGAGTGAGTGTCCATTATGGGATGCTGACTGCATATAAAGGATTAGTTATCACAAGTAGCTTTGTTAGATTTCAGGATTTTGACCAGGGTGTATTCCAGCTCCCTGGCAGTCTGTTGACGTGTTCCAGGGTCAGATAACAAGGCTGGGGTTTCTGACCTAAAACTAACTTCTACTTTTGAAGCCCAGGTAAAAGAGAGAGGTAGCAGCAAAGTCTCTCTTAGCTGTCCCTGTTTGTCTGCTTCCCTAGTCCGCCTTCTCCCTTGCTCATTGGTGGGCTCTCTAGAGTGACAGAATGAATGAGGGATCCAAGCTCTCGCTTCTCCACATTGCTCCCCACAGCTCTGGTCTGCACACTGGGGGTATGTCTACACTACAAAGTTAATTCGAACTAACGGATGTTAGTTCGAATTAACTTTGATAGGCGCTACACTAGCGCTCCGCTAGTTCGAACTTAATTCGAACTAGCGGAGCGCTTAGTTCGAACTAGGTAAACTTCATTGCACGAGGACTAAGCCTAGTTCGAACTTACTAGTTCGAATTAAGGGCTGTGTAGCCCCTTAATTCGAACTAGTGGGAGGCTGGCCCTCCCCAACTTTCCCTGATGGCCACTCTGGGCACCACCAGGAAAACTCTATTGCCCCCCTCCTGGCCCCGGAGCCCTTAAAGGGGCACGGGCTGGCTACGGTGCCCGTGCCAGGTACAAGCCTGCCAGCACCCAGCTAGCAGACCCTGCACCTGGCACGCCATGAGCCAGCCACCCGATGCCCCCCAGCCCTCCCCCTCTTCCCGGGGCCAGGCTGGCGGCTCTCGGGAGCCTGGCCAGGACCGCAAGAGGCGGGCACCTGCCTGGTCTAGTGCGGACATCTAGGCCGTCTAGGGCAGGAGAGCTGCCAGCTTGGCCACCCAGGAGCAGGTTTGCATGAAAATCAGGGTGGTCCACTGAGACCCCCGACCCTGAGCCCTGAGCTTACAATGGCTGTACTGGGTCAGACCAAAGGTCCATCTAGTCCAGTAGCCTGTCTGCCGACAGCAGCCAACCCTAGGTACCCTGCAGGGGATGGACCGAAAACAATGACCAAGCCATTTGTCTCGTGCCATCCATCTCCAGCCTTCCACAAACTTTGGGCAGGGACACCATTTCTACCCCCTGGCTAATAGCACTCCATGGACCCAACCTCCATGACTTGATCTAACTTCTCTTTAAACTCTGTTCTAGTTGTAGCCTTCACAGCCTCCTGCAGCAAGGAGTTCCACAGGTTGACTCTTTGCTTTGTGAAGAACAACTTTCTGTTACTAGTTTGAAGCCTACTACCCATTCCTTTCCTTTGGTGTCCTCTAGTCCTTCTATTATGGGAACTAATGGAGAACTTTTCTTTATGCACCCTCTCCACCCCACTCATGCTTTTATAGACCTCTAGCATATCCCCCCTCCGTCTCCTCTTCTCTAAGCTGAAAAGTTCCAGTCTCTTTAGCCTCTCTTCATATGGGACCTGTTCCAAACCCCTGATCATTTTAGTTGTCTCCCCTCTCCCACCCTCTCTCTTCCCCTCTCCCACCTCTTTTTCCCAGTCTCCCCCAGTTTTGTTTGAATAAAGAAAGATTCTATTTTTGAACACACGTTTTCTTTATTTTGTACATCAGGAAGGGGGGCTAGGGAAGGGTAAGTGGAAGGAGGTGAGGGAGGAATGGGGTACGCGCCCCTGATGGGGAGGACTGGCCTGGTTCTGCGGGCTTCTCAGGGTGGAAGCTCTCCTGCAGCCCCCCAATTGCTCCCTCACCCCGGATGGCAGTCTGTGGCAAGTGCAGCCGGGGTGATGGCCGAGTGCTGTGATGTTCCGCGTGTGGGCACTCAGGGCACTCCAAGCCAGGACTGCTTCGCAAGCGGGGAACCCTGAGAACTGTCTGTCCGGGGTGGGGGTCGGGTCCCTTTAAGCACAGCCCTTGGCTAGCCTGAGACACCAGCTCCACGCTCTAAGTCCTCATCTGATGTCCTGCCAGCACTGCTTCCGGCCAGCCTTAACCCCAGTTCAGGGTCCACTCTGTGTGGACATGCTAGTTCGAATTAGCAAAACACTAATTCGAACTAGTTTTTAAGTCTAGATGCGCTAATTCGAATTAGCTTAGTTCGAATTAGCGCTGTAGTGTAGACATACCCTGGGTGATTGATGTTTCTTGAGGCAAGCTCCTGTCAAGCAAACTCATCAGTCAGCTACTGGTGGGAACTTTCAGGCCTTATGTCTACTCCTGGGTACTTTGGCTGGGTGTAACTTTAGGCTTTGTAATGTTGCCTGGCTAGTTCTCTCTTTGATGGAATCAGCACTCCATACATGTCCTCTCTGCAGACATTCCTATGCCTCCTAGTCACTACAGATGACTCATAGGGGCAGATTACCCTGGGCCCTGGTGTGTCACTGGGAGAGGAAGCCAGGAATCTTTACCTTTCTTGCCATGCCCTTAGTTTAGAGCTGGCACAGTGCCAATTCCTGTGTAGAGGAAACACTCAGTGATAGTGTTTCTTGGAGCAAGTTCTGGCTAGCCGAGTAGGGGCGTGTATGCTGCACCGCCCTAACGGCCACTGCACAATATTTTCTTGAGTTTCTTCTGGTGTGGGGCAGTGCTGTTGTGGGACAATCTGGGCCAGAAATTTAGCATTTAAATCGTGCAGACTTTACCATTACCTCCATATTACCTTGATTTTCACAGCACCCATGATGAGGCATGTAGCTGAGTGGTGGCATCTGTATTTTACGGATAAGGAAACTGAGTCAGGGATATTTGCTATGTTGTGCAAGTTATATATGGCAAGTTAGTATTTGGAATACAGGCCACCTAGCTACTAGCCTCAAGCCCTAATCCTTTGCCATTGCCGTCTGCTACATATGTGTGTTATAGAGCTATAACTGTGTCTTATGGAGCATGGTTACATCACATGACCTCTCTGTTCTGTTTTCAAGTCATGGTATTGTACACCCCCTTGCAGTGACACTCAGAGGTGGTCCCCATTTTGAAAGGTGAACTTGCATGTGTGTGTCTGTGTGTGGGTAGAACTAGTGATGCCATCTAGTGGTTGGTGAGAAACAATCACACATTAATTGATTCAGAAGTGCTCCTTGGCCAGTTACTTAGTGGGGTGAAAACCAGTGAGGGTGAAGTGGCTCCCAAATTAGATTTGATTCACTGTATGTGTTCCTACTGAACTGGGTACCTGCTCTTGTGGTTAAAATCTCTCTCGGTATCTTCTTTTCCCACACCATACCCATAGCGCTGAAACAAATCGAGATTTAGTCAGTCCTGTATTAACTCCTACTGCAATATTGGACCTGTGTCTAATGCAAGAGGCAGGAAAGATAGTTGTCCTAGCTAGAGCACAAGGCATATGTGCCTGCAAGCCTCAGAAGCAAGAATCTTCTTTCCAAATGACAGTCTGAGTAATGTGATCAATGGGCTGATGGCTCCGTTAGTGTAAATACCGGTGGAGTCAATCATACTGTGTCTCCTTGTAAAAGGAGAATCTTCTGGCTAAAGGATAGGGCTTGGAATCTGGAGCTCTGGGTTATATTTCTCATTCCGTCACTAATTCACTTTGCAATATTGAAAATCCTGCAACTCTTTGGTGTCTGTTTCTGCAGTTATTACATGGGGATGACCATGCTTTCCTTTCTCCCCAGGTGCTAATGTGTGTAAAGCGATGTAGATCCGTACCTGGAGGGCATTATATAATAGAACTATATTGTTTTAGGGATAGCTTATGGCATATAGCCAAAAGGCTGTAGCGGGAGCAATGCTGAACTGCACCTCCTGCAGTGGAAGTGCAGAGAGGCCATGCTGGAGGAGTGTACAAGCAGCACCATCCCTTAGGTGGCAAAGTCTACTCCCCCGGCATACCTGGTCAGTCATAGCATTGATTTGGGAGATAGAAGGTGTGAAGAGTGGCTCAGCAGCTGGGGAGTGTGTGGATGCCACTTGACTGGGGTCCCAGGACTTTGTGAGCGGTAGATTCAGACCCTGACTTGTCATGTAGTAACTCCTCCATGTAGACAAGCCCTTCTACTGGAAATAAGGTGAGAGAGTGACAGAGGCGTGGCTTCAATGAAAGCGAATGCAGTTTGAGCATGGCCACAACCGCTGCTCCTTGGTGGTGATCTAGAATGGAAGGGAAGGTATGACACTAAGTTGGATGTGTGCTTAGTGGGAGCATAAAGACAGCAAGCATGTTTGGTATTTCCCAACTAGCTACCATAGGGTAACCATGAGGGCATATCTGAAAGATAAGGAGGCAAGTACTTTGTGCAACCACAAATTAAAATATATTATCTGGCTAGGATGTACCGGTCATGCAAAGCTTTGTTAGAGTATTAAAATAACGTGGGATGCATTTTCAGAACAAAAATCCTCCTCCGTGTATTTTGCTGGTGTCACAGGAGTAGAGATCTGCACAGTTAACATGCCATTTAGATAGCAGATTGAAATTCTGAACTCCTCCATACACATTGGTACAGCACTTCACATTGCTTCTCAGTTCCACTGCCTCCTTACTGCAATTCAGTTGCATAACTTACACATGCTTCATCAGCCTTACACCACCGAATTTAAAAATGGCTCACTGTATTGGAGTAAAAGCAGCTTATTCTTCTGTAAAATAGTCTGTGAAGTGGGAGGGTGTTATGACTAGTTTTGCCATGCAATCCGTTAGCTTTCTTGGATGATAATCCTGGATGTTTTACAGTACGTATCCTATTCTGCTCTGGTGTAAATGGTGTTTCGCTTGCTTAGGCCGCAGCAGAAGTTTATCCAGTTCTGGTACAGTCACATTATCTTGTAGGAGGAAGACATATTTGTGTGGTTGATTTATTCCTATAATGAAAATGCAGTATTTCATTTCATTAATATGAGGAGGAGGGATGTGATTTTTATACTGTACCACTACATCTTCTTTATAAACGTAAGCTCTCAGAAACTACTGGTCTGCATCATGCCCTAAAAAGGTCATATGTAGACAAGGCGACCCTTAGTGCACATCAGTGTTCCCTTAATATTATTCAGCACATGGATGAAAAGATTAATGTGCACGACCAACAGGAAAACAACTGTGCTGTTGCAAGCCGCTTTTTTTTTTTTTTTTTGAGGGTTGTTGTTTTTTTGAGATTTTATGATCTGCAAATAACTTTCTTTTCTGTGACATAGGATATACTCATATGAAAAGAGATTTTTTGGGGGGCTGAGTCCTACCAGCAGCCCTGTGGTTTCACAAACTGGGTTTGAGAGACCACAGAATATCCCCTCTCACACATAGTCATGGGGGGGAGGAGAGGGATGGTTGTCAGTCTAGAAGAGAATGTAGCCAGAGAGCGTCTTGTGGTTGACCCATGACACTTAGCAAGGTGC
Organism: Pelodiscus sinensis; assembly: GCF_049634645.1. NCBI lineage: Eukaryota > Metazoa > Chordata > Testudines > Trionychidae > Pelodiscus > Pelodiscus sinensis. Next base: position 64,628,783 of record NC_134714.1, read on the forward strand.
AGTCCTTTGTGAGGTGAGGGGGAAACCCTTGCCTGCCTGGTCTAACGGTATCAGAGAGATCTGTTGAAGCTACAGTCAACAGGAAACCAAGTGCTATTCAAAGGTATTCAGTCTGTCTCTTTCTCTTTTGCTTGATTTATTAACTCTTCCCACCCAGCTGCCCACTTCTATTGATTAATGGCAGATAGACTGAGCTGTTGATTCAGGAAGGTTTACTGCTTGGCTGAATGATCTATGATACATGATGCAAACTTTCTCTCTTTGTGTGCAGAGGGCAGATGGGACTTGTAACACAAACTTCAAAACGACTAAGACACGGGAGCAAGTTTACCAGGTTTTCATGGAATTCATTGAGGGCAACATCACTATTCTGGTGAGTTTTTAGTAATACTTGTGTCTGATCTATTCAGATCACTTTATGACATGTGACCTGTAACATCCAAAGAAGAAAATCCAGAGGGTAGGAGTAGGGAATCAGTGTGTTATGGATAATGCTTGGCAGATTATCATCCATCAATGTTTGTGATTTGGCTGGGGCTGTGTATTTTCAATGCAGACACTTTGAGTTAGCAAACAGTAGTTTGCCCTGGGCCTCAGAGCATGGTGACTGCCTCATGATGTGTCATGACTCTGGCACAACAGAGGGGCATTGGTGTCTGAACACAGGGCATGATAACAAGACACTTTGTGAATCTGAAGTTTAATCTAGTGATGATAAAGCCAAGGCGTGGGCGCACGAGGGAGGTTGGTAGTGCATTGTGCTGCCATGTGTGAGATTTTGCTTGAAAAGCATCTTCTGTACTCCCACACCCTGATCCGTGCACTGATCATATTAACTCCTTCCCTGCTGGCCTCTGCTGTGGCTCCATGGGCAGTATAACAGGTCTCATGATTTCAAAGGCTGCTATCTCAGCCTCCGTATGACGAGGGGTAATCTCAGGGGAACATCAGTACTTGAAAGACAATGTACCAGGTAACACAGAACAGGGATGTCATGTAGTGTGGGAGAGTCACCAGGCCCAGCACCTCCATCCGCAGCCAGACGTGACTCTCAGCCAGCAAGTAGAACAGACAGTTTATTCATTGACAGGGACACAGTGTAGCACAGACGTGTTACAGGAGCCACAAGCATTCAGTACAATCCATTTTGAGGGTAAGGGAGCTCAGAGTCAGGGCTCTGGGCCCCTGTCCGGCCCCACAAGCCAGATAGACGACTCCCTTCTCCCTAAGCCAGCTGGAAACTAAACTCACACCCCCAGCCACTGGTCACAGCCCTCCAGGCTGACACACCTCCTCCCTTGTCCTGCCCAGGTGTTATCTGACCATCACTGGTTACATTTCCCCTAAGATCAGGTGACAGGAGTCCTGGGCCGTTCCCTAGGTGCCTTCCCTCAGGAGTCCTCACTCAAAGATCCCATCCTCCGCTGGGCACTGCACACCCGCACTGCATCACTACAGAGCAGCACAGGACAGTAGGAATCACATGCAGTGCAACAAAGCAGCCCGAGTGAATACAGTGACCACCAGAGTGAATACAATCCCCACTACGTCATAGGGGACCATTCTCCCCACACCTAACAGAAGTGCCCGACAGTGGGAAACCTATTTGATAGAATGTGGGCCAAAGATGGGGCCTGCCTCTCTTAGATTTCCCATTGTGAGGAGTGAGAGGGGTTGTCAGAACATATCCATTCCTCTGTCTGAAGTGAGGGGTGCTGAAGCCTTAAGATCCTTGTTCTGCAGCCAGAGGACATGCCACTTCTTCGAGAGCCAGGAGGCTGAGTTTGCTGGGATGTGTGAAGCCAATGCCCAGAAGTTCTTGCCTCATGCCACCCTACTGTGTTGATTGAGAACAAGCAGGTTACTGAAATAAAACATGTGTTGGACTGTGAGCCTGAAGTGTGTGTCATAGAATGAAAAGTCTCTCCCCGTTATAACAATCATTACAAGTCAAGTATCCCCCTCTCTTCTGCTTGAAGACTGGCTCAAGCATTGCAAAGCTGGGAGCCTTTGTAGGGGCACGTACTGAGTGAAAACCTTGCAGTGACTCTATCCCTGGTTGCGACGCTAGGGATGTCAGTGAAGTTGCACCAGAGATTGATTTTGTTCTTTCTTAATGCTTTCCCTCCCTTCAAACACCTTCAAATGTGTTTTTTGTATTTTTCCCCCCCCATTTCAGAAAAAATACCTCAGGCGTCTGCATGACATCCACCTCATCCTCGAGTCCTCAGACTTCTTTAAACGGCATGAGGTGAGCTGTGGATGAGCGCGTAGGGGCAGGGTGCAGTGCTGCCTGTGTGTGGACTCCTTGTTGCCTCAGCGTGCCATTCAGAATTATCAGTTGGTGAGAGAAGGGTGCCAGGGGTGACTAGCACAGAATTAATACACGTTAACCCCACGTGAGCCGCCAGGTTTCCTTCCCAAGAGTGGAGAACTCTGCTCTAGCTGAGAGGTAACACATCTTCCAGTCCCAGCTTCCCCCAGCAGGCATTCGCTGTAAGGAATGGCTATATGAATGCTGGCTTCTCACAGCTACTCTCTTTGTGGTTGGTTCCTGAAGGAGCCAGGCATGGGGTGCTGATGCTGTGAGCTCTCTCATTTGGGTCAGGGGTAGCACCTGAGTCTGATACCAAAATAACAACATCAGTGGAGTCCTTGCTGATTTTCAGCAGTGTCAGTAAGTCCTCTGGTTTCTCCTAGCAGGCGCAGCTGTAATGTCACTAATAGCTACACAGCATTATTGATGAAATTATTGTACTGCAAGCTATGAGATTTATGGGTGTGCAGATTTGAGCCAGATCTAGGAATTTCACTATGTGACGCCATCAAGCGTTGTCTGGCCCTTAGCACACTAGGGGCATGTCTAGACTATGGGGTTTTGGGGTTTTTTTTTTTTTGAAAGGGGATATGCAAATGTGCTAATTTTTTGCATATTTTCTTCCAATCACATTTTCAAAGTGGGTCTTTTGAAAGTGAAAGTAGCCTGGACACAGGTTTTTTTTGGGGGAAAAAACCCTTTTCCGAAAAACCACATAAACCTCCTTTTTTTAGGAAGAGCGGGTTTTTTGGAAAATGGGGGTCCCCACCCCAAGAAAAACCCGCGTCCTGACTACTTTCACTTTCGAAAGACTCGCTTTCGAAAATTCAATCGGAAAAAGCTATGCAAATTAGCACCAAATTTGCATATCTCCTTTTGGGGAAAAAAAACCATAATCTAGGCATGCCCTAGGTATGTTGGAAGCTTTGCGATCTGGTCATTTATTTTACACTGGTCTGCTGGCAAGAATTTTGTTAATCAGTAAGTAAGTGGCTTGGGACACGATCTCTCTCCAGGCATCATGTCTCCCCCCAAATAAAGCTACATAGACTGTCAGTGAGTCACCTCTGTGCCCTTTGTCTGCGGCAGTCCTGTCCCTTGGTGCCCATATTCAGTGTAGTGCAGTCATGTGGAGCAGCTGGCACACTGCTTGTCATTGTAAAGGCTTTGCAGCCCAGCAGTCATCATTTGTTTGTACAAGTATAGGTGATGGGGGGCCTTGCTCAAAGCAGGGAGGTGGGAGGCTGGGGGAGACTTTAATAATGCCTGTTCATATCATCACCAATCTGTACCCTGCAGGTCATTGGAAGTTCACTACTCTTTGTGCATGACGACAGCGGGCATGCCAATGTGTGGCTGATTGATTTTGGAAAGACCACGCTTCTCCCTGATGGGCAGATCTTGGACCACAGGATCCCCTGGCAGGAAGGCAACCGAGAGGATGGGTACCTGCTGGGATTGGACAATTTGATTAGTATCTTAGACAGCATCACAGAAAGATGAGACGAGACTAGCACAAACTCATGGGGCTGCTTTATAACCTTCCATGGGACCTCTCTCAGTTAGAGGGGAACTCCTTTAACTTTTTCCAAACTCCTAGAGTTATTGCAGTGCAAATGGAGCTGCTTCAGAGCCAGACTGTTCATGATCAAAGTGACTTCATTGGGCCTTCATTAACCAGAGTGACTCAGGATTGCTCCTCAGTGAATCAGGGTCTCCAAACTCAGGAACCAAACCAGCATGCATCCAGAAGGTTTGTACAGCAAATCAGAGTGACTCTAATTTCAGGTGAACCAAAGTGACTCTAGATTGTCCGTTAGTGAACCAGAATTCTTCAGATTGCTTGGTGGTATTGGGAGGGTTGAGCAAAATTCTCCAGTGGATGGCATTGCTTTGAAAACAGCAGGAGTGTTTGCTCCCTAACCCCAAGTCCCTAGGCTGCAATTTATGTTATAGATTACACAAGGTCAGCCCCAGCTGTTGTATTACATTACAAGTGTGTGCAAGATGGGAACTTGCCCAAGAACAAGGCCCAGGAAACATGAGGAGAAGGGTGATCATAGTTCATGGCATTGGTTGTTTTTGTGTCTGCAAGGGACAGCTGCTGTTGACCTTTTATCTGACTCCCTGCCCTGGCCTATCCTCTTTTCTAAGGAAGTTCTTAACCATTTTCAAGTAGTCTCTAATCAGGATACAGATAGTCTGGTAAGTAAATAGCACTAAGTTTTCTCTGGTACCATGTGACTTTCAATCTGGAAATGACATCAGAGAGGCTGGTGAAGTGATAGTGCTGGCTCTTGCAGCTAGACATTTGTGCAGGTTGGTGGCATCTTTCTTTAGCCAGTGGGTTGTGGGACAAAGTTTAGTTTTTGAGGACTCAGTTATTGTAGAGAGAAAAACAAATCAATCTGAATACAAGCAAGCCAGTTATCAATATGCAATTTTACACCCTGGCCGAGGCTCTCCCTCTTTTTGCTTGTGTGTCAGATTTCCTGACGGTGATGCTATGTTCTTTTTTTGGGCTATACCTAGGGTGACCATATTTTTCTACACTGACTATGAGACACCTTTGTAAAATTACTTGTATTCAAGTGAGTTCAATGACAATCAGTCATACAAATATTCAAATTAACATGAGTTTGACTGAGCCCGTTTAAAATAAATACTGTGTAGTTCGATTTTTTTATTTACCTTTTTATCCTTAAGGTTTCATGGTTTGAACTAGGGATGTAATAGTGAAGTCGATTAACAGATAAGCAAAAGCCTATAGGTTAATGCTATAGGGCTACACGCATTCCTTCTCCTCCCTCCCACCAGTAAATTTGTTAGTACGCCGGCCAGCAGCCCAGCTTAGTCCCAGTTTGCGCCAGGTCTGGGACTTACCCCTGCTGCGGCTTTGCATTTAAAGTGTATTAGGAGCGAGGCAGGCAGCCTGGCTCAGTTCCAGCTCATGCCAGGTCCAGGAGCTCAGATCCCTTCTCCCCCCTGGACAGGGGCTGCTGCCACCCCGTGCTGCTGCTGCCTCTGTATCAGAGGCACCAGCGCGAGGTGGTAGGCAGCCAGTCCATGAGGGGAGCTGTTTTTTAAACTGGCTCCCCTTTGCAGAACAAGTCCTGCCTGGCACCTCATGCTGCTGCCTCTGTTAGGAGGGAGGTGGGAGCGCACTGGCTGCCAGTCCCACCTCCAGGGATTATAGGAAAGTCAACTAACCTGATAAGAATTCATGAGGTTAATTGATTATTCAGTTAAGAGATATTTAACATCCCTGGTGTGAACGTGCATACTCCCCAACACTTCTCTCACATTGGGGGCGTGACTGACTGATCCAGCCCTTCCTACCTGTCACTCTCTGCCCTTCATACCTGGCTGGGCTGCCAAAACAGACACTTTCCTAGTACCTGGCACAGTGTCTTCCTGGGGCAACGTGGGCAAGGGAGAATGCAGCATCACCTGTCCTGTCCCCAGATTTCTGGCAGGATTCTCACCAAGATGTGGCCAGTAGCAGCCTGGGAAGGGAAGAGATGGGAGCTGCTGCAGCTACTGGAGAGTAGCGCGGGGTAGAGTAGAAGGGATGATCTGGAACCACACAGTGCCACAAGGCAGCTAACCTCTCCATGCTGCTGCTGGCCACCAGGATAACTCAGTTGCCGCCTGTCCTCTGTCCTTAAGTCCTAAGGATGCATTGGGCCCCAGGATCTTGACTGCAGGGGCTTCAGTGGAATTTCACCTCCCCTCTTGCTACTACAGAGCTTAGCTGAGGGTCAGAGAGGCTTCCCTGAGCCAGCACAGTGAGGGGCTTTAGCACATTCAGGGTTCCTGGCCAGCTTCCTGGGCCAGAGGGTCTTGGACTTCCCTGGGCACTGGTCTGGTTAGACGCGGTGGGGGAAGCAAGGAGCCTGCCGGCCAGGCAGTTAATGGGCTCAGGGCTCCAATCAGGGGCTGGGTCTCGGAGTAGGTTGTGCCCCACCTGGGGATATGGAGGAGCAAAAGGACTTGGGGGGGGGGGGGGGTGCTGAAGGGGCAAAGCAGAGGGGACAGTGAGAGAGGAAACTGATGGGTGAGCAGAAGAGGTAAAATACCCAGATGCCACCTGCCTGCACTCACCAACCACTGCAGCCAGCTAGAAACGGGTTGGGAACTGGGCCCGACGGGGAGCAGCTGAACCCAAGTGCTGCATTTGCACCCCACCAATAGCCTTGTTCACTCACCCTCATTGTTGGCCACTGGCCACCCCCATATACACTCACCGCTGGTGAGCAGGCAGCTGGCACGCAGAGGTCCAAACAGTAATGAATGGGGAAGAAAGAAAATAAGGGCCATTGGCCAATTTTTAAGAAAAAATCAGGACACCTGCAAGAGACCTTAAATATGGGACTATCCCTTTAAAAATGGGACATCTGGTCACCCTAGCTATACCCAGTGGATCAGAGCATAAGCAGAGTGGATCAGAAAGGAATGATGCCCCCATAGACAGCATTACACTGTCGACTAGAACTGTTACAGGCATTTTTCCTTGGAAACATCAGGTATTTACCCCTTTGGAAAGCAGGGTATTACATTAGCTAGCCTAGAGGACTGATTGCTGTGCCATAGGTCCCAACTGGGGCCCATAGGTGCTATCACAATACACATTAATATTTCTGTGTCCATCCCATAGCCAGATATTTGACCTTGCAGTTTCCAAGTTGGAGCCATCAGCTATGTAACAAGACCCAGACCATCATTAAAAGCACTTGCTTTTATATGTTAAAATGTGTTTAAGCAACACCAGTTGATCAGAAATTACAGTATTTTGCCAATACAACCATAGTCAAAAGAAACTTCAGAAACTTTTGAATAGCTGAAAGTAGTTCCTTGCTTCAGTAGAGAATCACTACACCAGTGATCACTGCAAAATGGAGTAAATGAGACTACAATTCTTGTTTGGAGCAAAATGTATTAGGGTTGAGGAGCCTACGACAACTTCTGGGAACCTGCTTTGGTTCGTGTACTATAGTTGGAGCCCAGGCAATCTTAATAACCTCAGTTATTTTTCAGCTACTTTAAAGAAAGCATTAATGTTAATAGCGATAACCATGCCAATAATGACGACAGAGAAAGCAATTGAAATAGAGCAGTGTGAATACTTTACATCAAAACTGAAATTGTTTGACATCTGAAATTGTACATTTCATTGCAAGTTCAAAACGTGCCCTTTGTGAAATGTGGGATTTATATTCAGTGAAAATGGTCCTGTTTTTTTAAACTGATAAAGGTATTAGTTTGCTTGACATAGGACATGACTTACAGAAAATTTAGCCCCTTTTGAAGTGAACGCAGCATGCATGGTTTTATTCCAAAAGCCCCTAGGTTCTAAGAGAACAAAATGATCTGCAGTAAAATTTGCCAAAAATAAGGTGAAAATGTTTTCCTACTTTCCCATAGCTCTAATAAAAACATCTCTGCTTGCAGTGATTCAAGATAATGGATAATAGACAAGGAAATACAAATTGTTCTTTGCAGCTTGAATTTGAGTTCTTACTGAAGATAATTAGATGAGAAAACCCATGGCTTTTATTATATGATGGTTACATCAGGCAGTCCTATCAGGGACAAAAATAATCTCAAAATAAGAGATGGAAAAGATCTTTTAGGTCATGCAGAAATTCTACCTGCAAGTGCAAAATTATTACTTAATGTTCATTTAACAACATTCTATTCTGTCTAGTTTTAATTGGCAGTGAGTTAAATTTTTCTTTTGTGACTACACTTGCCAGCATTCTGCGCCCACACAACCTCATGCTCTAGGGAAAAACTGGTGATGAATTCCTTTGAGTAGAATTTAGAAACCAAGATCTATCTAGGACTCGCATCAAATCCATTTGGTTTTACAGTTCCAAATAACAGTTGGAGGGAATATGGAAGCAATGGCTCTGAAAAGAGCAGTGCTGTCATTTGAAAAACTATTTTCAAGTAGACAATGTCGGGGAAAGTGCTCTGTCATAGAAAGGGATCGCTTCCTGTGTACTTATTAGAGAGGCCAGCAAAAAGAAAAGCTTTATTGCAAGAGACATTGAGCTGTGAAACTCAGTCCATTTCAAAACAGCAGTTGTAGCAAAGTGATTTTGAAAAGACTTTTTGGCCTGTGGAAGAAGACACAATCCATTTCCTACCTGCTGGTAAGGGTTGGACATCTCTTGTCCGGCATCCTTGGAACCTGACTGGTCCCAAATGAGGCAATTTGCTGGACCGGGGACGTCACCTGCTTCCAGCCTCACAGCCTGCTTCCCTTCCCTGCTGCTTGCCCTAGAAGCCCCTCTCCCTCCACCCCTCCGCTGGGCTGCAGTGCTGCTGCAGCCCTCGCAGCCCAGACTGCTGCATCCCTGGCCTCACTACTGGGGCTGCTGCATCTCTGCTTCTGCTATCAGGGGTGCCCCGGCCCTGGCCCTGCTAGTGGGGCTGCCGCAGCCCCAGCTGAGCTATCAGGGCTCTAGCGTCAGTCCCACCGGCTCTGAGCCACCAGCCCTCTTGCCACTGGGTCTCCCAGCCAGGAAGTCCTGGTTTTTGGAGGTGCAACCTATACTATGGTTTCAGTTATATGAAAGAAGAAATGGGAAGGAGTTTTGTATAACACTGAGCATGTGGAACTGAGAGCCAGAACTCCTTGACTATTTCCTGTCTCTGCCACTGACTTGGTCTGTGGTCATGGGCAAACTTCCTATGTCTCAGTTTTCCCATCTGTAAAATGGGAACAATAATACTTACCTACCTCACAGGGATGTTGTGAGGCTAATTAATTATTGCTCATAGGGTGCTTTCAGATTCTTGGAGAAAGATGCAGTATAGAGAAATGCGAAAAAAGTAGTTCAACTGAATTAAAAACACCTGATTTTTGTTCATCCTTGAAGGATGTAAGTTCAGATGAAATTCAGCTCAAGAAGTAGAAATTGAAATCCTTTTAATTATGTTATACAGAGGAAAGAAGTCACTTAGGGCCTGATCTAGTTCCCACTGAAGTAAATAGAAAGACTTCACTGGGAGTTGGACCAAACCCTTACACAATTCAGAGGTCCCTTGTTTATTTTTTGTATTACTATTATTACTACTGTTTGTTATTATCAAGATACTGAGAGCTAATGGCCTGTATCCTCTACATCCTGTTCTGAACACTACAGTGCAATTATGACCAAGGTCATTTTTGACATTCTGACTGTATCGGTTGAGTACTTGTTATTCCAAGGTGTGTATGTTACCAAATAAATGAGTTTTTTGGGGAAAAAAGCCATCCAACACAGTTTGATGCTTGAATTCTGACTTTTTTTCTCTCCTTCACAGAAATCCTGCAAGAGATTATTTCTCCAAGTATTTTTTGGACGTCTTTGACATTCTTGCAAGGAAATGTTTGGTAGCTGTGCTATATCCTTTAATGGAAGGATAAATGTTTTGTATCGGCTCTGCAGGGCATTAACACAGCCTGATTTTGTTCTCAGTGTTGCTCTTGACAAATTCTAAGAACCATGTTAGATGTTGGAGTTCTTCCATCATCTCCTGTCTTTAAAAAAGAGTGAATCTCAGTATGGGACTTGAGCTCTGAATGTTAAAGTATTTGTTCTGTTTTCTAACTGGTTACACTGTGTCTGTCATTTTGAATTTACTTCCACAGAAACTGAGATCAGTCTAGAAAATGTTCCATTTCTTGCAATGGGTGGTTTCTTTCGAGGAACAGTGAGGTATGTGAAGAAGGGATCCTGCTGTCTCCCAAGGGAAAGATATCTCTGTCAATGGTTTCCCGTAGTGTATGATTTTTATCAATTTCTGGAAGGAGCATTGGGATACCTCTGATCCAGTTATCTCACTGCCTCTGGAAGGGATAGGGTGGCAATATAAAAAGACCAACCTCAGAGAATCCGGCTGTTTTGGAGTGAGCAATAAGATTGGAAGCGCACCTCAATCACCAGCTCTTTCCCTGATTTTGCTGCTGTTTCGATAGAACCTGGAGACATGATGCATACCTTGTTTTTACTGGGTAAGTCCAAGAAATTGGAAAGAGAGCAGTGAGATTCTGCACTATGGGAACCAGTACAGCTTTGTACTTCCTTGGAGACTACTGTAGCTATTGGTCAGCTGTAGCCACTGACCATTGGCAGGTGAGGGCAGCAGTTCAGGATATCCTGGCGACTGTGTCTAGTGGACTGAGGTTGGCTCAAGATTGTGTCTGTTGCTCCAGTGGATCTTGGAGGTGGGGCTCCTGGTTGTATTTTAAGTTATGTGCTGATAGAATACGTGTGTATGAAGAGGGAGGAAGTCTTGCCCTGCTCATTCCAAGGAGTCCAGGGTCAGATTTTTAAAAAGCATTTAAGCACCTGAAGATGTAGATAGGCACACGGTGGGACTTCCAAAAGCATCCCATTGATCTTAGGCACCAAGACACTTGACAGTCATACTAAGAACTCAGGTATCTCATACAAAAGTCCATTTGAACTAGATCCCTCTGCCTATTAGAGGGAGTCTGGCTATATCCCCAATTTTACACTGAACTTCATGGCTCCTACAGGGATAGGAAAATCTCTGCTTCAGGGTACTAAAACCCAATGATTCACAGCAGGTGAGATGATCTCTCCACACTCAGAGCAGCTGATAATTCCAGCAGGAAACCCATATTAGGTGCCCCGAAAGGAAGAGCAGTGGCCTGTCCTTTGAATCATCTGGCTCCTGCGTTGAGCCCTAATTCTCTTCCATGTATCCAGGTGGGGTTCACTTTAACACAGAGGACACCAAGTAGACACTGTTAGCATCTCTTTATTTTTGTACCGCAAATATAGAAGAATACATTTATCTGGCTTGAAATTGCATAGAAGCAGACTTGGTATCTACTATACACAGTGACCCAAAGGGTAGGTCGGCAAGCAATGTTGCCATAAGCAGAGGTAACAACAAATCAAAAGCAGTTCAGTTAAATATGTCTATGCTGCAATTAAACAGGCTGGCCTGGGTCAGCTGTCTGGCTATGTACGTTTGGGTATCGGACTGGAGTGCAACCACCTTAAGAGGTCCCATTGCTCTGCCTCCAGTCTGAGCATCTATGCTGCAATTTTACAGCCTCCAAGACTGAGCCCCACCTCTGCTGAGACAGGGCTGCCACAGACATTGAATTGCAGTGTAGACCTAAGCGATGGTACTGCCCCTCATAAACATGGGAACTGTTTGTTGGGTTCTTTATGCTGCAAACCATTGCTGGTACACCTGTGGCAGTCAGAGCTGTAATTAACATAGGTTTGCTGAGAAAAATGCTTAGTTTTGAAGCAGTTATACTGATATATCTGCCTTTTTTGGCAGTATAATGTATTGTGTGTGAGAGAGAGAAGATAAAATGGCAAAAGCTGCATCAGTACAAGGAATGCGTTCCTTTTATAGTGCAGCTATACCAGTAAAACACCTCTAAAGTAGACCTGTCCAAAGATTTGAGAACCAGAGAGAAAGAAACCAACTTTAGGAAAGAGTTGTGATATGGCTGTGGAGGTGATCTTCCATCAATGGAATACCTACTTAGTTTGAAGTGTATTTAAAAGTGGGTGTCAGAAGAAGATACAAACTTGCTGGGGAGGCAGCAGAGGAAATCAAGGGAAAAAAGGATATAAATAGAGCCCTGCAAATCCATAGATACCAGCTTTATATCTGCAGGTATTCACATCCGTGGATATGGATGCAAATATCCATGGCACATTTTTGCGGATACAAATGTTGTATCTAGAACCCTGCAAATTTGCAGATATCTGCTTTATATCCCTGCTCATTTTTGTGTATGCAGATACACAATTTTGTATCTGTGCAGAGCTCTAGATATAAAAGGAGGTGTGAGAGGGAAGCAGTGAAGGCAGAAAGTTAATTCTAAAAAGAAAGACAAATTAAGACTCCCAATTAATTTGGTTTTTCTCTCTAAATTGTAACATAATCGGACTGTGAAAAGCAACATCAATCAAAGCAAATATGTATAAGATTAGATGCAGGTCCTGATTTCAAGAGAGTCTTAACCCTTCAAGTGTGAAGCCATCTTACTCACCAACCTGGGGGGGGGGGGGTGAAGCTATAAACTATTGCTTCCAGGCCTCAGCTGCTAGTGTAATGTCTCCTTTGATCCCGACACATGACTCAAAGGTCATCTTTACTTTCCCGATGTCTTCCGCCATCATCTGTCTGCCAGGCAATGGAAAGTTGTCCATTAACTTCAAGCAGGGGTGAATTAGGACTATATACAAATGCGAAGAAGCAGTATTTATATATACCCATCTATTTAAAAAAAAATAATTTGGGGGCTACACTAAATTATTAAAGCACAAAGCTAAATACAAAATTAAAAGACCCATCAAACGGAGCAGGACTTTTTTACAACATTCCCGTGGGTGGTGGATGTGCCAAAGAGGAGTCTGAAATAATCCCAGTGTCCCATTTTCATGTACTTCCTCTGCCAGAACCAAATCCTTTGGAACTTTGCCACCATCAGGCTTGAGCTCCTTCCAGCATAAATAGGCCTTCAGGACTATGTCGTGTGCCATTGGTGTGGTTAGTTTTGTCTACAGTAGTAAGATTTTGGATTGGACATACATCAGCATCATGATGGGAATTATTAGCAGCTGTCTTCTACTTCAAGCCCAGCATACTGTTTGTGGGTAGGATTTTCAAAGGCAGGTAAGTGAGTTGAGCATGTACAACCCATTGAACTTTAATAGGACTGTTGCTCTTCACTCACATGCATTTGAACTGCTTCCTTCCCCATTACTGTTGGTAACTGGTCCATGTGTGCAGCTCCCTGTTCTAGCCTGCTCATGGGAGGCTCCAGTTAGAATCACCTATGCATCCGGAAGAGGTGGGTTCTTTTTCCTGGAAGGACTTGATGATGATACACTAGGTCTCGATCCCCTCCCCAGTTAGGTTTTGTGTTACTATTGGTGGTGCACAGCTGCATGTGCCTTGGTGCACATAAAAATGTACTCTGCGCATAGAAAAGATTAGAGGAAACATTGGTTGTGAGTGAGCCATGGGAGTGAAAATGTCGCCTGAAATAGGGCAGAGTTGAATGCAGGGCAGAGGTATGCAACTGAGCAGAGGCAGAATGGGAACGGGGGCCTCAAGAGTTCATAGATTCAGGCTGGTAGCGAAAGAAGGGTAGCTGCTCCTCACTGGCATATACCAGAAGTGGCTGTGTAGCGAGGCAGAAAACATGCTTAGCCTCTGGAAGGAGGAAGACTTGCTCATTGGTGTGTCTGCTGGTCAGTTAAGGATCTCATTGAGGAGACCCAAGGATAAACACTGTCTGTTACTCCCCACTGGAAGGGTGGGGGCTAGGCTGCCAAACCTCAGAGCTGGGAGGGGAAGGTGGATAAATGATGAGATGTTTTTGGGCCTATAACCAGTACTGTCTTTACCATATTCTCTTTTATTTGGCAGGCTCTAACCTGCCTAATCAGATTAGGAACCTTTTAAGATAACAATTCTTCCTGAACAGGGACCTGCCTCCTTAACAGATAGGGTTGTATTCTTAAGAGATCAAGAAGAAAACATATGCAACTGTCAGCCCTCCCTCAAGAAAAGACAGGTGCATAAGACCAAGCTGTGATTTGGCCTTCCAAGGTGGCTAACGTAGCCAGTCTTGCTTAATGAAGAAGTATTTTAAAATTTTATGGTCAAATAAAACTCCTTGGTGGTTTCCCTTCAAGCTGCACACCTTGTTCAGTCAAGTCTATCTCAGAGGAGTTTCTATATTATGTATTTAAACAAGAGCCCACTGTGTCTGTGTGTCTCTCTCTCTCTCTCTCTCTATATATATATATATATATATAGAGAGAGAGAGAGAGAGAGAAGCCCAATGTCTGTGACTTTGTAATGCTGAAATTCTGTCTGTTGCCTCTGGGTGGCGCTGTTGCATGAGTCACATCTTTCCTGTCCTGCCATGGTGCTTGGCTGATTTCTGCGCTGCTCAGCTGGGCTGCTGTGGGGTAGCCCAAACGGTCACTTGCTCCCCCGTGGTGGCCCGGCAGAGTGGCACAGAAGTCAGCTGAGCGCCACAGCAGGAGGCGAAGGGGGGCAAGGCGGGGCAATGACATGTCGTGTGACAGCGGCTCCAGGCCCCACCCCCAGCCATGAACATCACTGCCTCGCCTCCCACAGTGGTGCTCGGCTGACTTCTGTGCAGCTCAGCCAGGCTGCCGCACAGGAGCAAGTGGCGCAAGCGGCCATTTGGGCTCCGCGCTCTCTGTACACGAGGAGGAGGGGAAGAGAGAGACAGAGAGAGAGGCAGAAGGTGGCGGAGAGTTGGGGGGGGGGGAAGGCAGTAGGAGGGGAGGGAGAGAGAGAGACGGAATGAGAGACCGGAGGCTCAGGAGAGAAAGGGAATTGGAAGTGGACAAGAGACCCGTAAATCTTGTCTAATGTAGAACTAGCCAATAGCCCATCATAAATGGCCCTAAATCTTCAGTTTACAGCAATGGGGCCACTATAGTGTAGGCTACTACTGCTGAATTCTGTGTCCTTTTAAAAATAAAGTTAATCCCAAGTAAAGTCCATTGAAAGAAAGAGAAAGTCCAGTTCTCACAATATAGTGTAGTTAGGCCTTGATTAGAACTTTTCCCAAACCTCCAGGGTCAGGAACTGTGAGGTAAGTTAGCCTCTGAGGTAAGAAGCAAGTTCTCTTCAACCAGGCAAAGGGACACAATCAACTCATTACTTAGTTTTAAAATACTTATTTTTTAAATCTTCATGTTTTTAAAAACATCCTCTCCAGGGAGCCTGAAACAATATTTCCCCCTCTCCCCACTTCTGTTTTTCTCAGTTGCAGCATTGATTTCAATGCTCCTCTAGTATTACTGCTGATAAAGCAAGTGCAAACATGGCTGTTGTTTGGTTACTTCCCTGTCAGTGCACCAGCATCACTGGAATGTGCAAAGCTCTGGGGAACACAATGGCCTTTATAAGTTAACTACTGCTGCCACAGCATGTGATTTTTGGTATGTTAGATCAAAAGAGTGGTTATGTTGTTTGTCATTTCCAGCCAACTGTAACAATTGGATGGTAGGTTGTTTTTTTTTTTTTCACCTGAGCAGACTGTGTGTGACTCCTTTCATGAACCACTGGACTCTGAGTCAGTGCAGCGATGCCATTGTTATTTATATCCTGAAATCAGTGGCACTGGCTCAATTGGAGGGAATATGCCTGATGGCCTCAAGTAGCAAATGCAATATTCCCCATTAGGTTGGGAATCCAGTGTGTCAGAGGATGTGGCAGAACACTTTTGAAATTAGAATATTACCCATCTGAAACATGAATGGAGGAAATAAGTGACCAAAGAAAGAGTTCCAATTTGCCCTTTGAAATACACACACTCCCAGTGTGAGGTCCTGACCTTTGGAAGAACATATCCTGTAACATCTCCTGTTATACAGGCGTAACACTTAAGTCGTCTGACAAGGACAGGCCAGAGTCTCTCTCTCTTGATGTTTTCTCTGGTTTACAAAAAGGCTTCCCATCCCTGTGCAGACTGGTGCTCCTCAGCACACCTGCTCTCCCCACGGCCAAAGCGGAAGGCCGATCAGTGACATAGTAGAGATCATCGTACGCATAATTCACATTGCCGCAAGGGAAAGTCTGGAGCTTCACCAGTTCTATTCCTCCGATATTCCTGTGAGGACAGTGGCTTCTGCTTGGAGAGGCTGGCGAGGCCCGAGAACTAGGAGAGGAGCTGCAGTTTCCATCAAAACCCGAATCTTCTCGCTCTGTGGTTGCTTTGAGCTTAGCATTGGGACAAGACCGGCAGATATTCTCCATTACCCAGGATCCATAGGTTGGGTTCCAAAGGTCTTTGGTTTTGTGTGGTCTGCCTGATTCCAGTCTCTGGTTTGAGGTCTGTTGGAACCATGACCCGCTGTTGGAATCAGTGAGGCACGGTAGGCTGGGACCTCTGACAGCCCAATTGCCAAGATTCTCCACCAGCAGCTCCTGTGGACATTGTCCAACTTTCTGCCCTGCATGATGGGTTTCTAATGGCATGGGAGCCAGCTGAGGTGTGAGGGATGGGTTCACTAGGAAAGGAACCATCCCACTGGAACTATTTGGGCACATCACAGAGCTCCCCTCATCCTCAGATGCTGGTCCACATTCAATGGGCAGCTCTGTGTTGATCACATCTGGGTCCTGAAACAAAAAGGATTCAGTAATCACATTTTAGACCCTGAGTGGGCCCAGTTGCCTCTTCCACACCGTATCAGAAAAGTGAGATCACATTAGCAGTGTTTAGGGCAAGCTGTGTGTACTGCAGCCATGCATTGTGCAAGCTGCCGCAATACCATTTATGATTTGCCAGGATGTATTTTATCTTAGGGTTTCTTTTTAATAAGGGTTGCCATTTTGTGATGCCTTATTGATATGAATGACTAGACAGTGATCGCCAACATCTAATAATTTCTTCTTGTATCTTAAGGTAGGTTTGGATTTAGAACTCCAGCAGCAAAAGGCTAGCAGCTTATCAACCCTTCATGCCCTCTTACCCCCCTCTTTCTTGCCAGGTCAACTGTGGCTTTCAAGGAAGTCTGAAAAACACTTTAGTGAAATATGGACCTTAGAAGGTGTGATGGACTCTGGAAACCTTTCCATCCCAAATCTACAGACTCTTCATTACTGAAAGAGCTGACAGGTGGAAGTATTTTTCCCAGGAAGGGATTTGGGGCATACTATTGGGGGGAAGAGGGGATGAACAGGTGAGATATGAGAGCTGTCCAGAAGCACAAATGAAAAGACGAGCTGAATTACAGGCCAAGCACAAGGGGAACTGGGACTGTAATTGGCCAATCAGAATGATCCATTCTCTCTGTTTTGGGTGGGAATGTTGGTATCATAGGATGGTCTGGATGCCATAAACAAGTAAACACTTAAATCCGAAAGGCTGATACCTGGGTGCAGTACTTGATTCTTTCCAGAATGGTGGAGAAATTGGGCCGGTATTCTGGGCTGTGCTGCCAACATTGTGTCATGATCCGGTAACTTGAGACATAAATAAATATTAGTGCCAATTAAAAATGATGATAAATCAAACCCACAAATCTATATGGCTCCATTTTTTCATATCTGTCTCTAGGCCCAGATCGCAGGTCCAGAAGAACTGCACTCAGAATAGGATCTAAGGGGCAGGACAAAATTGGCCATATGTCACTTTCACATTCTCTGAGCCTGGGGGCTGCAATTAAAACAAACTTGGTACTACTCTAATTTGTGCCCAGCTATCAATAATTCCAATGGAATTTCCAAAGAGCAGCAGTACATGCTCCAGTCATGCTCTCTGGCCATATATCTGATATGCTTCCTAAAGCAGGAGAGTATTCCCCACATCAGGGAAAACTACTGGTAGTTGGTGACACAGAAACTGCAGAACTGGAGCCTATAATTTTAATTGTATGAAGTTTATTGGTGTTGAAAGTTCTGGGTTATCCGCACTAGACACTGAAGTCATGGTTTTATTCACAGAACAGGTATAACATGGAAACAGTGATATAACCTTCCATGCTTTGCCCTGCCTATGTTTTGGAAGGACCTGTTGGCATGAGGTGTGTGTACAGCTAACTCTCCCATTCCCGCTGGAGCCTGGGCCTCTCTGCTGGGACTACCAAAATGGCTAACAATGAATTGTATTCTCAGCTTAAACATCCATTAACCTCTGGGGAAAACCTAGGGTAAATAGTTGTTTTTCTTTTGTGTGTAGAGGGGATGGCAGCCAGCTTGAATGTTTACTAGCCTTTGACGTAGGTCTAAGGGTGAGGGGAGAGATACTCACACAGGCCCTGGGCAGTTCTTTGGTGGATCCATTCTTCCTCCACTAGTGACAAATTCCAGCACCTCCTGGTTGGTTTTGCAAGGATAGGGCATGTAGCCTAATGAGAAGATCTCCCACAGCAGCACACCAAAGGACCTGCCACAGAAACCAGCCAACAATGCCCCTTAGGCTTTGATTCGTACCTTACCGGCTGTAGAGCTTGGTGTAAAAGGCCTTCAGATAACACTTCCTTGGTGCAACATCATAAAGCTCCAGATTAATCAGACAGACAAAAAATAGTGTGGCATTTGGTTTTCTCTATACTTGAAAGATAATTTGGATGAACTGGGGTGTGGGGGGTGATTTTAAATCGGAACAACTCCATGTGTAGACAAGCCCTTAGATGCAATTTGGATTGTCACCCAAACCTAATTTTGTGCAGTTCCAAAATGTCATAACTAATTTTAAAGTGTGGTTTCTCTCTGCACTGCATGGTTCTGGTTGGTTATGGAAGTGGAAATACCAAAGCACTGTTAAGGTGGCATATCTGGCTTGACTGGAAACATAAAAGTATCACACATGGCATGAGATTGCTGTAGACTCGAGATGTTTGTGTAGGTGTACAAACATCTGAGTGTTCATAATACAAGAACAAGGGGCCATTGAATGAAATGGAAAGGCCACAAGTTTAAAATTGATCAGAGCTAACTCTTTTACACGATACATTTAATCTAATACATTTGCTGTCATCATACCAGTATTTCACCAACCCCTAGCTGATGGGAGCTAGAAAGAAATTTCTGGTATAGGCAGGTTATATTTATAATCATTTATTACAATTGAACACCTTCCTTTGAAATGTCTGGTACTGGCCACTGGCTCATCTGCTTTGATACGACAAATAAATCTAGTCCTAATCTTTTCGAGGTCTGCGCATCGCTAATTAAATTCATCATCAGAGAACTGGGTCAGTGTGGCATTGGAAACAATGTGTCAGGGTAGCTTTAGGAGGATGCTGGTCTGATAAGACACAGCCCTTGACAAACGACACCGTATTTCCCTGTACTTTTTCCCAAATGCTGTATTTCTGGAGGGGCTTAGTTAAAATTGAAAAAGTGTATCAAAGGCATTTATATAATTTCCTCAGCAAGTAGCTAGAGTTTCTGCTTAAATCTAGTGTCATTTTTTTATTACAGTGTCTCTGCATTAAAATATGCCAAAGCAAAGGCGTAATCCTGTGTGATTATAGAGATAGCAGCACTTAAGCATGCTTGTCAGCCAGGGATGCTGAGTGACAGATGCTGAGGGATGACAAGTTAGAAGTGTCTGACAGTGATTTTATTGAATCCCAGACTCCTGCTTGTTGGATTTTTAAAACTGCTTTAATATCAGGCATTTAAACAGCCCTTCCTTTCCACACTTTGCTGCCACATACTGCAAGCATGCAGTACTGCAGCCAGCTTTTGCAACCTGGGCATGCACCCCCACTACCTTTAGCATAGTTGTAAGGCAGGGGTGTCCAAACTTTTTTCAAAGAGGGCCAGATTTGAAGAAGTGAACATGCGTGAGGTCCGTCCCCGCACTCTCAGCCCCAAGGCGGAGGGCTCGCAGGGTCGGAGGCGGACAGAGAGCACAGGACACGCCGGCCTCATGGCGGCCCGGGGGCAGGGCGAACCCGCAGCCGAGCGGGGGAGCGGGGCTGCGGACGTGCCCTACAGGGAAGGCTCTAGGACCACGGAGGCCATGGGCGGCGGCGGCGGTGGCGCAGCCGGAAGCGGTGTGCTGGGCGCGCCAGTTCAAAAGAGCACTGGGGAGCCAGGAGAGGGGGAGGAAGCGGGGGCCGTATTAAATCGGAACACGGGCCGCAATTGGCCCGCGGGCCGGACTTTGGACATGCCTGTTGTAAGGGCATTACAACACTGACCAAGATGCAGACTCCGGTTCCTTACATCCACAGGCTGCAACCCCTGACAGCGGAAAGCTCTGCTGGAGCCAGGGGTGCAAATTGGCTGTAAGACCTGCTCTGCTAGATGGCCCTGAACCTCCTGAAGCAGCCCACTTGGGAAATATATTTATTAAGCATATTTTCCAGGCAGATTCTGCCAATGGGTCCCTACCAGGTAGAGAGCAGCTGCATCTGCCCTCCGTGATTAACTCAAGTCAAAGGGAAGATTTCTTGATTTCTCCTGGTAAGTCTTTGGGCAACTTTACCATGTTTAAAGTTTTATCTGCAAGATGGCCTCCATTCCCAGTGACTCTCAGACATTTGCGGACTCCCTAACCCAGCCCCTGGTGTGCAGAAGAAAGGTAATGGTCACCAGGTATCAGTCTTGGAGGTGAAGATCCCCTCTAGGAAAGCCTCTGGTGGCATCCACTTGACAGGCAGCATGGCTCTCCCTCCTTTGCGATAGTAGCTTGCCCTGGGAAGATCAAAGTCAAGGAAAATTAAGGGCTTAGAATCAAATTCCACAGTGGCTGAAAGGGGTCAGATGAAGAATGAGTTTTCCCCACTCCATCCCAATTGGGGGGGGGGGGGGGGGAGAAGAGAATAAACCCGGCCAATTATGTAAGAGAACTGATCAGCAAGTACTTTGTAACCCTCAAGAGCTGATAAAAGAGACTAACATGAATTCTTTAAAGATAATTCCTGGGAAAAACAGGTCTTTGCACAAGTTCAAAAAACTTAGCCTCCTCCATCACTGACCTGGAGGCCAACAGCTGAACTGGGGCCTCCGGAAGAATCCGCTTACTTTTGGACTGCCAGATGAATGTTTAACTTTGTATCCTGTTTTCCCATCACTGAAACACCACTAATAGAGACTGGTTCCTAAATGATTCCCTGGGCTTGGTTTCTCCCTTTTGCCTGCTCTTTGTAGGGTCACCTATACTGGTGCAAACTGAATGGGAAACAGGTCTCAAATGCAAACATTTTGAGTTGGGAAAGTTTTTACACACACTTTGCACAAGTATCTAAAGTGCAAGGCAACAGTGCAAATACCTTGGGTTTTGTCCTTTTTTTTTTTTTAAAATTAAGAGCACCAATTGCCCATTGGCTGCAATTGGTGAATGCATTTGTGCATGCTAGTCTGGACACCACAAACATTAGTGGTGTGTCCCAGGGCCCGGCCAGGAACACACATACACGTAAAGTCCAGATTATCATGTGCAAAAATGTAGGTTCAGTGCTTATCAAACTCTTGTCATTTGAGAACCCCAAAGCTTTTCAAATGGAGGCGTGGACCCCATGTGAAATCTTAGACATTGTCTGCAGATCTCCAGGGGTCTGTGGAACACAGGTTGAAAACCACTGTGTTAACTGATAAACAATTAATAGGAGTAAATACTCTAGTGTAGACAACACCCTTAAAGATCATGGCTGGTTCCACTAGGGCGATTGAAGCGAGGCTGCTATGAGACAGACTTTTCAGCCATATATATGATCCCTCCGCACTCTGGAGATGTCATTTCATTTACTTTTCTCCAAGAAAATGGAACCCTCTCAACTCTTACCTGTAGATATCTCGGGCCATTCCAAAATCACCAATTTTGGCTACTCGCCCTGGCCCAGTGCAGGTCAGCAGGCAGTTCCTTGCAGCTATGTCCCTTAAAAGAGAAATGTAGCGATAAATTGGAATACATTATGAAATGGTTACCAGGATAACTGTACTCTCTACACATCTTGGTCTCTCTGGGTGTTACCCCCACTTCAGGTGGCAGGATTCAAGCTGTCACCTATTTTTTAGGGTAGAAACATGTATTTCTCCCACTCTCAGGCCAGGTGGCAGTCCTCTGTATCAACAGTGATCACCATAGCAGATCTGACCTGGGGAAAAACCTTGCAGTTCCTTAGGGGCACAGCTGCTGGAACTAGGGGTGCTGCTGCATGCCCTGGCTTGAAAAGGTTTCCATTACACAGAGGGTTTATAGTTTGATTCAATAGCTCTCAGCACTCCCACTGTACAAATTGTTCCAGCACCCCAGTCTCAGGACAATCTTCTTAACGTACATGCAACATGCCTTAGATGGCAGCTGACGAGTATTCATCATCAAATTTGGTCTGCCGGTTGGCTCCTTAGATTCCCTGGTTTGTGACAGGTACTGATGGGGAGTCAATGTGAACTCTAATCCATCTCACCCTCCTCCCCCCGCCCCCGGGTCCTCCTCCTCCTCCCCACACACTTAGGGACAATGACTGTGGTAATTAGTGACCAAGCAGCTTCCTTAAAGTAGCATTTATTTAGATTAAAAGCATATCAGGAAAAGAGTCCTAAAAGCAATAAACCAACTTAAATTGCAAAGCCTTCATTTCCCTAACTCTTACCATCCCCTAGATCTGAACTTTGTTAGACTTTCTCTGCCAAGTAGGGTTGCCAGATGGTTTAACTAAAAATACTGACCCTCCCCCCCAAAAAAACCCACCAAGGAAAAGGTTCTGTTGAGAAAAAAAAAGGAGGGAGTGGGGGGAGAGACCAAAGTTGTTGAGCAAACAACCCCTAGAGTTAAGCTAAAAAAATAAAAAATAAAACAGCATGATCCCTTTAAGAAAAGCCTTTGAAGCTTTTTGTTGGAAGCCATCTTGTTTTCCTGATCCAGCCAGAAGACAACTTCCCTGCAGAACCAGGTAAGTGGGGGGCTCCCAGGGACTCCGGGACCCTGAAGGCGGCCCGGAGGAGGGGCTAAGGGGCTAGGTGTGTGTAGGGTTGCTGAGTGTGTGTAGGTTGCCAGGTGTCCAGTATTTTCTGCTCCTGGCAGGGGGAAAAAACAGAAAATACCGGACATTTTTAGGTGTCCGGTATTTTCGGCATTTTTTTTACTGGACAAGAGGTGAAAATACTGGACTGTCCAGGTCAATATCAGACACCTGGCAACCCTAATGCCAAGTCCATCTGTGCCAGCCTGACTGCTAGACAGTAGCTCACTAGTGAACCTTAGCGAGAGGCTTTTCCTTTGATCTCTAATTCCCAACCTGGCAAAAACCATTTATATGTTTTGTTAGTCTTTAAAGTGCTACAGACCATTTGTTGTTTTTTAAGTTTTTACTGCTTGGGTTTTGGAGACATGATCTAGGATGTCTGACACCAATGGCTGAAACCCATTGTCTTTTTTGTGTGTACTTAGATGTTCTTCCCAGTCCTTCATCCCGTAGACATTATGTTAAATCAATCAATTCACTCAGGAAATTCTTATAACTTCACTATAAATTACATAATCTCAGCAAACTGGTTACATATCAATATTCTTAGATTCACAGCTTTTATCGTACACATAACATGATTGCATATCAGCTCCATTTCTGTCACATCTTAAATATTTAGGGATTTTTTCAAGGATTATAGGCACCAATCTGGTGAGCTTTACATGAATAACCCTTACTCCCACACATGACCACATTGAAATTAATCCATAGTAGGATTAGGCCCTTATTTGTTACAAAACGACTGCTATGGTGTTATAATTCTTACTAATGGTAATTCATCTACAAATCTCAAAGCATTTTACAAGGGTAAGCACCATCTCCATTATATACAGCAGGAAACTGAATCAGAGCTCACACAGTGAGTCAATATTAGAATCCAGTCAGAATTGGTCCCAGAATTGGTAAAGGATTGGTCCCAGGACTGAACCTTGGGGGACACCACTAGTTACCCCTCTCCAATCTGACAATTTACCATTTATTCCTACCCTTTGTTTCTGATGTGCATTACTTTACACTTATCCACATTAAATTTCATTTGCCATTTTGTTGCCCAATCACTCAGTTTGGTGAGATCTTCTTGGAGTCCCTCAGTCTGCTTCTGTCTTGACTATCCTAAACAGTTTGCTATCATCTGCAAACTTTACTACGTCACTGCTTACCCCTTTCTCCAGATCATTTATGAATAAGTTGAAAAGGACTGGTCCCAGGACTGACCCTTGGGGTACACCACTAGTTACCCCTCTCCAATCTGAACATTTACCATTTATTCCTAACCTTTGTTTCCTGTCTTTTAGCCAGTTCTCAATCCAAGAAAGGACCTTCCCTCTTATCCCCTGGCCATGTAATTTACATAAGAGCCTTTGGTGAGGGACCTTGTCAAAGGCTTTCTGAAAATCCAAGTATACTATATCTACTGGATCCCCCTTGTCTGCATGTTTGTTAACCCCTTCAAAAAACTCTAATAGATTAGTAAGACAGGATTTCCCTTTACAGAAACCATGTTGACTTTTGTCCAACAAATTATGTTCTTCTACATGCTTCACAATTTTATTCTTTACTATTGTTTCGACTAATTTGCCCGGTACTGAAGTTAGACTTACCGGTCTGTAATTGCCAGGATCGCCTCTAGAGCCCTTTTTAAATATTGGTGTCACGTTGGCTACCTTCCAGTCATTAGGTACAGAAGCTGATTTAAAGGATAGGTTACAAACTACAGATAATAGCTCAGCAATTTCCCATTTGAGTTCTTTTAGAACACTTGGATGAATGCCATCCGCTCCCGGAGATTTGTTAACATTAAGTTTTTCTATTTGTTCCAAAACCTCCTCTAATGACACTTCAATCCGGGACAGTTCCTCAGATTCACCACCCACAAAGGACGGTGCAGATTGGGGAATCTCCCCAACGTCCTCAGCCGTGAAGACTGAAGCAAAGAAATCATTTAGTTTCTCCGCAATGGCTTTATCGTCCTGGATTGCTCCTTTTATAGCTTGATCATCTAGGGGACCCACAGGTTTTTTAGCAGGCTTCCTGCTTCTACTGTACTTAAAAAACAATTTGTTATTTCTTTTTGAGTTTTTGGCTAGCTGTTCCTCAAAATCTTTTTTTGCTTTTCTTATTACATTTTTACACTTGATTTGACAGTGTTTATGTTCCTTTCTATTTATCTCACTAGGATTGGACTTCCACTTCCTAAAAGATACCTTTTTGTCCTTCACTGCTTCTTTTACATGGTGGTTAAGCCACGGTGACACTGTTTTAGGTCTCTTGCTATGTTTTTTAATTTGGGGTATACATTTAAGTTGGGCCTCTATTATGGTGTCTTTAAAAAGTTTCCATGCAGCTTTCAGGGATTTGGCTCTAGTCACTGTGCCTTTTAATTTCTGTTTAACTAACCTCCTCATTTTTGTGTAATTCCCCTTTTTGAAATTAAATGCCAGGGTGCTGGACTGCTGAGGTGTTCTTCCCACCACAGGAATGTTGAATGTTATTATATTATGGTCACTATTCCCAAGTGGTCCTGTAACGGTTATTTCCTGGACCTGATCCTGCACTCCACTCAGGACTAAAGAGGATTGCCTCTCCCCTTGTGGGTTCCTGCACCAGCTGCTCCAAGAAGCAGTCATTTAAGCCATTCAGAAATTTCATCTCGGCTTCTCTTCCTGAGATGACATGTATCCAGTCAATATGGGGGTAATTAAAATCCCCCATTATTATAGAGTTCTCTATTTTGGTAGCCTCTCTAATCTCCCTCAGCATTTCAATGTCAGTATCGCTGTCCTGCTCAGGTGGTCGATAATATATCCCTACTGCTAATTTCTTATTATTGGAGCATGGAATTTCTATCCATAACGATTCTATGGAACATGTTGATTCATTTAATATTTTTATTTCATTTGATTCTACATTATCTTTCACATACAGTGCCACTCCGCCACACACCCGGCCTGCTCTATCCTTTTGATATATTTTATATCCCGGTATGATTGTGTCCCACAGATTTTCCTCATTCCACCAGGTTTCAGTGATGCCTATTATGTCAATCTCCTCATTTAATACGAGGTACTCCAGTTCACCCATCTTATTAGTCAGACTCCTAGCATTTGCGTACAAGCACTTTAAAAATTTGCCACTGCTTATTTGTCTGCCCTTCCCTGATGCATTGGATTCCTTTGAATGCAGTTGTTTGTCTGCTCTGGCCCATGGTTTGTCCTCTCCCCTCCTCTCTTTCTGACTACAGCTTAGAGAGTCTCTATCAATGGATTCTCCTTTAAGAGAAGTCTCCCTCCGATTTACATGCATCTCCTCACCAATCGGCTTTCCCCCATCTCTTTAGTGTAAAAACTGCTCTACGGTCTTTTTAATGTGTAGTGCCAGTTGTCTGGCTCCTCCCTGGTTTAGGTGGAGCCCGTCCTTCCTGTATAGGCTCCCCCTCTCCCAGAAGTGTCCCCAGTTCCTAATAAATCTAAACCCCTCTTCCCTACACCATCGTCTCATCCACACATTGAAACTCTGAAGCTCTGCCTGCCTACCTGGCCCTGCGCGTGGAACTGGAAGCATTTCCGAAAATGCCACCATAGAGGTCCTGGATTTCAGTCTCTTTCCTAGCAGCCTAAATTTGGCCTCCAGGACATCTCTCCTACCCTTCCCTAAGGCTTAGAGTAAACATCTGAGTCACCAGAGATGTTGAACACTCCACTGTGAAGATTCTCGGCTGTGGAAAAGAGACAGTTTCTATGACAGCTATGATACTCCTCAGCCTCTTGCATGCAATTCATCTTCTGATGAGCACGTCCTTTGTCACACTAAATGTATTGAGTAAGCGGGAGCACATACCTGTATCCGCCCAGGAGGAGCTGCAGAAAGGAAGTGTAACTCAGGACACCCATCTGAGTTAGAATTCTTCTGCAGCTCCTGCTTTGTAATATATTTTTTTTACAGTCTGAAAAATCAGACCACCAAACTTTTTTACTGACACAGTCTTATGCAATATAAAGATGGCTCAAAAGGACAAAAATGAACAATATTCCATGTGCATGTGTACACAATTCTATTCCTATTACAGTCCCCCCCTTGGCCCAAACTATCCCTGCTCCAGACTCTCTTCCTATCCTGGGAAGGGATGTCCAGAAGTCTTTTGCCTGGCTGGGACCAGGGGCCCCTACCAGCCATGGGGGGGGGGGGGGGAGGGAGGGAGGAGGGAGAAGGGAGGCTGCTACACCAAGGCCCACTTTACCCTGCCCTCCCCAAGCTATGGGAAGCCTGGCAGGGGTGTGTGCTACACGCACACCCATCAAAAGTTGCTGCTGTGCTGACACTAGTAATGCTGAAGTAAAGTTCAAAGGTAGAAAAGAGCAGCCCCCTCCAGCCAGCAGCAGGAGCCCCCAGCAGGAGAGTTCCCCACTCCACCCCTGTCCTGGAAATTGTAGAATCCCTGGCACTGTCCCTCAGAGCAGATCTTGGCCCGGGGCCAATGGGAAGGAATTGTCAGCACCACTGCAAAGCTCAATGGTTTTGGAGTTTGTTTGTTTTTTTGACCAGTATGTGATAGCTAAATGTTTTTATGGATTTTACAAGCAGGCCCAATTTTAGCTCTTTTACAGATACCGTCCGTGAATTTACTGATGGTTGACAGCACTGTGCAGGAGGGGGAATAGGCCATGTTGGAGGATTACCAGGACATCATTCACAGCCCTTCACAACTAGCCACTCTACTGCCTAGTATGAGTGGTGTAGGTGGGGGTGGGGCAGCATAGCTCTGCATCCACCCCCTCCCTGCCTCTTTCTGCCTACGCGGGCTTTCAGTCTCCGCTCTCCCTTCCAAAGCTGGATAGGCCTGCACAGCTGTGCAGGGGGTTAGGACTGGGGCTTCCTCCATTCCTCTGCGCAGTACAATGTTGCCCTGTGCATATGTCAGTAAGGTGGCATGCCAGCATAGTCCTGAGCTCTTACTGACCCTTTTCAAATGTTTACATTGAGATGCTACTATTAGACTTTTTATGTTGTGTTTTGTAATTAATCCCTTTCTAGCTACATTCATCTGAAGTGCTTAAAGCGCTTTGTATTTGATAACTTTTATAATGCCCCTTATTATAGCCAGTGTACAGAGTGGGGAAAACAATACCCAGAGACGTGAAGTGACCTGAGAGAGACCACATGTGGAACCAGTGACAAATGGGCAATAGAACCCCAGTGTCCCAGATCTCTCACCATCCCCCTAACCGCGCACGCATATCCCTGCCTATAACACTAAGCCTGAGGGAAGCAAAACACCAGCCTCACAGTTCATTGCTCAGATTGCTTCTTTTCTCCCTTTCTCTCCAGCCTCTCTTCCCCTTGCCTGGCTGTCTGGCAATGGGGCCTGTTTGCTCTGCTGAAAGAGGGCACGTTTGTACATGTGCTTCGACCTGGGTGTGGCTACTCTGCCCTGCCTGGCTCCTGGCCTACATGCAAGTTCCACCCTGTTACTGTGTAGCACCCCCCCCCCCCCCCCCCCGAGCATGTCTATGCTAGAGCTGGAGGTGTAATTTTTAGTACAGACAGATATACTCATGCTAGCTTTGCTTGAGCTAGCTGCATGCACCATGGGCCAAGCTAGCTACTCTGAGAGCAATCCCATCAGAAACCCTAGGTAGTCAATAGGTAAACTATGGGCCAAATCCAGACCACCAAATGTTTTTGACTGGATGCCAAAATCTTTTTATTTTCTTAAATATATTTTTTTCTCTGGAGTCTGAACCTTGGCTATAACTTGGTCAAGAAATATGGACTTTGACAAAAAATAACTGACAACCCCTGCCCTTGGTACATATTTGGGATAGCTAGTTTTTCCCCACAACGTATGGCACCAAAGCTACACTGCGAGTTGTAGTGTGCTAGCTTGACAGGAGCTAGCACAAGTATATCCGCCTGAGGTGGAAACTCACCAACTCTAGTGTAGACATATCCTTAGTAAATGAACTACTCAGTGCTCCTGGCCATGGGTCCCCTACTCCTACTGACATGAGCTGGGCACATGATGGGCTTAGAGCTGTGCAGGGGTCAGCTGAGTTCAGCAAGGTGCTGCACCTGGGAATTCCATGAACTGAAACCAGCTCTCCGTTGGAACTGGGAGATGCTGCTCAGCCAACTTGGAATATTTTGACACTATTCACAGCAGTTGTTAGCTCTTCTCTAGCATTTCACCCACAGATTGCAGAGCAGCAAATTTCACAATCTTGGTTTTACAGATGAGGAAATTGGGGCAAAAAGAGGCAAACTGACGTAAAACCATGGCAGCAGGGGCGGCAGCATGGTTTAGCTACTTGTGAATACACTGGCGCTGGACAACAAAGACTAGTGAGGGAGGTTGCACAAGTGGCTCTCCTTTGCCACAGTGGGTCACATGGTGTCACCTATTTGTGGCTGTTCAAGCTCTGGGAAGAAGCAGAATACACCCTTTCTCCCTGTTCAGGACCCTACTGGCTGAATATTGCTGTAACCCCCAGGGAGATTACCTAGATTCCTGGGGTTCTGTCTGCTGGCAGCTCAGGGAGAGGCGCACTGTCGCTGGTAGGGAAGGGGAAGCCAAGGCAAACTCAGAGTCAGCCCGGCAACAAATAGGGAATGAGATGCCCCTCCCAGGGAGTTCAGGAAAGGGGAGAAACCATTGTTTTTTATGAGTCAGTCTGAAGCCAGCCAGGGCAAGGGCAGGACTGGCTGTGGGGAGAGCTGGTAAGCCACAGGCCTGCATGCAGGGTCCCCCCTGAGAACTGGCCTCTAGGAACCTGAAAGCAAGATCCCTCAGCTGGGTTTTCCTTCTCCACTGATGATTCCCAGTTCGTAGAGTTTGCTGGGAAACTTCCCCGGCCAGGCTGAGTTAGCCCTCCAGCTCCTTAGATGAGACCAGTCACCACATGGTCAGCTCTGCTCTGCCTGCTAGTTCAGGGCTGCTGTGTCTGGGCACTGGGCTAGGAGACTACAGTTTGGATTTTAGAACAGTTGCGTAATCTGCACCTTGAGCCCTGAACCCCTTTGTGGTGAGGGGAAATTCTGGGACTGAAGCAGCCTGATTCCTGCCTGAGTAGGATCCCTGCTAGCTGAGATCAGCCCCTCTTCAGTGACTGAGGAGTCCAGAGTCATCTCTGAACTGGAGGATCATCCATGGAGTTTGTGAGTGCACCATCTTTTAGTTAGTCAGGGAATTTGTTTTGGGGACCCCCTATTCCCTGAACTGTGTCCTCAAGCCAGGGAGTAAGGATTTAGGGATTTTATAACCAGCTGCATATTAAACCTGTGGAGGGATTTACCACCTTCTCCCACTTGTGAGTCCTTTGGGCTGTACTGAACCCAGTCAGCCACACTGCTAAATCACTGCAGAGAAGAATTTTGTGCTTACAGGTCATCAAGGGCCCCAACAAAGTACACGTACCAACGGGACACTAATCTTACATTTGCTGCATCAAGTCATGTGACTGGGGAAAGTCACAGGTATTAGCAGCGTGGGCACCCGTGAATCTAAAAATAGTGTTTTACCCTGTTATAATTGTTTCCTGTTTAATATAATTATTGTGTTGAAGATATCGTACGTGTTTGTGTTATTTATTTGAAGTCTCCAACTATCTGGCAAGTAAGTGGGGATTATCTTGTGGTTAGAATTTTCCTCCCAAATTGCCCTGGTGACCCACCCAGGAAGGAGTGAGAGGGGTGGAGGCACCACCCAATAAATTCATAGGAAAAAATAAAGAGGATACACCCTGCTGAGTGGGTGGCGAGATCCAGAAGCACCCAGAGCTGTCCACTGAAACCTGTAGGCAGATTGGCATTAAAGAAGGTAACCGGGCAGAGAGGGGTGCTACACCACATAAGCCCTGTTTTGCTTTACTCTGAACCCCCTTGCTCTCTTTTCCCTGTTGATGGATCAAAGGAGTTTTTTTGTGCTACTCCTAAAACAATCAACAAGCTAAGGGCAGAAGAGAAATAAGCTGCTCCTTATTCTCATGTACATTTATGTAGGATAATGCTACCATCTAGTGGAAATCAGGAAGAATCTCAACTGTGTATGTGATACAGGTATCCAGAAGATCGGTGGTTCCCAACCTTTTTTATATCATGGACCAACAAACCCATTCACAAACTTTTGGTGGACTGGTAACATATTTATTTGCATATTCATTATGCAAAAATGAATATGCAAATAAAATGTTGCTGGTCCGGCAAACCTCATACCCCCCTGCCCGGACTCCTGCCTCCTGAATCCCATGTCTCCCCAACCCATTCCCCAGGGCCCTTCATACACTCCAATTCTGACTCCTCCATGTTCCTGTCTGCCTGCCCACAACCCCATGAGCATGGCCTGGAGGTGTGCTGGGGCCGGTGTACACAGCCAATAGGGAACAAAGGGCAGCTAGGAGTCTAATTCCCATTGAAAGTCAATGGCATTTGGGTACCTACCTCCCGTTTTTGTCTCTGAAAATCTTTATAAAGATTGTTTTACTCTAGCACTATATGCAAAGCAGCAGAGTTCACACCATTTTGTCATGTTATAGGAAATCCCTATAATATTTGCTGTTAATGTGGCATCATTAGTTGTACTGTGTTCAGGGGTTAGCTAATGCCTGCAGACCCTTTTCATCATTAGTTATATTCTTGATTGACAGTTCACTCAGGCAGGGGTGGATATAGGGCAGGGCGAACGGGGCGGCCGCCCCGGGCCCCACGCTTAAAAAAGCCCCGCGCATGCGCCGTGGCAAAGGGCGGGCCCCGCGGAGTTATGCTGCCCAGGGCCCCGCAAAACAGTCATCTGCCCCTGCACTCAGGCCATCATTTGTGAAGACACCACAGTGTTTTAGCTTAAAAGTTACCTAGGGCTATACAAGGAGACCTGCCTGCTTTTGGCTTCAGATCAAGTTCTAATTTCAGACCACATTTCAAGACAAATGAGTCCAATTTCAACCTACTTTTTGCTTCAGAAATATGGGGATATCCTGCTATCACTTTTTTTTTGTCAAAACCATGTGGGTTCAATTGAGCTTCTCTTTGAGATCTTGAGACTCAAGTCTAACTTGGGGAACATAAAGCCACATCAATCCAAAGTGGGAAAAAAACCCATGTCTGCATAGTCCCTTGTAAAGGGAAAACCAGAGGCTTTGTACAAGTGCAGTGAGTTCCAACTACCTTCAGATTGGGCTGGACTGCCTGCCTCTCACCTGTGGATGAAGTGGTTCTCCTCCAGATATTTGCAGCCACAAGCAATGTCCCTGGCTATGTTCAGCAGGTCCTGCATCATCAGAGTGGATGGCTGACTCTGGATAAGAGAGAGGCGCAGATAGGTGGGAAGAGGTGAAAGATGGAGGAATGGGAGAGAGTACAGGAAAAATGGAATAGTTGGAGAGATAGGATGGGAAGAAGAGAGATATATACAGAAGAGCGGAGGAGGAAATAAAAAGATAAGATGAAGAGGAAGGGAGGAGGATCAAAGAAGAGAAGAGGAAAAAGATTGAGTTTCTATTTTTTAAGATTAAAGTTTTTCCAGACATGGGAAGTGGGTCTGGCAGATTTCTTCTGCATGAGGAAGTATGGAGGGGTGGGGTGAGTTTTTTGTCCCAGTCTAAATAAAATGGCCAATGTTTCTATCAAAGGTGTGAACAAGAACTGCCCAGTGTGGCAGGTGGTCTAAAAGTAAGCACAAAAGAGCTATACAAATTATGCTTATGGGTCACACAGCAAAAATTAGTGAGGTTTTTGAAAATCACATCCATCCTGGATTTTGAATGGACTGAGAGAGTGAGAAAGCAAAGAGGAGTTACTGCACTTCTTTGTGCCAGCACCAAATCCTAATCACCTACAGCTCTGTCACGTCCATTGTGTTGGGGAAGAGGCAGGACTCAGGAATAGAAAACACAAAGGACAATGTTCCCTCTAATTTTCCCATCCACGTGCAGAATAAATTTTGTTACGTGCACAGAGGCATATGTGGATGTGCACCACCAGGAGAAACACATGTGGACTGTGGGCACAGAGAGCTCTGCTAATCAACTGGGCAGCATTTGAATCTCTCCTGGGTGGCCACCCAAGTGCTCTACTTATAGGGGACACTGACATAGGACACTATACTCATAGATGCTATAGCTCTCTCAACCACTCTAGTTCACAGACTGATGAAGCGCTTTGGGTCTGTCTAACAAATCACATCATGGTTTGCTGAGTACACGATAGGCCCAATTCAGATTTTAGTCCAGAGAAAGTCATGCTCACAGCACTATGGAAGTTAAGCAGTGCTCTTCTCAGTGAGTCCAGCTGTGATGGGGTGGCTGCCCACACAAGGCATGAAGGGATTAAGGTGGCCAGTGGGCCTATTAACTGCCTAGGCTGTACCTAGGAGTAGCCGCCGCCAGGGAACAAGAATTAATTTAGAGACAAGGTATATCTGGAGAGGGACAGCAGAGGCCAGTATAAAGCTCAGCAGCTGAGAGGAGATGAGGAGGGTGCCACAGTTGCTGTTAGGGAGCAAGAAAATAAGGTAGGAAGTAGCCCAGGGATATGGCAGTAAGGCTGAGGACTGTGCAGACCTTGGCCACTTTTGTTGTGGGGTGCCTAGGTTGTAACCCAGAGCAGAGGGCAGGCCTGGGTTTCCATAGCAGCTACTGGGTAGTGGTGCTGTTAAGATGTAGTGACAGGAAGGGCTGCCTGGGACAACAGCTCCCGAGAAATGTTGATACCCTGGAAAGGGAGGACTGAAGCGGGAGCAGCCAAGTCTCAAGCAAGGGAGAGTGATGGAGTGAGCAACTGTAGGAGGGATGTGGGACTGGTAGAGCCAATCCCCAGGTGTGTCTAAAAGGAGGTGCTCTGGTGGTGACTAAGCCTCCCTGTGACACCCACTCATTTTCAAGCAATCATTTTTTCCCCTACAGGAAAAATTCCTTGGTGCATCTCCAGGAAAGTTGTTATGACAAGTGCTTTTCCAGTGCTCTGGGGAGAGGTGTGGAGAAATTACTATCAAGCTCAGTGAAGCGCCTGGAGATGTCAAGTCAAATTGCTCTTTTCTTCTCTTGTTTCTTCTCTGGATGCTGTTACGTTGTTCGGTTCACAGCCTGGAACCAGATAATTAGTACTCTGGCTGTTGGCAGCTGGTGTTTAATCAGCCAGGTGGGTCATGTCTTTATTGTACAGAACATTTGGATGTTTGCCTTTGAAGGCTAGAGTTATAAACCAGAATCTTATAAAGGTTAAAGAGAGGGAGTAAATAAGAGGCAGGCAGAGATTAGCATGGTGGAGATTCAACTACAGCCCCACTAAGAGGCTATGGAATGATGAATAGTGATCTAAGCTGGCTGAATTTTCTGAAAGGGTGCACAGGAACATAACTTTGTATTTGGAAAGTCTGTTTTGAGTCAAATAATTCTTGTCCCTTTTTGTTTGCTGCCAACAAACATTCTTTGTTTTCACATAGGTATTGGAATGACTGTCCTTCACATTATTCCTATATTTGCTGTGTGCACATGAGAACATTCACTCTTCACTGCTGTTTAGCCAGTCATCATCATCTTCTCACAAAAGTTGTGCTGCTTTCACTATATTGACATAGTTAAACCTTACAATCCCCTTAGTGGGGCTGTAGTTGAATTTGCTTATATTAGTACATTTTAGTACGAAAAGGGGAAA
This sequence comes from Pelodiscus sinensis, assembly GCF_049634645.1. Lineage (NCBI taxonomy): Eukaryota > Metazoa > Chordata > Testudines > Trionychidae > Pelodiscus > Pelodiscus sinensis. The sequence goes on from NC_134714.1 coordinate 64,663,214, forward strand.
AAACTAAACCTCTATTCTGCAGTGTCATGGGAGCAGTATTGATCTCAAGACATTAGGGAGACAAGGTGGATGAAATATCTTTTATGGAACCAACGTTTGTTAGAGAGAGAAACAAGCTGTTGAACTGATCTGAAGAAGAGCTCTGTGTGCCCCAAAACTGCTCTCTGACCAACAGAGGTTGGTTCAATCAAAGACATTACCTCACCCACACTTTGTGCAACTATACCTAAGACAGACAGCTTTATACAACTATAACTGTTATAGCTATACCAGTACAAAAACTGGCTGTAGAGCAGGCCCGTTCTCCTGTTTAGAAAGCTTCACTCATCCACCCAAGGAGCAGAAGCAACATCACGTGAGTTACATGGCCAATAACACATTCTGAATAACCCATAACAAATAGCTGAAATTAGTAGTTTGTGAACAAATATGTTGAAAACTGCCCATCTAAATTATTTGTTACTTTTGCCAGTAACAGACACATCTGTGGAAATCAGAATTGATTGGCTACAAGGCCAATTCCATGTTATCATCATTGATTTGCAATGGCTGTTTCACTGAGCACCAATTGTACATGTAGGGCCAGGTCTTTAGCTCATATAATTCAATATAGCTCCACTGAAGTAAATGCAGCGATGTCTATTTACACCAGCTGTAGAGCTGCCTAGGGTTGCCGACTCTGACTGAAGCTATTCCAGGAGATTTATTTTCCCACGTAACAATGCCTTTTTCGTAAAACATTCCCATTAAAATTTCCCAAATTGCTTTCAACTGTCACCAGAAGATTGGTGCCGATTCCAGGCATCTCCAGGCCAGTCCTGGAGGGCTGGCAACACTAGAGCTGCCCCAACAGCTGTGCATGAAATGGGGGTTGTGTTGTAATTTCTGCTCTTCACTTGACCCAGCAGTGTGTAGACGGTGTGATGGAGGCTCAGGGAACGTTCTCATGTGCTGTTGTCCTGCTGTCCCTGGCAGAGAACAGCAGAGGTGACAGGAAAACATTCTTTACTCTGTTTCCTGCTTGGTTGCTAATACTGTAAACCGGATCCTTTGAAAGATGGGATCAGGAATCATTTTCTATTATCAAGTCAAGTCATCGAGATGGGAAAAATGTTCAAAGGTTTGTAGGAGGTGGGAATCAGAGAACAGCCCTATTAAAATGCTGCAATGAAAACAGACCCAAGAGGAAAGAGGAAGATGGTCTCACCACCCGGGGGCGATTCTGCCGAAGGAAGCTCTTCATGTCTCCTCCGGCCATGAGCTCCAGCAGAATGAAGCGAGGCAGCGTCTGGAGGCTCACACCAATGCACCGCACAATGTTCTGGTGACTGAACTTACTGTGAATTGACCACCACGGTGACAGGGAAGGGAGGAGACAAAAACCAGAGAGAGGATAAAACCTTTTGCCCAACTTTTCCCTGAACTTTGGTTTCTGAGATTAAATAGAACCTGGTTCTGTAACACTCTGTCAAAGCCAATCCTGACCTCAGCTAGTTCAAAGCACGGTGCCCTCAGCCTGGCAATAGTGACAAAGAAGCCAAGGAGATTCTGCTTGGCATTGCCTCCTCAGAAAGTGGGTGAAAACTAGTAAAAGCTACCAAATACAGTAGCCCTTTCCCTCCACGCATTCCTGCTGATATTCTCTAGTGCAGAGAAGATTAATGGATTTAAATGTGACAGAGGTCATGGGAGAAGGGAAACGTGATAGCTTACAGCTTTTAAGTCCAAAATAGTACAGAAATGAAATTCTTTCGGGGGGATTTGGGTTTCTTTCAATGTTTGTTAAACAATTTACTGTGTAGTTTGCGGGGCGGAGGGGGTCTCAGTTCAGTTTCCAGTCTGCCAGAAACAGTGAGCTAGTGCCAGTTGTAGCAACTGAACGTAGGCTGCCAAACTGTCACCAGAAGGTAGTAACCTCTGATCACTACTAACCTGGGTTAGAGATGAACTGAGGACTTGGGCAAGGGTGGCAGGATGGAGAAGGAAGACATTACTAAATAAATCAACACGTTATGAAATTAGCCAGTGAGTTGCTTTTAAAAATCACTTATCAGCATGATTGCTTCATACATTGCCACTCAGAGCTCCAATAGTCTGCGGGAGATGGGCTGAGGGCAGTAATTTTAGGCTCGGCAGTGTGTCCTAGCTGGGAGATAAAGTCATCCACATGCAAACACTGACAGGGAGGGTTTTGTTCCAAACAGTGAAGAAGGGGCAAAGAGCAATACAAATAAATAACCCCCAGCACTACATTCCAAGATGGCTTTCAGGCACTTTAAAGGCTTGTAAGGTTTTACAGAAAATAGAGTAGGTGCGGCTCTTTGTGCGGATTGTTTTGCCAGGTGAGATCTGTGCAATTCCATGATAAGTGAGAGCCACCTCCCCAGCAGAGCAGCTGTGTGCTATGAAAGAGATGAAGGGAGTTCTTCCAGGTTATTTCCCTCTTTTCAAACTTTGTGAGATTAATTTAATGGCATAAACCCCAGGTTTGAAATACCGAGAGTGCCTGGAATTATGGGGATGACTCAGGCTTCTAGCTTTCCTAGGCAGATAAATTATACACCACACTGTGGGAAGGTCTTTCAGATCAGGCCTTATAAAGTATTGTCTAGTCTGTGTGCACAAACCTCAAAAGACAGATTGTGCCTGAGTATCACTGACCCTCGCTGAGCGAGGTGAGGAGCGGCACTAAGCCTCCTGGAGCTCCCCAGCACACAGCGGTTCCCTGTTCACTACTTCTCCCCTTAAAAGGGCTCAGAGTGCCTTCCTCTGCTGCCTGTTACAGACGACGGGCAGAGACGCAGGCCCTGGGGTGACTAGTGCTGCAGAAGGCATTAGGAGAAAGAAGTCCCTGTGCTTAGGGGAGCACAGGAGCAACAGCTGTGGTTGACTATTGTTTCAAGGGCACAAAGGGAAGCTTCTTGCACTGTCTCCTTGGGCAGCTATCCATGCACGAGCCAGGTCCAGGCTGCTCCTACATACCCCACAGTGTTTTTAATAAGAGTGGAGTTTGCCCTAATGTCCTAGGTTGAAAAATCCCTCCCTGGCAGACAGCATGATGTATGCTGCCTGACTGTGCTGAGAAGCAGCAATATTGCATGACTATAGGGCCAAATCTTGTAGCTCACTCATTACACAGTTGTTCATTTAATCAATGGCAGCTTCCTAACACAAGGGCCTCCAAGGCTAAGGGCCCTGGGATTTCTGAGATGAATGGTACACTAAACATGCAACACTATTAAAAGAATGTAGTGCTTATTTCCCAATACACAAAAACAAAACAAAACAAAACAAAAAAAACACCACTGGAGAAGTTACTTTATGCTTTGCTGAGAAAAGCAGTTAGGGTATCATGTACAAGGTGGACACATGCCCATTAAAAACTAACTAATAAACCACCAAATAGCCATCAGAAGTAATAATTTGTAGTTAAGAGTAGGGCTAGATGAGAAAGTCTCTCCACCCTGTTATTAATCTCCTGAGTCAGTGAGTTAATCTTCTGATAGGACCCATGGATTAAAGTGAACCCCTCCCCAGACTAAAAGATGAAACATACCTGATTATCAGTGCTTCCATTAGAAAATCCATCTCATCCTGCTCAGAGCAGATTTCTGGCAGTGTCTGTTGAGAGGGAATGAAAAGGGAGAAGCACCCAGAAGAAACAAAGATATTTAAGAGATGTATTTAAAAAAGCCAGTGAAAACATAATACATGATTATGTAGTAGATATGATGAGAGGCTCTTGCTCCTCTTCCAATCCCCGGTTCACTGAGTCACATATGACTCAAGGAATGGGAAAGAAACAAGAGATGAATGACCTGTGTGAAGAATATTCTTGCGTTTAAATACCTGCAGTTCTTTTGTAGCCAGAGAAGATCACACCTGGTTCTGTACAGAGAAGTGTAGTTGCTAGGGAACTATTGTTCATTTAAAACAATGTGAACTCCTCTCCTGGCAGTGACAAAAACAAACTGCAGGTGTGGCTCTGCACTACATGGTGAGGCCACCACTGCAGAGGATGATATGGCCGCTGCTATCTGCGTGCAGACTGAGGAGATGGGGTGGTTGCTACTGACTGCAGGCTAGGATATGAGGCACAGCGGGGCCAACAGCCACATACATGGACACAGGCACAAAGTGTGTGGGGGCGCAGTGCCGCTCCTCTGGAAAGGGCGGAGCCTTAGGTGGAAGGGGCAGAGGTTGATCCCTCAGAGCTCCAAATTACCAGTTAAACCTCATTCCATGGGAGAGGCATTCCATGAGGTTTAACTGGTAATTCGAAGTAAGGAATTTATTTCGGAATCGCCCTTCTCTGCCATGTGTAGACGCGGGCAGTTCTTCCGGGCTAGTCAATTTCCAAAATGGCGACCTGCCGGAAACATGCTAATGAAGTGTGGGATATTTAAATCCTGCGCTTCATTTGCAATTTCAGTCGCCCTCATTAGCCTCCCTAGTTTGAACTAGGGGGCTAGTGTAGACATACCCTGGGACCCTCCCCACCTCCCAGGGATCTAGCGCCTGGACTTCCGCCAAAGACAGAGCATCTACACTGCAGTTAAACAGCACCACAGCCCAAGTCCCATAAGCCTGATTCAGCAAAGCCCAGCCTGCCTTGGGTATTTCAGTTACAGCACAAACATATTCTCTGGATTTACAGCACAGTTAGCTCAAGTTGTAACTCCAGTGTTACTTCCAACTCAACTCACAGTCCCACACAAAACCTCAAATAAATGGTGCTTTAGATTCAGATTAGCTGGCCCACCTGGCTGTGGGCAGTTAGAAGCTCCAGTATTGCTGCTGCTTGAGCCAATAAGGCAGTTGTGATGCATTAGCTTGAGTTGCAACAAATTATCAGCCTCCAATCCAATCATGTTGCTAAGCCAATTACTCTGAGCTGCTAGTTAAATCACTCTGTGGTGTATGATCACTCTTGCCAGTAGGGTAACCCTGACACAGCTTTACATGCAAAAGTTCCTGGGTTCCAGTCCCCAACCAGTAATATCTCACTGGAGCTAGGCTAATTTGAGCGCATAACTTGAGTAGACTAATGAGGGGAAGTTTACACATAAATAGCTCAAATGATTTTCATTTACTTTAAACAATGAGTCATGAAAATCTAATGATAAATATTAGGATTTTAAAACTTTTTTTATTATTGTTAACGAAGCCTAAATTGGGCCGGAGAGGTGTCTAAATAATAACATTTGATCGTGGTCCTTTAATACATGAGTTTACAGTACTACAATGTATGCTACCAAGCACTACTTAATGTCAACAGCTAGGGGCTCATAACTTTTGTAGGCAACTGCGCCAATATGCCAGAGTACCAGCATATGCCCACTGCCTTCCATTCAGCTGCGTTTTTTGGGGGGCATTTCAAATTCCTCAACAGACTGGAGTGCCTGTTACTGATTGAATGGCAGAGCACCAGAATCTAGGACAGGAACTTATCAAGGGATGAACATCAGAGTCCACCAAGCCTACAGTGGCCAATGCCAGGAGCTTCAGAAGGAACTAACAATGGACAATCAATGAGTGATCCATTCCTTGTTGTCCACTCCCAGCTTCTGGCAAACAGAGGCTAAGGACACCCAGAGCATGGGGTGAATCCTTGTACATCCTGGCTAGCAGCCATTGATGCTCTATGAACTCATCTAATTTTTTAACCCTTTTATAGTTATAGATTCCTGGGAACACTACTTTATATTATAGTCCTGTTATAGCTATAGATTCCTGGGGGACACTAATATTTATTCCTCCCCATTGTGAAAACGGACCATTCATTCCTACCCTTTGTTTCCTGTCTTTCAACCAGTTACTGATTCATAAGAGGACCTTAGTCCATAACAGCCTACTTTGCTTAAGAGCCTTGGGCAAAGGATCTTGTCCAAGGCTTTCTGAAAAGTCCAAGTACACTATAATCTTCTAGATCCTGTTTTTCTGCATATTTGTTTGACCTCCTCAAAGAATTCTAATAGATTAGTGAGGCATGACTTCCCTTTACAAAACTCATGTTGACTCTTCCCACAAAATACTGTGTTCATTTCTGTGTCTGATAATTCTGCTTCAACTGAAGTCAGGCTTACAAACCTGTAATTGCCAGGATCGCCTCTGGAGCCTTTTTTTTTAAAAAAAGGAGGAGGGTCAAGTCTCAGTCACAAAGCCTGAAGTATCAGTATTGGCTAGAACACTATCTAAGTGTATGTCTTCACGTGGAGGGAAGGGGTGATTCCCAGCTGAAAGAGACATACCCTTGATAGCTCTAATCAAACTAGCATGCTAAAATAGAGCACAGCAGTAGCTGTGAGAGCTCCGGGACAGTCTAACTTCCCCGAGTACACACCTATGGAATCTGAGGGGCACCTACGTAGGAGACTAGCTGCTTATACTGCCATAGCTGCACTCTATTTTCAGTGGAAGCTAGCACAGGCATGTCTTCACGAGCAGGGAATCACACTCCTACCCCAAGCGTAGACATAACCTAAAGATGACTTACATGGCTATTACTGTACTGAGAGGCTCTCAGCAAACACCACGAGAAAAAACTCAGCTTTATATGCCAAACTCTCTGCTGAACTAAAATAGCACAGCCCCACAGATTTCAATGGAGCTGTACCTGTATACACTAGCAGAGGATTTGGCACTTTGTTTTAATTTTTGCTGATATATTTTATTTGTCTGGGTGACAGATTCATATGGCCCCCTCCCTGAAGCAATAGGCTTTGGCAGGAGAGGCTGGGAGAGACTTTCCTGTTCAGGTTCTGTCATGCAGAGGCTTTTGATTCGGGCCTTGTCTCCACTTACCAGACGATTGACACACTGAACCACAGAGGATCAATCTCCAATTTAGGAGAGCGAGTAAAGATCCACTAAATTGAATGCTGAGGGTGCTCCTGTGGCCACCAGCACTCCTCACTGTTGTGAGGAGTAAGGAAAGTCAATGGGAGCATTTCTCCTGTCAACCTCCTGCTGTGGGGCCATCCCAGAAAAATTGATGTAATGTAAGTCCATTTCAGTTACACAATTCACATAGCTGGAGTTTGTATCTTGCATTGATTTTCTCCACCAGTGTAGACCTGGCCTGAATTGCCCAGTTATTCCACTGAAATTAATGTAACAGTTCCCACTAGGGATGTAAAATTTCAATTATTTGGCTAATCCAGTTATCGATGCAATTTGCATCGACTATTCAATTAGTTGGTAAGAGTGCTTCCACCTTTGAAGTGCAGCAACAGTTCCAGGGCTGTTGCTACACTTCAAAGGTGAAAGTGCTGCGGGAACATGGGGCCAGTGCGGGACTCAAGCAGTCCCCAGCTGGTCCTGTGCTCCCCGCAGCATTTCAAAGCAGCAGCACCTGGGCTGACCCTGGACTCCACGCAGTGCTGCTGCTTTGAAATGCCGTGGGGAGCCTGCTGTCAGGCTCCATGAGACATTTCAAAGCAGCAGCACTGCATGGAGCCTGGGGTTGGCGTGGGAGTCCCCAGCTGAACCTGAGCTCTATGAGGCACTGCCACTTTGAAGTACCCCTTCCCCTTTGCTGCCCCTTTCTGATAGAAGCAGCAAAGGGGAGGAGGGGGGCGGGAGAGCGACTAGTTGACCACATCCCTAGCTCCCACCCACCATTAGACTTGCAGATGTAGCCACTACAGCGCTATACACCAAATGAGAACTATTTATTTTCAATTCGCTGTTATTGCTATGGGGTTTAAAAACATCAAAGCAATGTAAATGTCATAACTCTCGTGTGACATTAGCAGCATGTGCAACACTGTTAGCCATGCACTATATGATAACTAACAATACATTTCTAATTGGAACCTTAATTTGGTAACATCACTCTCGTGAATAGTCACTGCCATATAGGAGAGAGAGGCCATTAGCTGAAGGTACTGACCTTGATAGCCACTTGAAGGGGATTTGGATCCCCTGTGATTCCTACCACAGTCCCCTCGTAAACCTCACCAAATGCACCATGCCCTAGGGCCCTGAAGGAAAGAGAAAAAGCAGGTATTACTGTGTCCATGAGCTTTGCATCTGTACAGATTATGATGTTGTCAAGTTCAGGAGCAAGTTTTGGACCTGTTCTTGTAGCTGGAATCCAGGGCAAAGCAATTTGTCTCAGAATTGGACTAGTGAGAGTTGCCCAAAGTGGCTTTCCCTGTGATGTGAGTTTCTGTTCTGATGCAGAAAAGGAAACACTGCTATAGACTTGGTAGGGATTTGTTGGGAGCCTTAGTAACTGAGGGCATCCCAGAAGTATAAGGACAGAACAGCAGAGAATCCTCTTGCTTCTGGCAGGAAGCCTAAATCAGTCAATGCAACAGGTGACTGATGAGCTTAAAGTTGAACATGTGCTTACGTTAGGGCCTAATTCTTACAGAGCACCTTGTAGAATATAAAAGTGAGGCATAGGTGTTAAAAGCAGCTGTCATGATAGTCACATTTAGGCTGTACCATGTTGGATGGTGAGCTGTCCATGGTTAGCCTGCCAGCCAGCTAGCTCTCTGTCTCTTGGTCTCCATGCACATTTTGTACATTCAGACAAGATAAATATGTGACCCTGCTCCCTTCACCTTGAGCTACAATTCCTGTCCTGGATCGAGGTCCAGGTCCAGCAGCAAGCCTTACCGAAGCAAGGAGATGTTTTTCCGGGGTATCTCCTTCAGCTCATTTAGTGTGGCAGCCTTCCCTGCAAAGCAGTAGTTAGGGTTGTAATCTGTCATGATGGTGGAGGTGCGGATTTTGCTCAGTTTATATTCTGGGCTCTGCAGTCGTGCTCTGACTCCCTCCAACTGCTGCTTCTTACGGTGATAAACTGTGGGAGCACACCATAAAAGAACAGAGGGTGAAATGTCACCATGTGGGGAGAGCAAAGGAGACAGTGCCAGCAGCACAGAACAAACAACAACAGGAAACCAAGTCAGCAGTTATTAATGCAAGTGATATTCTTAAATCCACAGTATGATCCCCCTTCTCTCTCTTGGCAGGAACTTCTCCCTCTTGAATGTGATACCCGAGCATGGAGTATTGGACATCTGTAGTTCTGGACCTCAGATGGAGCAGCCCCTTCTGAACTAATGAGCAAAGGATCTTGCTGGCACCCAACCAAGACAACAAAGCAAGTGGCCAAGACAGCAGTCTGTGGATTAGTGCCTACTAAAGGAGGGTCTGCTTATGATCCCATGACCTTTCTAAGTGGCTTTCTTCTCAGAAGGAGCAAGGCCAAAGCAGTCTTTCCCCATGGAGGCTACTATTATGCCAAGTTCTTACTCCGGGCCAGGCAAAGGGTGATGTTTTTTGCTGGCTCCCCATGCCTGGACTTACTAGTCAAGCTTATTAGTGGCAGCAGTATTATTGGCTGGTAGCTGGCTGTCTCCTGGTTGAAGTCCCTCTTAATTCCCCATCAATACCATGGTTAGCAGAACATAGCTTTAAGGTGGGCTCCTTTCTTCCAGTGGGGCCAACCAAGAGGCTGGTAAAAGCTGTCCAATACAAACCAAAGGCATTGCTTACCAATGAACAGGCTGCCACAAGCCAAGGCCATTCCAAGCACTCCAATCACTGTGACCACGGTGAGGAGGGGGAGAGGAAGGTGTCCCTCTGGAATGAGACTGCGAGGAACTGGAAAAAACAAAGACACAGACATATTAACCAGCAGACAACCACAGCTCCATTCTAGAACCATGGTTTCCCCTTTTGAAAACATAACATTTCAATGGTGGCGAAGGACTTTTATGTGCATGTTACAGCCAATTCCACTGGGGCCCTGGGAGTTATAAATACTCATAAATCACTGTTTAACCGATTAAATTATGTTATGGGGGCAAGAGGGACCTCTGTGCATCACTCTAATTGAAAAAGAGGGATGACCCCATGAGCTTTCTCTGTGTAAAAGTTTTACACCAAGTAAGATGGATTTATTTGGGGAGTTTGATCCCTTTTGAGGGTTGTATTCCTTGGTGCTGCAAATGGCCATATTGCTGAGTTCTTCTTAGCCTCTCTGGGCCAGACTTTTAAAGATATTTAGGCACCTGAAGATGCAGATAGGTACCTGGTGAGGTTTTCAAAAGTGCTCAGCAACTAAGCAGGTTGGACACCTAACTCTCATGGATATGAATGGAATTTAGTCTCCTAACTTGCTTTGGTGTTTTTGAAAATCTCACTAAGTGTCTATCTGTGTCTGTAGGCACCCAAGTACCTTTGAAAACTCTGTCCCTCTCTCTCCATTTGCCTGCTTGTAAAATGGAGATAATACCCAACGCCCAGAGATGCTGGGAAGATTAACTTGTTTAATGTTTGAAAGATCTCTGATGACAGGCCATAGAGAGGAGAGATATCATTATTTATGAGTCACATATCTTTAGCAAGAGAAAGATAGAAGGGGAGATGCAAAGAAGACAGAAGAAATTCAGTGAGTATACAGCAATATTCCCTCTAGTCTTTTCCATCCATGTGCTGAATACATTTTTATGTGCACTGAGGCACGTACAAATGTTTACCCGCAGTAGAAACAAAACCCAGTTGTGGGCATTCTGCTAATCAGCTCAGCAGTATGTGAATCTCTTTCGAGTGGCTGCACAAACACACAGCTTACAGGGAACACTGGTACACAGCTCCCCCATTACCTATGCAGGTGACATTGTCGATGGCCAGCACGGCTCCCATCTCACAAATACAGATCGGCAGATTGGTGTCAAGGTCCCTCTTGCAGTTTCCCGAGTGGCAGTGGCTGCAGTTCAGGTAGACCTGAATCTCTGCCTCACCATGACTCTCCATGGCTGAATGAGAAGACACCAGATGGAACAGAAGAAGGGTTTAACTGATTTTCTCCCATGTTTGTACAGGTCAAAGCAAATGCAAGAGGCTGTAATGCCACATCCCAACATAACACTGCACCCACATCCCCCATCTGAGGCGGTCCAGGAGAAGTGAATGAGTACTAGCACTGAAATTCACCTCCCAAGAGCATGACCCCTTTGGATTAACCACAAGGTGCTCTGGTGAAGAGGAATGTGGAAGGCCAGGACTAAATTCATATGACTGAACCTGATAATTCGTGCTACCTCTCAGCCTAGGAGAGCGATAAAGGGAAAAAATCCTCAGCTATGTAAACTGTCATTGAAGGCAATGGAACTGTGACAATTTTCATTACTTAAGGATGTGCATCAGAGAGTATATGCCTGAATACAGGTTATAGAGAAGAGTGGAAGGAAGGAGGAGAGGAGAGACAGAAGATAAAGGGGGGGGGTGTAGAGATGATAGTGGGAGAATAAAGAAAGTGTGTTTTACCTGCCAGGGGATGCAGGAAGATCTCCCCTACTGGATTCACAAAAGAAACACCATCCTGCCCATCAGCTGTGATATCATCAACATCTGCTACATGCCCACCTGGAAAAAAGGAAGACCATATCATGTGCATGTGCTGAATGACATCAAAGGCCCCCCCACCCTTTTGCCTCGATCTCGTGAAGTATGGAGTTCCACTGGGCTTTCTGGTGAGATTATGTGTGTATCTCTTGCCTTCAAAGAACACAATGAAATCATTTATCCCAGACCCATCAGGATTGGAAGAGCCCTTCAAACCAAAGGTATCTGTCTTGGTACAAGTTGGTGCAAATAGGCTAGTTTTTAAGAGAATGAATCATCGTTATATGGACTATTTCCTGTAAACAGGTTAAGGGCAGGCTAAAGGATGGTTAAATATCCTTGCAGATGCAGGGCAATGTTCCCAGTCTCTGTAGGCTCCATTCCCCCAAATGATAGGACAAACAGACCTACCTCGATAGCCTCCACCTCCACCGCCAGATGTACAAGCTCCTCCTCCTCCACCAAAACCACCTGAGGTAGCCCACTGGAGTTTAGCTAGTGACTGGGGACAGGCCTGGCCCCCTTGTCCACCTTCCTGAAGGGACCTCCCAGCCTGAGGAAACAGGGTAGTGTCTGTCCAGCCACCACCTCCACCTGAAGAAAAAAAAGAGAGAGAGAAAAATCAGGTGAGAAGGGCATGGGCAGAGGCTCATGGGGGAATGTGTGTGAAGGGAAAGAAAATATTCTTATGAATTGTCTGAGATGTACCTTCATTCAAGTTAACCCCGTCACCTAGGGATTGTCCATCAGTGCAACTTGTACAATGAAAACCAGTTCAGGGTCTATATTATCTGTTGCTAATCTAACTGTGAAAAGCACTTGCTAACTACACACGGTGGTAGTGTCCATTCCCTGTTCTGGTGCCCCAGCATCAGCTTAGGGCATCATCAGTATTGACATGGATGGTTGTCGTGCTGTGATCAGAGAAGTCTCACTCATCTTAGCTGAAGAAAGAGCTAGGTTTGATGGTCTCTGGGAGGGAATGGGAATCAACAGCTCAAGTCTCTCCTCTATGAGCTGCTATCAGAGAGTGGCGAACTGTACCATTAATACCAGGCTGACTGGTGCCTGATCTTCAAGGAACCTGACGTTAACAGTTCTTGGGCTTCTGAGACCTAGAGTGCTTAGTGGTGGGGTCCTCTGATTATTTTTATCTGAAGGCAAACCTGGGGGAGCTTTCCAGGAAGGAGTCATGGAAGAGTTTCCCTTGGATGATTCACTTGATTCTCACACCAAGTCTAAGTGCTGCCTCCATCAGGATGTAATGAAGGCAGTCCTTCCTCTGGTTTTCTGTCCTAGTCTTCAAGGTACAACAGATGGAGCATCTGTTTTTAATGGACCTCGCCTGAACACTTGAGATAGTACAAATTACTGTGGCTGACAGACATGGACTTCCAACACCCCAAGTAAGTTGGAAATCCAGGGACATTGGCACAGATTCCCAGGTAGTGAGCTGTGCCTGAAGGCCTACTCAATTGAAAAAAAAATTGAATTAAAAATTAAAACAAACTAAAAAAATGGAAAAACAAAAGGAAAAATCAAACATCAAATGACAAAAAGGAGTATCACTAGCTGAATGGCCAAGCAGCAAATAGTTTATTCACAAGGAACAAAGACTTGTTTCGAGACTGAGCGTGATAAATGCATCATATCATCCTGCTCATAAACTTATCTACAAAGGCATACGAACCATCCACATCTGATACTAGCCAATTTCTCCAATGGCCAGAGATTGGACACTAGAGAGCAGTGTTTCTTAAACTATGTTCCGCGGAACAGTGGTGTTCCGTGAACTACTCTCAGGTGTGCCGCAACCTCTTCTTTGTTTTTGTTACTTCTTTGGTGGTGTATTTTTTGTCTGACAACTATTTTTTTTTTTTGAAGAACATTTTCATAGGTGTTCCGCATAAAAAAATTATTATTGTTTGGTGTTCCATGGTCTCAAAAAGTTTAAGAAACACTGCTAGAGAGGGTGCTGAGTTACTACAGAGAATTAATTCCCAGATGTCTGGCTGCTGGGTGTGGACAACATGTTCTGCTTTAGAGTAAATGATGGATTCTCTGTAACTTGTCAAGATTAGAGAACTTCAGTAACTTAGCCAGAATTTATGGGCTGATTGATGGAATGGGTGGGTGAGGTTCTGTGGCCTGTGATGTGCAGGGGTTCAGACTAGATGATCACATCTGGCCTTAAAGTCAATGAGTAAGACACTCTGACCACAACCATGATTATAAGAAGGACCTGAGGGAAAGGTGGTTCTGCTTTTTATGCCTTTGTTGGGAGCACAAGGAGTTAGGAAAACTGTCTGGCAGCAGTACACAGGACATGCACATCTCTACTGTGTAATGGACATATGCAAGCACTTGAAGAGTCATTCACATCTCAGGGAGTTACTCCCACAGAAAAGTTTACATACACCAAAAAGATTTGTGTTGTTTCACATCTGTGGGCCAATTCTGTGTGTTCAGCCATCAAATACAGACTTTGTTTTGCCATCAGGCCTCACCTGCTGCCCCAGTTCTGCCATTAACTCCAGGCACTGCTGTGTTGTTCTCAAACTGTTCTAAGGGTGCATCATCCAGGGGGCTGTCCTGATCCCTCAGGTATGCCTTTCCCCCGCCACCTGCTGCAATGAGCAACGGTTCAAGAGTCCCATCTTGCTGCTGCTGTAGGACAAACACATTTCATTACACAGGACAGTCAAAAGGCACAGCTGGCTCAAACCCATCAGATACCAGAGAACCCACCTCATTCATAGCATCAAAAAGCATAAGAGCAGCTCGTACACTAGTGGCCACAGCCCAGAGCAATACTCCATTATGACACCATTATTCAGGGCAGTCTACCTGGTGGAAGCAAAATCTTCAAAGCAGGTCCAATTAAACACCAGTTGTTGAGGCTGGACCAACACCAGCGGTAAGCAGCAAACCACAGTTTGCTTCCCAGTCCTGGTACCTTAGTGCCTGGGCTGGCAATGCTGAAGAGACAGTAGCTAATAGATGACTGAAAGGAGGACTGAGGATATGAGGAATCTGCATTTTTCTAAAACATTCTCTCCCTTTCTACAACTTCCTGAAACAGCTGATAGCATCATAGCTCATGATCACTAGTGAACACTAGCTCTCTGATGGCACCGTTCAGGAAATTGGCAAGATGGAAGACTTACCCTAAAGATGTAGGTGGCTCCTCCGCCCCCACCCCCTCCTCCAGCCCAGTCCTTCAGATCCTTTTTGAGTTTGTAATCTTCTTCAATGAGAGATGACTCCCCCAGACATATCTTCTGGGTCTCAGCATTCCCCTGAAAGGCAATAACAGAGGCAGATAGAGATCAGCACAGTCTAGTCTTCATGCAGAGATCTGTATGTGTAGTATGTGTTCTCCTTGTGGAGGGACCACTAGCTTAGTAAGTGACCTGTCCCTTGGCTCCTCACAAGTGTCTCCTGAGCCGGGAACATGTCACATGTACAAGTAACATAAGAAAGGCTTGCAGCAGAACCAGAGAAAGGCAGAGAATCCAAATTATCTTCCTTATTAATAACAAATGCTAATACCTTGCACCTCTAGAGCTCCTTATAGTCCAGGATCTTAAAATGCTTTCTAACTACTAATTCTCAGAATACTCCTACACAATAGATCTGTGTTATTGGTTCTCACTGTTCTGATGAGGAAATGCAAGAACAGAGAAATGAGGTGATTTGCACAAGGTTGAACAAAGAGTCAGTGGCAAGGCTGAGAATAGAACCCAGGCATCCGAGTTCCCGTTCCCTACGCAAAAGCACTCGATTACACAAGGAAAATACTGAAAATTTGTTTTTCAGCTTGGATTTGGGGAGAGGGGGGAAAAGGAGACTGAGCTTCATGCACATCTTTGGCATTTGTTCTTCCCTGGGTTTCTTTGTGTTTGTAGAGGCCATGCTACAAGCTTTGGATCCAGCCATAGGACTTCTGGGACTGCTTCTGATTATATATGCACAATGGGGTCTCACCAGGGGCCTTGAATCACTGCCATTAATACAGGTAATGATCTCAAATCCTGGCCCGCCTCAGAAAATTCCTTCTGTGGAGAAATGCTGTGTGATCAGGAACATGCAGCTCAGATCTAATAGCTGGCTGTGACTGTCTTTTAAAGCAAGTGAAAGGAGCAGCTTTTTATTTTGAACACCAGAGCAGAGTTGCCCTAGGTTTTAAGTCTGTGGTAAGAACATAGGAATGGCTGTACTGGGTCAGACCAAGGTCCATCTAGCCCAGTATCCTATCTGCCGACAGTGGCCAGCAACAGGTGCCCCAAAGAGGGTGGACCGAAGACAATGATCAAGTGATTTGTCTTCTGCCATCCTTCTCCAGCCTCTGACAAACAGAGGCCAGGGACACCATTTCTATCCCTTGGCTAATAGCCTTTTATGGACCTAACCTCCATGAAATTATCTAGCTTCTCTTTAAACTCTCTTATAGTCCTAGCCTTCACAGCCTCCTCTGGCAAGGAGTTCCATAGGTTGACTACACACTGTGTGAAGAAGGACTTTCTTTTATTAGTTTTAAACCTGCTACCCATTAACTTCATTTGGTGTCCTCTAGTTCTTCTATTATGGGAATTAATAAATAACTTTTCTTTATTCGCCCTTTCCACACCACTCATGATTTTATATACCTCTATCATATCCCCCCTCAGTCTCCTCTTTTCTAAACTGAAAAGTCCCAGTCGTTTTAACCTCTCTTCATATGGGACCCGTTCCAAACCTCTCATCATTTTAGTTGCCCTTTTCTGAACCCTTTCCAAGGCCAAAATATCTTTTTTGAGATGAGGAGACCACATCTGTACACAGTATTCAAGATGTGGACGTACCATAGTTTTATACAGGGGCAGTAAGATATTCTGTCTTATTTTCTGTCCCTTTCTTAATAATTCCTAGAATCCTATTTGCCTTTTTGACCGCCGCTGCACACTGTGTGGAAGTTTTCAGAGAACTATCCACGATAACTCCAAGATCTCTTTCCTGATTTGTCATAGCCAAATTAGCCCCCATATACTGTATGTATGGTTTTAGAGAAGGCTTTTCATTTCAGATTTCCTTCTATTTGTTTTCAGAAGATTCTTTTAGTTCAGCTCTTTCATTCCTCCCAATCTCATCTCTGGATTTTAATCTGGGATCCCTGCCCCTCATCACCAGTATAGTCAAACTCTAAACCGACTCACTGACGGTACATCTACACAGTAGTGTAATTTTGGAATAACTGACGTTATTTCAAACTACAAAATGCGCGTCTACACAGCAAGCCATTATTTTGAAATAATGTTGAGCTGGAGGACTTCTTACTCTGACTCCTGTAACCCTCATTTCATGAGGTCTAAGGGCAGTTGAAGGAAGAGTGTTCTTCCTTTGACTTCCTGCTGTGTAGACAGTGCCAAAAGCCAAATTAAGCTATTTCGACTTCAGCTGCACAATTGACGTAGGTGAACTTGCGTAGCTTAATTCAACTTTGGCCCTGCTGTGTAGATGTACCCTGAGAAATTTTGCATCTTATCTCTAATGTGATTGTGCCCAGTGATGTGTGTGTGTGTATGCATGTGTGTGTGTCCCTCACCCCTGGGCAGGCATCCTCCCCCTGCTGCCCCACCAAGATGTAGAGGAGCTCATCTTTCTCCAGCTGGAAAGTGGCTGAGATGAAGACCCCATGTGCCCTCTTTTTGTGGTTCTTGGCTCCTTTCCCGCCGGCTGCTCCATATGCAGATATCCTGAAAAATAAGTAGTTAGAGAGAGAGAGAAAAGCCCTACACCGACAGCCCCAAAACAACTTGAGCTGTGAGCTTCTCATGCCAATGCTCCTGCCTCTCACAGCCCAAAGTGACTCCATTCCTGAGCTCCCTACAGCCAGTTCTGTATCACCATCACAGCCCCAAAGTGAGCTCCCCAAAGACAGCACCTTTACAGTCCCACTACCCTGAGGCAACTCCAGTCCTGAGTTTCTTGCTCTTAGTGCTACATCACTCCAGTTGATAACGCCACACTTAAATTCTTCCCGAACACTAATTCTCCCCCATGACTTTTGATGGCTCTGAGTTCCCATTTACTCAGCCACTCCCAACAGATAGTGCTGCACTAACGGGCATACAAGTGCAAGGGTAAGTAATGAGTGACTGCCTCTCCCTCCGGTCCCCAGCATACACTGATACTCACAAGTATCGGTTTGTGGCTGGCACTCTCCACGCTTGCACCCCGCGGAGTGGTCCCTCTTTCTCTACAGTCACAGAGATGTTGGTGTTGTAATACGCGCTGTCACACTGTGCTTGAGTTGGTCCTTGGGAACCGCTGGCACCACAGGTTGTGAACCACCACAAAACAACAGGTGCATTCCCTGTGACAAAAACAGTGGGAGTTGACTTTAAAGATGTCAGACTCCTTTTTACTTTGCAGTCAGATATAGTCAGTAGCCACAGCAGGTCTTGGGGAAGGGGAATGTGTGTGTCGGGGAGGGGGGGATGACAGGGGAGAGGGGAGAAGGGAGAGCTCAGCACCCCTGGAAGAGGTGGGGCCTCTGAAGCCAACCAGCCCTCAGCACCAACCGTACCATAACACCAGGATCCACGCCCTCAGCATCTTGTGAAACACATGCTGTGGCAGTGAATCAAAGGGCCTCATAGCAATTTCCCCCTTTGCTCCCCCCTGTTGGCAGGCCTGACGAACCACACAACACCTCTGCAATCACTGGGCAAATGGCATCAAAATGCAGCAACTGATCCTGTTGATACATGTTTCCGTAAATTCCTTTGTGACTAACCTAGGAGATTAACGAAAAAACAGATTTAATGTTGCAGTAGTGTTAAGTTAGAAGCAAAATAATTGTAAGCCAGCCAAGTCTAAAGCAATATCTCCTTGTGCAGGGTTTTTAAACCTTCAGACACCTTCATAGTCATACATATATTCATCAAAGTTTTCATTAACATCATTATAACTACACCCAAAAACTGCAAAAAGAACATTAAGATTACAAAGTCAAGGACTCTGAAATTAGGAAAGTCCTGAAATAAGGTTGCCTTCCTCTTTATAATACTATTGTAAGTACTTAAAAACTGTTATCACGTCCCCTCATAATCGTCTCTTCTTCAGACTCAGTAAACCCAGTTTTTAAAATCTGTTCTTGAAGGCTATGTTTTCTAGATTGTTTTTAGTCAGTTTTGTTGCTATTTACTGGACTTTTCCAATTTGTCCACATCTTTCTCAAAGTACAGGACCCAGAACTGGACAAAGTACTCCAGTTGAGGCCTTATCAGTGCTGGGTAGAGTGGAAAAATGACTTCTTGTGTCTTCCTTATAACATTCCTGCTAGTACATCCTGGAATGATGTTTGCTTTTGGTGGTAACTGATTGTGTGCTCATTTTCTAGGTGCCTGATTTGCTATACTTAGCTATACCTAAAATCAGATCCAAGTCATCTCAGATTTGGCACCTAAAATTAGTGGATACTTTTGACCCTAATCTCCTTATGCCTCAGATTCCCTTTTATAAAATTGAGGTAATAGCTCCTCATTTCACTGGGATGTGGTAAAACAAATTGTATTTATGTTTATGATACTCTCAGAGACTATAGTTAATAAAAAAACCCTCGATGTATATTATTAAACTATGTTAATAAAAATGTGATGTATATATGTATGACAAAGTGAATGTGTTTGGTGGTTTTAAAACCCCGAAAAAGGCAAATATTGCTGAAACATTGCCTGGCATATAATTGTGTTGCTTCTACACAAATATTACTAATATTACCTAATGGGGTGTGATATGACTTTTGTTTGTTCATGTACCTCCTAGTTTAGCAACCAAGATATTCACAGAAACATGTATCCCCAGAAATCATGGGGTAGTTTACGCCTGTCAGAAATATTTTTTCAGGCTTTTGCAAACTGAGGCAAACAGCAGTGTATTGGTTTGTACTTGATTCTTGCTTTCCAGGTTTTCACTGCAACATTAAAGACTAAACACAAAATTTGTATTTAAGCTGAAAACCTAGATTCTGAAGCCTGATTTTGTGGTAAGGGTTAGGCAACACAATTACTAAATTATGAAATATAGGCCTTGTATGTCAATTAGTGACTGCTAATCCCAAAAGGAGCAGGAATTACAGAATATTGGGAAGCTAATAATAACCTTATTCCAAGTAAAAGTCCTGCTCCCACTGAAGTTATTTTGGATTTCAGCTGGAACAGGACTGGGCTCAAAAATCCTCTAATAATTTTTTAAAAGGAGTGTGATGGCATGTTTGCATCTCTTAATGAATACTTTGCAAGAGCCCTTAATATGCTCTAGGCACCACAGGAATTCAGGTATATACTATTTTCATAAGAAAGGCACGTGGTTTGCATATTTTAATATTCTACTGACTCCTTTGGGCATACTACAACAGGATACTCATCTCCTGAGAGGTGCTGAGCACATTCAACACCCTGGCTACGTCTACACTGGCCCCTTCTTCGGAATAACCATGCTAATTTAGAACTTTGGAATAGGGAAATGCGCGGGGGATTTAAACATCCCCCGCGGGATTTAAATAAACATGGCCGCCGCTTTTTTCCCGGCTGGGGAAAATCCGGAAAAGAGCGTCCAGACTGGCCCGATCCTCCGGAATAAAGCCCTATTCCGGAGGATCTCTTATTCCTACTTGAAAAAAAGCGGCGGCCATGTTTATTTAAATCCCGCTGGGGATATTTAAATCCCCCACACATTTCCCTATTCCAAAGTTTCTAAATTAGCATGCCTCTTCCGAAGAAGGGGCCAGTGTAGACATAGCCCCATTGAAGTTACTGACACTGGTTGTGTTCAGTACCTCACAGGATACAATTAGGACTTATTCAGGTTCTTTGTGTTTAATCACATGATTATTTAGCCACTATTTGGCTATGCACAAACTAGAGATGATGAGTTCACTAGTTAAATACAATAAGAGCTGATCCAGACTTTATGTTGCTTCTGTGCTTCCATACTTTGGTGGGTGTCAGAAATATACCTTGAAAAAGCTCAGCAAGGGCCATTGTGGAATTTCTGTTCCAGTTTTCCAGATTCAGGAGTCTGGATAAAGTAGTAAGGACAAGCTGTTGCAAGGACTGATTATCCAGAACTGGGATCTGTCTACCTGAGCTCAAGTATGGGACCATCGGCCTGAGATTCTAATTCTCATCCCACAAATCAATTATTGGAATGTCTATATGCAAGGCAGGAACTTGGCCCTGGACTCAAGAAGCAGGGCTTCCATATGGAGCTATCTACCTGAAAGGGAGGGCTCTTCCAATGGGTTCAACGAAGTCTCATCCATGATATTGATTTCCCGTGGGTACTGGTGCTTCCCAGCAGAATGGTTTTGTCTTCTTCCTGTCACAGTGGATGGATGACAAAGAGATGGGGGCAAAAAAAAAAAAGAGAGAGTGTTTGAACCAAACTGCAGATACATCAGGCACACACATTTTATTACAATAAAAACGTCCATTTTGAAAGGCAGCAATGAAGAGACTGTGGTGTCCCCAAGCCCCCTGACCAGGGAGCGGGAGGGGGAGGGCAATTGCCTCAGGGCCCAGTGATTCAAGGAGGCCTGGGACTCGCAGCTGTCATTGCTGCTATTGCAGCAGCAGTAGTAGCTGGAGCCCCGAGCCTTTTAATTCACTGCTGGAGTTGTTTCTGAGGCTGTGGATGGTATTGTGTTCTGCACGACTGAGGTTATGAAGCAAGTGATGCTGTTTTTCCACAATTTCTGTGCACGTCGGCGGAAGCCTTCTATGTCTAGGTCCAGACTGTCATTTCGACCCTCAGGAGGAGTCCAGGTGGAGCTCTTCTTCTTGTGCCGTTGGTGGGAAGGTATCTGTGTGTCAGTGCGCTGTTCAGTGTTATGTTGAAAGTATTCTTTGACTTGGAGACGGCGAAAGTAGACTTTCGGATTATGGCAGAACTGTATCATGTTTGTGGGGGCAAAAAGAGAGTCCCCGAGATAGGACAGACTCTTCTGCCGGGCTGAGTGTGTAGTTGGACAGATTGACGATATTGATGGGTGAGGTAGGGGTACCACTGTTGTGGCCCCATGTGGCACCTGATTAGCATTCTGTACAGCAAACAGGAAGACATCAAAAAAGAGCTCTCCAATCTGGAGACTTTCATAAAAAACCAACGTTCCACACAAACTTCACCACCGCTGGACTTTACTGAAATAAGACAGGAGATCTACATTACACACTTCACTTCTCTACAGATGAAAAAGGACTAAGCTGTCTAAAATCCTACCTGCCACGAGGCCACAACACAAGAACGTGCACAGGCAGAAACAATTCCGACATTATAATCAAAGAGGCTGATAAAGGAGGTGCTGTTGTTGTCATGAGCAGGTCTGACTACCAAAAGGAGGCTGCTAGACAACTCTCCAATACCAAATTCTACAGGCTACTTTCCTCAGATCCCACTGAGGAATACACTAAAACTGTACCATCTGCTAAGAACACTCCCTACACAAGCACAGGAACAAATCAACACATCCTTAGAGCCTCAACTGGGGTTATTCTATCTATTACCCAAGATCCACAGACCTGGAAATCCTGGATGCTCCATCATCTTAGGCATTGGCACTCTCACTGAAGGACGGTCCGGATATGTGGACTCTCAACTCAGACCCTACACCACCAGCACTCCCAGCTATCTCCGTGACACCACTGATTTCCTGAGAAAACTACAATGCATCGGTGATCTTCCAGAAAACACCATCCTAGCCACCATGGATGTAGAGGCTCTCTACACAAACATCCCATACCTAGATGGAATACAAGCTGTCAGGAACAGTATCCCTGATGATGCCACAGCACAACTGGTGGCTGAGCTCTGTGATTTTATCCTCACACACAACTATTTCAGATACAGTGACAATATATACCTCCAATCCAGTGGCACCGCTATGGGCACCCACATGGCCCCACAATATGCCAACATTTTTATGGCTGACCTAGAACAATGCTTCCTCAGCTCTTGTCCACTAATGCCCCTTCTCTACCTACGCTACACTGATGACATCTTCATCATCTGGACTCATGAGAAGGAGACTCTGGAAGAATTCCACCACGATTTCAACAGCTTCCATCCCACCATCAACCTCAGCCTGGACCAGTCTACAAAAGAGATCCACTTCTTGGACACCCCAGTGCAAGTAAGTGACAGTCACATAAACACCACTCTATACTGAAAACCTACCAACCGCTACGCCTACCTTCATGCCTCCAGCTTCCATCCCGGACACACCACACGATCCACTTTCTACAGCCAAGCACTAAGGTACAACTGCATTTGGTCCAACCCCTCAGACAGAGACCAACACCTACAAGATCTTCACCAAGTATTCTTGAAACTACAATACCCGCACGAGGAAGTGAGGAAACAGATTAACGGAGCCAGACATGTACCCAGAAGCCTCCTACTACAAGACAAGCCCAAGAAAGAAACCAACAGAACACCACTGGCCAACACCTACAGTCCTCAGCTAAAACCTCTCCAATGCATCATCAATGATCTACAACCCATCCTGGATAATGATCCCTCACTTTCACAGGCCTTGGGAGGCAGGCCAGTCCTCGCCCACAGACAATCCGCCAACCTGAAGCAAATTTTCACCAGCAACTATACACTGCACCACAGTAACTAACTCAGGAACCAATCCATGCAACAAACCTCGGTGTCAACTCTGCCCTCATATCTACACCAGCGACACCATCACAGGCCCTAACCAGATCAGCCACACCATTACTGGTTCATTCACCTGCACATCTACCAATGTAATATACGCCATCATGTGCCAGCAATGCCTCTCTGCTATATACATTGGCCAAACTGGACAGTCCCTACGTAAAAGACTAAATGGACACAAATCAGATATTAGGAATGGCAACATACAAAAACCTGTAGGATCTCAATCTACCTGGAAACACAGTAGCAGATTTAAAGGTAGCCATCCTTCAGCAAAAAAACTTGAAGACCAAAGAGAAATTGCTGAGCTACAGTTCATCTGCAAATTTGACATCATCACCTTAGGATTAAACAAAGACTGTGAATGGCTAGCCAACTACAGAAGCACCTTCTCCTCTCTTGGTGTTCACACCTCCAGATAAGCTGCTGTAAGTGGGCCTCACCCTCCCTGACTGAATTAACCTAATTATTTCTAGCCTTATTCTGGCCTGCATATTTATACCTGACTCTGGAAATGTCCACTACATGCATCTGACGAAGTGTGTCTTTGCCCACGAAAGCTTATGCTCCAATACATGTTAGTCTATAAGATGCCACAGGACTCTTTCTCGTTTTTGCACGGACAAAGGGGTTTACCCCCATTTAACCAGCTGCAGGAAAAGGGCCTTGGTTTGAATTTACATGTATAAAACCAGGGTATTAAACATAAACTTGAGTATGATTAACAAAAAATATTCAGGGGCTGCTTGGCCCAGGAGAACTGACAATGGACTGTTACATATGATAATGGGCATGCTGCTTTTTATCAGCTCAGAAATGATGGCACATTAACAATAGGCTAGTGACAGTGATGCAAAAATATTCATGAAATTTCACAATACAGGTTTTGCTTATTAATTTTGCGAGGTTTCCAAAGTTCTCAACATTTTGTTTTCTGAGAAATACCGATTCCCAATTTTTGTGTGGGTGCAGATCAGCTTGTAAAATGCCCTTCTAATTTGCATTTTCTTTCTTTTATAATTTCGCAAGCTCCAAATTTTATACAGTGGCAAAGTAGCCACGTTTTGACAGGCTGTGCTTATGGCGAGAAAACAGGGAAGGATGACTCAATACAGAAATAATCACAAGCACCATTGATCTGCTGCTGCATACACCGCCCATGCATGTTTTACAGGTGCAGCAGGACAGGATTCATTAACCCCTTCTTTCCAGTTTGAGGTCTGTACATCTCATCATACCATCTCACAACTTTTCAGTAGTAAGCATGAACTGAGCTTGTTCAGTTCCAGCTGGACAGCTATCCCCTCACACAGCCCCCAGTATAATTAGCATTAATTAACACCCTCCTTATCCATCTCCACTGAGGCCAATTACAAAACTGAGCCATGGAAACTGAATTAACTTGTCCCCTGGGCTGTGTCTAGACTCAGGAGTTTTTTCGAAAAAAGTAGCCTTTTTTTGAAAAAACTTCACCTGCGTCTAGACTGCAGCCACGTTCTTTCGAAATTAAATCGAAGGAACGCGGCTTTTCTTTCGACGGCGGTAAACCTAATTTCACGAGGAAGAACACCTTTTTTCCGAAAGTGCTCTTTCAAAAAAAGGCGTTCTTGAATGCAAACAGGGGTTTTTCGAAAGAGAGCATCCAGACTGCCTGGATGCTCTCTTTCGAAAAAGCGGCTTGCTTTTTCAAAAGTTCCGCTTGCAGTCTAGATGCTCTTTTTCGAAAGAGGCTTTTTCGAAAGTATCTTTCGAAAAAGCCTCTTTCGAAAGAGGCTTGCAGTCTAGACATAGCCTTAGGGGTGTTCTCTGCAGCTCTGACTTGAAGCTCACTAATAGGTGACAGAGAAAGAGAATATTGTACTGACACTTTCGATAATGCATCCCTTCTGTTGGATAGAGAGAGGACTTCATCAGACAGAGCTGTCAAACCAATAGCAGCAAGGAAAGCTGAAATTAAAGTAAAAGAAACTATTGCACTTAAAGACCAAAATAAACTCAAATAAAAGGACTGGAAGCTCAGCCACAAAAAGGCTCTTTGTTTCTGAGGGCCTGAGTTAAATTAATTATGAATCCAGAAGGCTAAGATCATTTTCCAGCACACCGTCTGGCACCCAGATATGCACAATAAAGTCAATCACTTTAGCTGGAATGTAAATTAGTCCTCATGACACAGCCTCAGTCCATGTCCAATGGTGCATCCTAACAGTGTCCTAGGTCAGTTCTTCATTTCAAACAAGCCCTCTTTCCTCCTTTTCCAAACAGTCAGACATCCTCACACATTGGAAGGAAACCTGTGTCTCCTCAATGCTCACCATCCCAAGAATGGCATCCAATAGCCTCAGTGAGCATCAAGCCAATAATGATGGTAGCCATTTTATAGGCTGCAGAGAAATGAGTGCATAGGAGGGCATGTTCTATATACAGGATGGTGCAAGATCCAAGGGCTTGGGTTTCAGTCTATTCCATCTTCTGCCTGGTTCCCTTCTGTGAGGGGTGTGTGTGGAATATGGAAATGGTTGTAAGTGTATGGAAGGGGGTAGGCCTCTGATCATGAGTTGCTACATGACACTTTGGAGAAGATATATGTTGGACAGATCTGCAAAGCAATGAGCCCTCTGAGCTCCATCATTCAGCTCCATGTTCAGATGAGGCTTCTGGATCAGAAATCTTCATTTCATCTCTTTTGACTTGTTTTTCTTCCCTGCCTCTCCCACCTGTCGTTGGCACAAATTCTCTACCGTGTTCTACTCCCTTGTCATTACCAGAGCTGCATGCAAGACTCTTGCAGGGAATCCCATAGTGCGTGGGAGTCTTCTGGAAGCATAGGGATGAAGTGATCATCTTCTACACCTCTTCTCACAGCCCCTGCTACATGGGTTGGGTGAATAATAGGGAGAAGTAGTGGCCCAAATGGTGTATGATCCCTTGGGGACTGCACCCAGTCAGTGCAAACTGAAGTAGCCCCTATTTCTCTAAGCTGTGTTGCAGCAGGGCCAAAGAATCAGGAAGCAGAACTAGCTCTTCAACAGTCCCTTTGCTGGTTCATTAATTTTCCAATGGATGCTGCCACTAAATCAGCTAAAGCATTGCTTTCCCTTCTGCTCATCTCAAGCGCCGAGCGTGGTGCCTCCAGAGTCTCCAGTCACTGCCGGCACGGTGGGAGTCTGAAATCAGGAACCAAATACCGAGATCGCTGCCCTAGGGCAGACTAGTCATTTAAAAAACAAATCTTGTAAGAAAGCACGGGTAAAGGACAGCATTGAATCTAATCCTGCAGGCTGAGGCAACTCAGCGCCAACTTGCACAGACCAGAGATGGCAGCTTTAATAAGAACAAGATACAATCAACTCAAAGTGAGGCAGGCGAGGCAAGGCAAGAGAAGAAAATTGGGTAGCCTGTAAGATCTCAAGAGGTCAGTAATTACTCAAGGTACATTCTCTTAAGCACGTTGTAATATGAGATTATGGCCCAGGTTTTCAAAGGTGTCTAATTATGCAGATATTGATTTCAATGGGAAGTGTATGTCTAACCTGCCTAGGTGCTTTGGTAATCCCACTAGGTGCTGTGATACCTTTTACAATCAAGCCTGCAAACCTGTTAGCCAGGAGTGTGTCCCCTCTCCCTGTACAATACCTTTTTCCCCTCTCATAAAAATAGTGAGACTGATTCAGACCCCGGTTCCATCTCATTCAGTATCCTATCTCCAATAGTGCCCAGTACTACATGTTTCAGAGGCTGTTTTCTGCTTTGGAGCTGGAAGGTTTACATTCAAATTTTGGTGCATATCTGTTTGTTGCTAACCCTTACGTTGTTCTCAGTAGCCACAGAAATCTTGACTCTTGGGCTCATGGATGATGGCTTTGAAGTCCCATCTGCCATTCCCAACCCTTCTGCTCAGAGAAAATTCCTTTCAATCCAATGCTGCATCCTGCAGGAGGCGGCCTGGAACTGATGAGGACATTAGGCCTGGAGCCACAAAGGGATTTAGGCAATACAACACTGACCATTGCACCTAACTTTAGATGCAAGGAAAGTCACAGGAACACCACTGTACTCCCCAAAGCCTGAGCCTCTCTCTGTCAGAAGGACAGGGGGAAGAGTTGGGAGACCCTGAATCCAGTCTCTCATGTTAATCACTGTTTTGTTTAGTCACCGTGGAACAGCTCAACAAGAGAGGCTGCAGGAGCCACACATCAGAATATTGCATTGCCAGTGGGTAGAGCACTCAGAGGTGGAAGAGCCCTGTTTAAATCCTTTTTCCCCTCTGAGGCAGAGAAAGGGGATAGAACCTGGATCTCCCACCTCCCAGGCAAGTGCTCTAACCACTGGAATACAAGTTATAAAATAGGCACAATTGCCATTGGTTGGATTTTAAATGGGGCCCAAGTCAAAGGAGGTGTATTCAGGGGCCATCTATTTGCTTGGGCCCCGCATGCAAGAAAGACAAGCAAATCTCTCTCTTCTCCCAGATCATGAATTGCTCTGAGGCTCAGGGAGACAGGTATCCAGATTCCTGGAGTGAGGCAGCAGTGTGCATGTGCAGAGGGCGAAGTTTAGTGGTTGAGGGAAATTGTACCTTCGCCTTCTGGGCACCTACAGGGTTTGAAGGAGCTTTGTGGCTTGTAGCGGAGCCCAAAACTGAGAGTTCAGCAGCACCACCCAAGATTTTGGTGCCTGATATGGTGTTGAGGTGCCTAAGTATCTATGTAGATTTGGGTGTTGATATTTACACCCTGCCAAGGAGCAAATCCTGCCTGCCCAGCAGCCATGCTTCCAACTGTCTCCCTTCCAGGAAGAATGTAGTTCTCTCTGACTGGATCTTAATTGGCTTCATCTGTGACATGGGAAGCCTCTTCTGGCCACAGATTAGTATTTTCATTTCTGAAAACACAGCAGAGCTTCTGTGCTTCTCAGGGACCTCACTGAATTACATGGACAAGAAGATGAATAGAAGGGGCTGTTTACAAAGACAAGAAAATGTCAACTCACAATGAGGATTCAAAGCACAGTGGTAACCCTGAATTTTGCAAGAAACACCCTTTTCTTCATTCTGTCCTTCTACTGCATGCCTCCCCCTGAGACATAAATGGCTGTAGCTCCATTGAAATCAATGCTGATTTATGCCTGTTGACTACATGTTCAACATAACCACATTTTTAGCTGCCAACATCATCTTTTTGCAGGAGAGCAATGAGAAGAGAGGCTAGATGTGTGTCCCCTCCACATCTCACGTTGCTATCTCATTTCCTGTCTCACCTTTAGAAAACATTCATCTCTTCTTCAATTATATGCCAAAGACTCTAGAGAAATGTTTACAGACCAAACCCAAAGTCCAGTTTACATCCACAGACACTCAGGAGTTAGCGGTACAGAAAGGTTGGAGAAGGTTTATGACCTGACCAGCCCCTGCAGGGCCTGTTGATTTTAAACTGGAGTTCTAATTGCTCAGCACTCCAGAAAGTCAGGCCCCATGGAGCACACAGCAGGGGACTGACAGCAGTGGCTTGAGCCAGGGCAGTGGGGGCAGGTGCTGTGTATACTTCCCTCACATAGTTCTGCTACCACACCTCCGTCTCAAACTTACCCACCCCTAATACTGCAGGCCCCAAGCCTTGTTGGGCAGAGATGGGCAATTTTGTTGAAGGATGACAGACTCCTTGGTGATTTTGTGATGTGCACAAATGGGGAGCAGGGTGAGACAGGGCTATCACATTCTGCTTGTAAGGCAAGTCAAGGTTTAGAAAAGGAACTATTATTTTCCTTATTTGCTCTTTCCTTCACAAAGTTGCTAGTTTTTTCAGTCTTTAAAAACTAAAGCCAGCTACTGTTGCTTCCAAGTGCTAGTGATCCTAGCCAGCCTGCCCACCTTTCTCTGCAGGGTGCACATTACCCCCTCTACATTCTACCCAACATCCTACTGCGAGAGCCCTTTAGATTCCACTGACACTTAGGATCCACTTACTTTATGGGGCCAATGAGAGAGGCTTCCTGTGTTTCTAGGGGTTTGACTAGATTTCTAGGTAGACTAAATTGTGATGTTACATGTATTTGTGGTTTTCCTTACTTGATTGCTTGTATACTATCCATCCACCAGTGCCTGCAAAGCCTTTCCTGGATGGGAAGAGTAAACTCGTTGTATAGGCAGTTATAATATTAGCCTTTTTTGTCAGAGAGAGAAAGTATTTCTACTGGGGGTAGGAAAGGATTTCTCAAGGTCCCCTTATTTTCCTCCTTTCCAATCCTTACCCTCAAAGGTGATACATTATTGTGACCTTCCCAAACAGTTAATTCAGACTAGATGTGACTCTGAAGATTATCAATTTCCAGAGCATGGAAGGGGTCACTAAAGAGCAGTGTCATATGATTCTTCTATCTATGAACTGATTGCAAAGCCGGTGCTTCCAGTTAGATTTGCAAAGGTCCCAAAAATGTGATCTGGGAAATTCCAGCTTAGGGAAAAGAAAGAGTATTAAGAAGGCAGAGATACACTGGAAAATTATGTAAATAAATGAAATCTTCAGCAGAGAAGGCACTGAGAATCACTATATCCAAATACCATAGCACGAAAAGATGTGATAATCCAAGTCCCTTCTGTAGGGAGACCATAATTTGCATGTCCTAGATCTTTGGCATATTGACCATCCTACAAAAATTCTTGAGAAGCTCAGAATGCTTTGTAACTCACTATCAGTGAAGCAGCCAAGTCCAAAAGTAATATTGTCCACTGCAATATCAGCTTGGGAATTCCAACCCCAGGTTGCAAGAAGCTGCAGGTGAAACCTTTGGAACAAGACAAAGTGTTTAGAGAGAGAAAAAAAGAAATGGAAACAAACTCCCACACCACAACGATAACATGGATTCAGAATACTTCTTAAGGAGAACCCCTGATAACCAGTCACAAGGAGATGCCATAAACCTCCCATCCACACTTCCTAAGTTAAGAACCCACCATAGTTCTCTCAATGGCATGGCTAAGCAGTACGCAATCTACGAAATTTGGAGAGTGAGAGTTGTTGTAAAGCAGGCTTTTTCTGTCCATAGCCTTCGCTATAGCCCATCCTGCCACACAAGGCCCCTCACAGAAAACCCAGACTGTGAGATACTCAGAGAAGCATGGGAAGCACAATGCAGTTGTTTGTGAATGGAATTTGACCTTACAGGCATCCTGAGTCTCACAGGCACCAAAAAACAGGGAGGTGAGCATGACTAGATAGTGCCTAGCTGCAGTTACAGATAAGCCTCGTTTGACCATAGCTTGACCGGTCTTATAGGCAAGAGAAAAAGAAAACATAGGGTAATAAAACACAACTGTCTCACACTAACCATGCCCCACCTAGTCCTGTCCACGAGGGGATCACGCATACATCACGAAAACTCCTATAGGGCAGTATTGTCATACTACCTCATCACTAGCATATCAGGCCCTGCCAAATGCAGACCCTAGCATGGCATTAGACACCAAATTTTTGTATAAAAGACCCTCAACCCCTTTGTTCGACGGAGGTACCGTGTATTGAGGGCACGTGTCTTTTTTTGCCCGGCTAAAAGATTGATCACCCTGAGGCTGCCTCCCCACCCTTCGAGTCAAATATAGGGGTGCACGAGTCCTGAGCATGCTCTGAGTTCTAGTGTGTCTTTGAGTTGTTATCATTGCTGGATTTGTAAGTATTGCTTAAATGTATTGGTTATTGGTTTAATTAATAGTTAAATTTATGTTAATTTCACTGTGTAATTCTGTAAAGTGTATCTAAGTTCTGTTAACCACACTGTGTAAATTGTATAATTTTGTGTTGTATAGTAGTGTTGTATTTAGGCTAAGTATAAGTGTTAGAAATAGAAGCCCAGGAATTGTTAAGTTGTAAAAGTAGATTTATGACTAACTCCACCAGCTGCCCTAAAATAACCATAAAGGGGGCTGGCTTTGGATGGAGTTTTTCTTATCATTATATTGGCTTTGTTTTTGTATTTTTCATTAAGCAAATTAAAGACAGTGATTTGGTATAGTTGAATTGTAATCAAAGAAGTTTGTAATTAGTTAAGTACAGCTAAGTTTAGGGTTTTCTACCCTGTAAAAGCATTGGGCAATTGCTAGTTTAAAAAAACATTTGCTAATTGTTAGTTTTGATAAAAAAAATCATTCCACTTAATAAAAATAATTTGTTTCACCATCATCCAGTAGTTTTCACTGGGTAGTCGGCTTTAACCCTTGAGGCTCCCATCACATCACAGAACCAAAGTGTAACAAGAGTGAGAGTGTGTATATACACAAAACAAAAGACAAACCCTGGACTAGATCCTCAAATGGTGTGAAGGAGGATAATCAAAAGAGCTACACAAAATGAAAGACCGAAGAAGTTTAGCAGTTACCTACTCAACATGCTCACTTTGCTGGGTGTCTTTCCCTTCTTAGGCTTGCTCAGCAGGAGCCATTTGTTAACTAGTTTATCTAGGTGGCTGCCAGGAAGATACTGTGTGCATGAAGACATCACGTCACACACTCTGAATTCAGCAGGGGGAAAATAGGCTGTAGGGTCCCTTCCTAATGGATGAAGCTGAACTGTTTTTGATTTACCATCATAAATAAATAAAGGTTTGACAGCTAAGTACATTTGAATCTCATTTAAAACATATGGGGAGACTCTGAGCTACTGGCACTGGTGAAACTCCACCATGATTTATGGGAGATAGAGCACTGACAGGCCATGCATGCTGTTTAAATATGTTAACTATACAGTTTGAGAACAGTCTTGTTCTAAATTAGAGGCAATTAAATTACATAGACCTGCCAAACATTGGCTCAGATTGCAAATGATGTAATGTGGTATAGCGCCACTGAAACCTTTCACCCTGCTTTATAGCAGCTGAAGATCTGGTCCATTACATTTAAGTGAAACAATTCACACCTACAAGAGCTGGACCATATGGGAAAAAGAATCCTGGTGCAGCACCAGTGTACTCTGTGCTCAAGGCTTGTTATACTCCACAGCCCTGAGCCAAAGAATCAGCAGAGGAATTTGCCATTTGTTCCAATTGCTGCAGAAACCTTCCTTGTAAACACGGTGTTCCTGCTTATTAGGGCAATTTTGCTGAGTCTGTTGCAATCCAAGAGTTTTTGGGCTCCTTGCCTGCCTCTCTTGTTTTCTGCCTGCCCATCTCTTCATACAAAAGGGAGATTTCCAGTTGGTTTTACTGAGTGTACAGCATAGGTAAGTGAACCAGAGGGAGTTTTTTAGATAGTGAAGTTTCTGATAAAGGCAATGAGTATGGAACTTCTTAGGTGGTCAGCCTCCTCTCCCCATTGAAGGTAAGAAATAATCATCCTGAAAGCTGAATGCTGCCAAAAACCACCTTCTTGCCTACCCTCCACTATCTAGTATTCCCTCCTTCTGGCCTCCACAAACTTCTGCCTTTTTACCCGATTTCACTCCTCACAAGCTTAACAATCTGGGTTTCAGTTCCTACCGCTCCTTCCTGTTTCGTGTCTCCTCCTATCCTACGCACACCCACGGTTATTCTCCCTCCCAAGAGCCAGGAACTCTACTCTACAGCAGAAGGAGGAGGCTAAAGATCTCCCTGCAGAAGTCAAAAGGAGTGTGGCATATGGTCCCAAAATTCCACTGCAAGGACACTTTGACACACAACAATATTGGATTCTGCATTAAAGTGGGAAGATGGCAGCAGCCAGAAATGCATCAAAAAGCAATTAACAGAGAGAGCTTTCTATTTAATAACAATGAATAACATTACTTCTTGTGTTGTTATAAATGAAGCTGGTAGCACCACCTAACATTGCCTGATAGTTCCCAATATGAACTCTTGCTTTTAGCTGTTTATAACTTTGCCAAATTTTAGCCATATGGACTGAAATTTTCCATGCAGGATGTCTGTGTCAGGCCAATCACTGATGATGGCAATGATGATTAAATAGCCAGAATTCCTCAGCCATTTCTGAGAATATGGCTGAGGAAAAATACATTGTTTTGCTGATGTTAAAAAGTTCTGAAAACCTTTTATTTGGCAAGTTCTAGCACAGGGGTAGACAGTAAAAAAGTAGCGCCTCCACAGGTATCAGGCAATTGCAGCTTTCAGCAGCAGTGGATCACTTTTTGTGGCCAATGAAAGTAGAGGGAAGTGGTGCAGACTAGGACACCACTTCCCGCTGCTCCCATTGGCCATGAATGGTGATACGCGGCCAATGAAGGATGTGATTGCCCCAATACCTGCAGAGGCACAGGTAAACACAGAGGTGAGGGCTTACCAGGGACTAACCCTGGCAGACTGCATCTGACTCATGGGTGGGAATTTGCCCACCCCTGCTCTAGAACCTACATTCTTTGGAACAAGGACTTTCAATATGGCAGGAGCATGGCCTTTGTATCAAGAACATGCCTTTTGCCATCCCTGTGGAAATCTGCTCCAATTTGGCCAAGTTATAAGCTTTCAAATACTGCAATTGGCACATACTGAGTAGAGATTTGTTTAACAGCTAAAATCTCCAAAGATTTCATCTATATGTGGCATGCGCCAGCCCAGGAATGAGCAGGCTTTCCTTGTAATTGCTGCTATGAATTGTACCAGGTCCAGGCAGCTCAGCTGACAACAAGGAGTCTATCTTTCCTGTGCTATACCTGCAAGTAAGAGGATGGAGGTGGAAACAGCCTGATTCAAAGGCAGAGGAGATCCACAGGTACAGATGCAGGGAGTAGCTTGGGATGTGGAACGTGGGGTGGGAGAGACATGGAGGGAAAGGGAAACTGGGACTGGGATTTGGAACATGGGCATGACTGGGACAGGCTAGGCAAGGAGACAAGGACTGGAAGCCAGGAGGGAAGTTGTGGGACTGAGAGTGGAATAGGAGCCTGTGGGGGAGGACTGAGATTGACCATGGAGCTGTAGCTGGGAGGCAGGGCCTGATTGAATAGTGAGAGAGAGACTGAGAACTAGGGGAGCAGGGAAGTGGAGGAGGAGGGAGGAGAGGTAGGTCTGATAAGCTAGCATGTTAGGAGACAACTGGGACTGGCAAAAGAAAAAGACTGTGATACGGGCAATTCTATATGTCACCATCAAGTAGTGATAGGAACGTCTGTCTGCAGGAGAGCAGTAACTGAAGAGGATGTATTCCAACAGCCAGACCTAGAGCACCCCAGCACATGTGACTATAGGAGAGGCCCTGGAAGAAGTCAAGAATGCAAACTGTGCTCCACAGGCCAGCAAACAAATTTGTTAACCAATGGCACTCTTACCTGTTCTGGAGCACTGGCATTTGCAGTGTGATGAGAAACCAGTGGTCACTCCAGTTCCCTGCTCTTTCCCACACCACTGGGGAGGTACTGACTCCACCTGTCTCTTCCTGGACAGAGAACGAGATGGTGCCATTGTAACTTCCAAAAATATGCACAGAGAACTGGATCTGTAATAAAATAAGAGGAAAATAATGGCATCCTGTGTTGGAAGGAGGGTGGCAATATTACAGACAATCCATCCTTTCAACGCTCCCTCACCAAACTTTAAAATGGGAGCCTTTACTGTTCATGTCACCACCTGGCCGTGACCCGTCTCCTGGGTAGGTAACAGACTGTTGCACATGGGATTCAGCAGCTGGATCCAAACGCTTCTAAGCCCTGCTGCACCTGGGTAGTGTCTAGTGGCTGTCTCTAGCTATGAGTCTCTTGAGTGCACTCCCAGGTGCAGTCCCCATGTCTGACACCCTTCAGGAGCAGTGGGACCCTGCAGCCTGGCAGCTTGAACCCCAGAACTAGTGCCCCAGCCTTTTCAAGCCTGCATTTGCTTGGCAGTGTTCTCTCAGACTCTACTCACTAGGGGAGCTCTGATTTCCTTGTGACATCCCTCAGGAACAACATGGCAGTAAGGCAAGGAAACAGGCTCGACAAAGGAACTCCTTAACAAACACTTCACTCTTAAACCGCAGTAGGGTTACAGATTTTATGAAAACAAACTCCTGAATGTCTTCTCCCCCAATGTGCTGGCAATTGCTGACCCAGTGAGTCCTGGCTTGGGTCAGCCCTTAGGCCAGATAGCTCCCCCTGCCTGAAACAATGGAATGCCCCCCTCAAGAAACAGCTCCCTTAAATACATTCTCTCCTCATTGGTTATGTGATTAGGACAGGCAACTGCAGTGCTTCCATTTGTGTGCTTAGACTGGGGAAATCCCGACCCCCTCCTCAAAGACAAGTTTCTGTGTTGAGTTCATTCAAAGCCAATGGCCCATACAGGCAGCAAACCCACTGTTTCACTCATTCAGAGTTGATGCTCCTTGATGGTTTTCTCCTTGCTAGTCTCTTGAGGGGTCCCAGCTTCCTAGCATAAATACCCAATAGCCAGAATAATCTGTCCTTGCCAGGATTTGAGTGGTTTTCAACACCATCTGGATGTCTTAACCCAAGATGGAGGTTACCATGCAAAGTGGAGGTTACCAGGAAGATTACAATAAAATGGTGCTCCCAAAACAACAAAGAATTTACTATTTGACAAAGACATACCCTCAATCTCTTCCTCATCATCAAAGGAATCTTTTCACAACTCCTCCCAACAGAGGATCTGCCATCATATTTGCATTCCCTTTGACATGAATCACCTCCATATCACACTCTTTGGTGCCAAACTCCATTTTAGTAATTTGGCATGTAAGCCCTTCCCCTGGGTAAAACATGCTCCTCCCAAGTCTAATTAAAGATGCTCTATATGTCAAGGCAAATTCCTCCGTCCCATATATTCATCCAGTAAATGTCCGAAAAACCAAACCAACACACACGATTCATCAAATATCACAGAAAAGTTCCAAAACTATCACACATATGTCTTTCCCTTTCAGATCACACTGGCTGGGTGTACCATAAGGAGTTTTCACACATGCCTCCATTGCCCCAGAACTTCTGGATCTGAAACAGATACTTGAACTTGCCACTTTGCCTTCCCATTCATCTGCTAGGGATTGAGGGAGGGGGGTTCCCCTTCCTTCCTTAACTAGCCACCCACTAAGGATACATGCTGCAGTTTCTCTCCCACAGGAGTGGTGTAGAAAGCATCTGAAAGGCTTGGTGGTCAGGATACATCTGGCTCTCAGTGAAGCTGGTTATAATGAAGCCGTAACTCCTGAGCTGTCATGTCAAATGGGA
Source organism: Pelodiscus sinensis (assembly GCF_049634645.1). Lineage (NCBI taxonomy): Eukaryota > Metazoa > Chordata > Testudines > Trionychidae > Pelodiscus > Pelodiscus sinensis. The sequence goes on from NC_134714.1 coordinate 64,699,423, forward strand.
AAAGGATCCAAGGTTCCCCAGCTCTGGCACACCTTCTCAGTGCCTTGATTCCTACCTGTGGACTGTTTGTATCTCTCTTCTCAGGGACTATTTCCTGTCTCTGCTCCACCTCCATGAGGGTCAAGAGATGGGGTCCCCTGGGGTAACACTCCATATCTAAGGTAAGGGAGACAGGGAACTTGCCTCCATGGCCATTGAATCTGATTCTTTGTGTCTGCACTCAAGCCCACCTGGCTCACGCCACCTATAGGGAACTGAGTAGCATTATCTCCCTCCTCCCAGCACAGGTTCATTTGTGTTCTCTCAGACTCTCACCTCTTCCATAAGTGATCAACGTTGCCTGTTCCCCATCAACGTTGAGCTGGACTCTGGCTCAAACTTACAACATAATTTCCCCCCAAAATCTCAGATGGAATATCTACTAATAGTTGCACCACCAGTAAAGCTGAGCCCTCTGGGTATTTACCAGGATCTGGCCCACAGGCAGGTAAAATAGTTTTACTTTTGGAACTTGTAGCCACGTCTGCCTGTCTTCCAACACCCAATGAGATTTCAGTACATGAGACTCCACAGGAAAGGTGGCTGTGCTGGTGTCCCTCCATGCCTGGAATGTCTTTGCTTTAACTTCCACCTTCACTCACCATTGGGGATCAGGTGTTTCTGTACCCATGAGAAGTGAGCTCAGCCACATGTACACTATCTACCCCAAGTTTGCTGGTTATGTTGCCCCTTGCCAAGTAAGCAGGTCCTCCCTCTGGCTGGACAATCTCTGTGATAGTCTGGGCAGTTTGGCCACTTGTGCCTTGATCCCTGACAGTCAAAACACTTCAGATCTCTGAGGTTTCTCTTTGGAGGTTGGAGATGCCACTTGCCCATGGTGGGGTGCACCTGCATGACCACGCTTTGGAGCCTGATGCTTGGCTAGGTGGGCTATGGGTCAGCCACTCTAATTGCCAGTGTTCCCAGCTGGCTAACAGAGATAGGGAAAAAAACAACAAATGGTCTGGTAGCACTTTATAGACTAACAAAACATGTAGATGGTATCATGAGCTTTCATGGGCACTTCTTCAGATGACCGGAGTTATGAATTTGGGATCTGAAAACTTGAAATAAATAGAATAGTAATAGAAATGTAGCCGTGTTAGTCTGGTGTATCTGAAGCAAAATGCAGGACTATGTAGCACTTTAAAGACTAACAAGATGGTTTATTAGATGATGAGCTTTCGTGGGCCAGACCCACGATCAAAAATATCAGATAAAAAATAAATAAATAAATAGGAGAGGGGAAGGGGAGGGGAGGGGGAAGAAAAAGAAAAAAGGAAGGAGTGTGTGAGACAGAGCATCATTAAGTATCTGGAGAATGGGTACTTAAACTTAATCAGATAAAAATCAAAGTCAATAGATAGATTGCTAAGACAGGAAGGATACCACTCAGAGAGCTATTAGCACCTTCAGTGGTTATTAAGTAGGTAGTGTCCTAGCCAGCCCATATCACAATTGAGTCCATTAGCATGTGAATTGAATTTGTGGATGAACTGGGATTCCAGTCCATAGGGATTCCAGTCCTTCCCTGTGAAGGAACAGGAACCTATAAAATGAGGATAAGCTCCACAAAGATGCTAAAAACTGAGCAATATACCTGGTAGTCTCCACTGGCAAGAGTGGCTGGTAGGCTGGCACTGTAAGCCATGGCAACACCACCTGTCTGATTGCTGTCTGCTCGAAGATACAGGAAGTGCCCTATGAGCAGAAAAATGAATTTAAATAACAGTGTAAGTTCATGCAACCAGCAAGAAATGTCTGTTGACATTTCCCTTCTGTATATCCTTTGCCTGCAGATTAGAGAGGAAATTTGTTTTTAAAAAAATCTGATATTTTTCTTTTTCATGCATTTGAAAAATAATTTCACACCATTGTGCTGAAGCCTCTGTTGCAGAAGGGTGAGGATCTCTCAATGAGGTGGCAAACTCAAATGCATTGAAAACCTATGGACAGATGGATTTTAGACACATGGGAACTGAAATTGCAAGACCTTCATTGGCCCATCAATGGATACTCTTCAGATAGCATTCCTACACCTTTCCATACAATGACTTGAGGGCACAAGAACTGAAATTTACAATGAGCTTCCCCATAGCTAATACTCCTACCATATTCTCTCTGGTGGGAGCAGTTTGGAGTGAACTACCTGTTTCTGGTCCTTTGTATCCAGGAAGGAAGGTCTATCTAGGTTCTCAGGAAAAAAAAAAAAAAAAAAAGAAAAGGACTAAGAGGTTACATCTACGCTGTTGCCTTCTTGCAGAAAAGCTTATGCAAATGAAGCTCGGTGTGGAATATGGCCCATGCTTCATTTGCATAATTAATGAGCATCCGTTTTTGCGCAAGAGGCTTTTGCACAAAAAAGAGCTGTGTAGATGGCTCCTTTTTGTGCAAAAGCCCCCTCTAACATAGGAAGAACAGCTCTTGCACGGGGGAGGAGGAAGAATTGCGCAAAAAGGAGCCGTCTACACGGCTCTTTTTTGCACAAACGCCTCTTGCTTTTGCACAAGGCATAAGGGATCGGTCAGAAAAGACTTTCCTTGTCAACCGATCCCCGTCTAGACTGTTGCTTTTTGCTGGCAAAGTGCTGCGGTGGCAAAAAGCGGCGGCCATTTCTATTCAAATGAAGCACAGGATATTTAAATCCCCACTTCATTTGCAATAGCGATGTGCCTAATCCACATCCCTCTGTTGGCAGAGGGATGTAGTTTAGACACACCCTAGGTCACACCTAGGGCAATATTATCCTAAGTATTTTCTATGAACACAAGCAAGAGCAAAATATGCTATACAGGCAGTCCCCGGGTTACGTACAAGATAGGGACTGTAGGTTTGTTCTTAAGTTGAATTTGTATGTAAGTCGGAACTGGTACATATTGTAGGGGAAACTCGAGCCAAACATTTCTCCAGCGCTCAGTTTTATTCTCCCACACCTCACTTCCCTCAGTCCTTTATTCTCAAGCTGAGGTGTCTGCTGAGAAAAGCCGCTCCGCATCTCCCTGATCTGCTGGGGGGGGGGGGGGGGCGCTAGCTTCGCGTCTCCCTGGTCTGCTGGGGGGGAAGCAGCTAGTGCGGGGTTGCCTCACCCCGTTTGTAAGTAGGGATCCGATGTAAGTCGGATCCATGTAACCCGGGGACTGCCTGTACCATGAATTCCTCTAAACTTGTCAGAGAACTATTGAACCATAATAGACTTTTTGTAGCTTGGATGGCCAACCTTTGCTAGTTTTTAGCCCTACTTCATAGAGGCCCCTAGCCTCCCAATGTGTTCCTTTCAAACTGACTGATGTTATTTTGGATCTTTTTTATATGGTCTTTGAACCAGAACTGAAAACACACTGGGCTCAGTTTAACAGTTCTAGCTAACTCTGGTGAACATGAAGATGATTTGGTGAGATGGCCCAATATTTTTAAAACCATTTCTAAAAAACATTTGAGATGAGAGAAAGAGAGAAGGGGAGGGGGAAGAGAGGGAGAGAGCACCATGAGGAACATACCTCTGGTGGCTACCAAGGCAGATCCTGTGAATGGAGCTTCTTGTGTCATTTCTTCAAAGCCCCTGATGGACCAGGAGGGAGAGACAGTGTCATTCAATATCCAGCCACAGGGACCCTGTTCAAAAGAACAGTGTGCTCCCACTGGGAGACTGTCTGCTGGAAAGGATTAGAAAAAGTGGGTTATTTCACACAGATCTGATTAGGGAACAAGAGAGCAAGAAAACTGAAGAGTCAACTATGGTCACTTTCACTATGTTTCTCAAGGGTGCTACGAAGCTAATACTATATAGTCTTCTACCAAGAGAAAAGGTGGGTGAGGTAATATCTTTTATTTAAATCCCCTGCGGCATTTGCATTTACATGGCTGCCGCTTTTTTCCGGCTCGGGGATTTTGCCGGAGAAAAGCGCCAGTGTAGACGCGATTCTCTGGAAAATAAGCCCTTTTCCGGAGGATCCCTTATTCCTACTTTCAATCCCCCGTGGATTTGCAATTCCGAAGTGTCTCATTAGCATCCCTTTTCCGGAAAGGGATGCCAATGTAGACACAGCCTTGGTGAAAGGGACAAGCTTTTGAGATTAAACAGAGCTTTTCTTCAGGTCAACATTGTTTATTAGTTTTCTGCCAAGAAATGGTAAAATGGCTTATTAGTTTATAATCAGGTACAATAGTCACCATCAGAAAGCCAACGTTCATCACTTAGTCATATGAGAGATATTGCTATTATTTCATATTCTAAGTGCAGTTGAAAACAGCTTTTGCCTTGCTCTGAAGTAGCAGGAACTGCTCTAAGGATACCAGACTCAGTAGACTAGTGATTTGATCCTGTATAGAAAGTCCGATATTCCTGTTCCCAGGAGTGTATAGCCTCTATGTATAGCCCAGGCTCATGTGTCCAGTTAAAGTAGGTAGACAAAATAGCTAATTAATCTCTATATGTAATCAATTTAACTCTCTATATTATTATTCCTACTGAGCTGAGCTGGTAGAAAAGAGGACTGTTTTTAACAGTCTAGTTGATAGCTTTTGGTTGCCTTTTTTATTAAAACTGTTTCTATATGTAACTGGTGTATTTGATGGGTATATTTTATTATATGAATCAATACATACGTACAGTCAGTGGAGAGGTTAATCCCAGGTGTTTATTTCTAATGGTATCTCAAGGGATATATTTCTTGACTTGTTGTATTCTACAGAGAGTTGGTAGATGGTACAGTGACCCACAGAAATTTTCAGAATATACACTCCCTAATTCTGAATATAGATTTGGTGGAACATCCTTTTCGAAGTGCTTGCATGATCAACCTCACTGAGCTCTCCTGACCGGTTGGCTTGTGGCAGGTGTTTTGACTGATGCAATTGGGACAACAAATGATACCTCTAAGGGAATTCTCTCCCCTCTAAAAAAATTAAAAATTCTATGTATAATAATTTTAAATTCTCCATATTTCTGCATATTTAATTTGTCAAAATAACAATTATGCTCCTGCTGTCAGCCCCAAGTCCCAGGTGCTGAAGACTGAAAGCGGGAGCCCCATCCTCATGGGTCCAACTGCCGGAGCCCTAACCACCCAGGCTGACTGTGGGAGTCCTAGCTGTGTACGCCAGGTGCAGGTAGGAGCCCTAGGGTAGAATCACAAACAGTGTGTGAAAAAATAAAATTCTGTGGGGAGCATTAATTCTCTGCCAAGTCTGCATTGTACAGTACAGTGGTTCAGAATTCCAGAGGAGTAAAATGAGGAACAACTGAAGGAACCTCTTAATGGAGCAGGGTCCTTACTCACCACATAGGGCCTCTTCATTCTCTTTGGCAGGGCAATCACTGTGAAAATCACACACCTGCAATTGGCTGACACAGCCCCTGTGTGGGCAGGGGAAAGTGGAGCCCTTGTCGTAGGTGGAAAGATCCTTGCTTTCTTTCTCTAACAGAGACAAAGAAAGAAGCCCAGAGAGGGGAGTCAGCAGAATGTCTAGAGCAGGCTTTGGTTTGGATGTTTCTTCAGTCACACTCATGTTCCTATGCCCTTGCTAAATTATAAAGACAATCAGTCCATATAATAACAATTATTATTAATAATAAATACTCATTTAATTTTAATGTTCGTGCCAGAAAGTCTCTAAGCATGTACTGAAATGTAGCTGAAAAAGAAATTAACAAAAAAAGTTCAAGTGAACAATCAGGAGAATCAACTTGCAAATAAACCAAACCTGTACAATCTTAGTAACATTAAATAAACATCTTACAGCCCACCCTAAACAAAAAAAATCTACAGGCAAAGGGGGGGGGCATACTAAAGGTGCCTTGTCAGATCCTACTCCCTATTCTCTCAAGACTGTGCCATGGGACTGTCAGCAGTTCCCAGATATTGCGAAAGATAGTCCCCCAGATAGGTTATGGTATATCATTTAAGGCTTATACTAAATGTGTGACCTTGAAATACATTCCCTGGATAATAGATTAGCTTTATAGCTAGTAGATTTACCACTGGTTTCATAAGATTCCCTTAGGGCACGCGGGTTATCAAATGGACCTGATTTATTGTGTTCTTTCCTCATTCCTTCCTGCCATTTCCCCATGAGCCTTTGTACTTGCACAACATTCAAAGCCACTGCCATGTCTATAAATTATCCTCTCTGGCTTAAATCACTCAAGTGCACAGGCACAATAGGGGTTTTATTTTTTGTACACTACACTTTGCACACGTAAAACACATGAATGCTTCTACACGGTTCAGAAGATTATATCCAAAATGTAGATTGCTTAAAAAAAACCCACTAAAGTAAATAAAACAGAAAAAAAACCCTGGTATTAGGATCAGAATTGTTTTCCTGACATTTTAAAAAGTCAGAGAAAACAATATGTTGTTGGATATTTGTAAATGTAAAGCTTTTTCTGTAGTTTGCAATCCAGAACCAATAGCGTGATGCGACTTCATAAGAATCATACAATGAAGCTGAGTAGGACCCTGATCCTGCATGCTGCTTTGAACAAATGGACCCCTGCACTCACAAGGCACATCACTGAAGTCAGTGAGACTCCACACAGGTTCAGGGGTCAGTCTGTATGAAGCACTTAGTAGGACCAGAGCCTATCACTGCCAGATGAAACTGCCCAAGATAGACTCATGGCTAACCGGAGTGAACTACATGCAGTGAAAAGCAGCATGCATGGTGAAAAACCATGCTTGCTCATCCAGCTTGGTCTAACACACCTGCCTATGAATTTTTTCCCTTTTCTTGGGATACAGGCTTCTGACAGCTTCTGCAACTTTAACTTAAAATAATCCCAGGCCTCCTCCACCTCAAGATCCATAATTTCTTTAGTCCAATCAACTTCCCTAACTAATTTTCTTAATTTATTAAAGTTAGCCCATTTGAAATCAAAAACCCTCATCTCAGATTTTTTTTTGTTTATCCTTCCATTTAATTTGAACTTGAATTAGCTCATGATCACTCGAGCCAAGCTTGTCCCAAGCTACAACCATTTCATCTATGAGGTCCTCGCTACTCACCAAAACCAAATCTAAAATAGCTTCCCCCCTTGTTGCTTCAGCAAATACTTGATGAAGGAATTCATCAGCTATCACATCTAGGAAAATCTGAGCCCTATTATTATTACTAGCACTTGTTCTCCAGTCTATATCTGGAAAGTTGAAATCTCCCATGATTACTCAGTTTCCATGAGTATTTACTTCATTAAAAACATTAAAGAGGTCTCTATCCATATCTAGATTAGGTCCTGGTGGTCTATAGCACACCCCAAGCACTATCCCAGGGAAGGATATCCTAGGGGAGGGGGTTTTCTTCCCCAATGTGATTTTTGCCCAAACAACTCTGTCTTCTCCATTCCATCACTTTTTATTTCTTTACAATCTACCTCATCTTTGATATACAATGCGACTCCACCACCTTTACCCTTATTTCTGTCTTTCCTAAACAGCACATACACTTCAATACCTGTACTCCAGTCATGCCTAGTATTCTACCATGTTTCTGTTATTCCTATAATATCTGGTTTCACTTCCTGGACCAATAGCTCTGGTTCCTCCATTTTGTTACCTAGGCTCCTCTCATTGGTGTACAAACATCTTAATTTCTGCTGTTTGGCCTCACTCACATTCTTTACCCAATTTGGCAAGGACGTTGTACCTCTAATGTGACTTGTTAGACTAGTATCCACCCTACCCTTCCTCATGTACATTCTCCTACCCCCAGCTATATCCTTTCTTACTTCATTTTCCTCCCTCTCAGTTTTAAAATCCGGCCTAGAGATTATCTGGACATCACGTAGACCTGCCTTTTCCTAGTGACAGTGTGATTCTCTGGTCTATCTCTTGCTTCCTCTGTCTGCAAGTCCTTGCCATTCCTGTTTTCCTTTGTAATCCTCTTTAACCCATCCTGTATCCCCCCGATGCTCATTATTGGTGTTGTCTCCATTAACTCTTCCCCTTTATCTATGGGACTAGCCACTCTTCTCTTCTTCCTTACCCTTCCATCTTCATTATCTACCTGCTGTACCCCTTCTTCATTCTCCAACTCCACATACCTGTTCTTGAGCTCTAGTTTTCCTTCACTGACCCATCTTTTCCTCTGCCTGGTTCTCATAGTCACATGCTTCCACTGTCCATTTTCTTCGCCCAGCAGTCCCCCCTCTGAGGCCCTTGATCCTGCTTCCCATCTGCATATCTAAACTTTCCCCTTCAGCCACATCATGCCTTTGCTCCGTCATCTGCTCAAACTCCTTTTTAAACTCAGCCAGAGTTTCCACCTGCATCTCCAGTCCTCGGATCTTTTCTTCCATCAGCTCTATCAGGCGGCACTTCATGCAAACAAAACTCATTTCAGGTAATCCCTCCAGAATCATGTATATACCGCAGCTACCACATCCAATCATCCTCCTTGTGTTCTCTACTATTTGGGCCATGGCCACTACTGCCTCTGTGTTTTATCTACTTTCTCATCAAACTCCTATTAGTCCGATGAACACAAAAACAAACCAAAACACCCCCTCCACAGCAAAAACAAACCCCAAACAAGTCCCAATATCCAAACTCCCTTTACAAACTCCCCTGTTTACAGCTCCGTTTGCTGGCTCCTGTGCCACTGCAGCTATCTATGCTGCTGCCTGACTAGAAGGCTACCTTTATAGGACCCCTAATCAGGGCTTAGCTTCTCTACCAGCACACTGGATGAGGTACACCACATGTTGTGATAGGTATGTGTGGGACCCATGGATCTTGAAAGCTGCGTGCAGGTTTTGCATCTGTAGTTCTGGCAGGGTTTGGTGTAGCTTAGAGTTGTGGGTCCAGGTCTGTGGGGTGCTTGCTTCTGATGAAGAGTTTGGAAAGGTGTTGGAAGGCCAGTGGGAGGGTTCACGAAGGATTTCTTTCAAGAGGGGGTCACCATCAAGTAGGGATTGTAATCAGTGTTCCCTTTAACTGTACACTCGTGTGGCCACTCAGGAGAGATTCAAAGGCCGCCCAGCTGATAAGCAGAGGGCCCACAGAGAGGTTTTTGGTTCTATTGGTGATACACATTTACACGTGCTTCAGTGCACACAGCAACATGTATTCCACTCATGAATGGAAAAAATGTGCACATAGGCAGAGGGAAAATCGGTTGTAATTGTTTGATACCCTCTGTGGGTTTTTGCATGGGATGATTGACTAGGTGTATGTGAACAGAAGGGGTTATTGTGGCCTTCTCCTAGATCATACTCAGTAATTTTAGTGCCTTTTTTTTCCATTTCTGACTACATTCATTTTAGATTTTTTTACTGGATATGTTGGAACCTACCATGGAAGCAGTCCCTGAACTGCAAGGAGCCCAATGCCAACAGTCCAGATCCTTGCATACCACAGGTTGAATACCGGAGGGAGATCTCAAAAGGCCTCTGCACTTTGCCAATCTGAGCCATGAGTACTTTCCACTTCATCCTGTGACAAGACACCAAACAGCAATCATGCACATGTTGAGCACTTGGAAACCTAATCTGCTTAGGCACCTTATAAACCCCATGAGGTGCCCATCTGCATCATGAGGCTCCTAAATACCTTTAAATATGTGGCCCTTAAAGCTGGCTCCCTTCCTCATTTCCAGCTGCTAAATGGCTTTAAAAGACAGCTAACAATACATAAAATACATTCCTAATGTTATTTTTCCATGCAAGAATTTTCTGAAGCAGCCACCAAGATGTTACATCATTGTCAAAGTATATTTGATCACAAAAGGATAGGGTGATGGGCCACACAATGGTTAATGGGAGGCTTGCACAAAATACTTTATTAGGATGTGATGCATACTATGAAAACATGAGTGTCCCTGTTTCAAGCATACAAAATAGTGTAGAATGGGCCCCTCTCATGTATGTAGGCCCGTGTTAATGGATTAACTACCTAATTCATTGCCAGTGTTTCACATCAACTGCACACCCTTTCTCTGGTCAGAAGACGCTGCTATCCTTCCCCATCTTTTCTTCCCCAACATCCCTTTGGAGGTTCACCCACCCCTAATGAAAACAAGGATAGCCCTCAGCCCTTTTAGAAGATGAAAATATTTAACCTTTTCACACTTTTGTCATTTCATGCAGAATTATAGCTTTCCCAACATTGTAATATCATTACATTCCATTTCAGAAATCTCCAGCTCTGAATCACAACTCTATTACCTCTCTCCCAGAGTAAAGTAATCAAGAGCCTCCAGCAATGACATATGATTGTTTTACTGAATAGCTTCCAGGAATCTGCAGCACTAAGCTAGAAATGCATTTATCTTTGGTATAACACCACACAAAATCCAAGACCATTCAGCACTGGAACACAGCTCTGCCATTTCTATTATATTATCCAGGTCCAGCCTTAGGGCAAGGTGAGCAAGATGGTTGCCTTGAGCTCTGCACTGCTCGGTGCCCGCCTACGAGGTTGCTTGCTCACTGCCCTGGCTGGGAACCGCCCAGCCACATGGTGCAGCCAACCACAACATGCCACCTTGGGTCCCACACACTCTTTGGCCGGGCCTGATATTTCCTGGTATACTATAGCCATTGTGTTACTCCCACTGAGACACAGCTCTGTTACTTCCCCTGGAACACAGCATATTGCCCACATTCTCCAGCTGAGTCACCACTGCATTCTCACATCAAAGCAGCCAGGAATTTCTGGTACTAAGTCCTAATTACATTACCTCCATTCTGTATTACAGCAGCTCATCCAAGAATATTCAGCCCTGAATCATGACTCCATTACCTCCATTATATTATGATACTGCAACCAAAAGTTCCAGTACTGAGACTTGATGCCATACAGTATGGCAGCACCTAGAACCCACATATAATAGTTAGCTCTGGATCATCCCAAATACTTAGGGCTGTGTCTACATTGGCGTGATCTTGCACAAAAGCGGCTGCTTTTGCACCAAAACTTGCTGCCTGTCTACACTGGCCACGAGTTCTTGTGCAAGAACACTGACATTCTAATGTAAGAAATCAGTGCTTCTTGAGCAAGAACTATGATGCTCCCACTCAGGAATAAGCCCTCTTGCGCAACTCTTCTTGTGCAAGAGGCCATTGTAGACAGGCAACATGAATTTCTTGTGCAAGAAAGTCCTATGGTTAAAATGGCCATCGGAGCTTTCTTGCGCAAGAGAGCGTCTACACTGGCATGGATGCTCTTGCACAAAAGCACATCTCTTGTGCAAAGGCACATGCCAGTGTAGACACCCTCTTCTGGAAGAGTTTTTGCACAAGAACTCTTCTGCAAAAGAGTTCGTGAGCAAAATCATGCCAGTGTAGACGTAGCCATGGTGTACACCTTATCACCAAGGAGCACTGCCTAAGTATTCCCTAGGGCAGCTGTATTCTGATACACACCCTCAAGTCCAAGATCTAACTGCAGCAAGTTCTCTACATCCTTGAATACTGCACTTTCTTTGCTTGGTTCTGGTATCCAAACACGAGCTATTCTGAGCCAATTTAATTTTCTTAATGGAATCAGGAACAAAGCCCTTAGCAGAAGATGGATCACTGAAGCTGGCTTTCAGATAAGCCCAGCCTGGCAATACCTTTACTATCGATTTTACATCAGGCTAGAACTCAGTAAACTAGTTAATATTACTACACTTCTAAATATAGACACTGAAACTTCTGTGTACACTCCTAGGGGCTCACAGAGCCTGCAAGGAAAGAGAACGAGTACAGAGCGGCAACCACTTGATGTTTAATGTTCATCAATATTCTTAGCATTAGGAGGCTTGCAGCTCTCTGTTTCACTCTGTTGAACAAAGCCCCCTTCCTCCCAGTTATGACCTTCTACTCAGTGTCTTGCTATCTCCAATAAAGAGAATGGCTGTTGACTTTCCAGTAACAATATTTAAGAGTCCAGACAACAGTTGCTTTATTAAGAATGATGAGTTCAACTACATGAGCAGGAGAATTGGAATATTCTCAAGGGTATATCTGCACAGCAGCATTATTTCGGAGTAACTGATGTTACTCCAAAATGACATAGTGTGCCTCTACACAGCAAGCCTTTATTTCAAAACAATGTCGAGCTGGAGGACTTCTTACTCGGACTCATAGTAACCTTCATGTCACAAGGAGTAAGGGAAGTCGAAGGAAGAGTGTTCTTCCTTCGACTTCCTTCTGCATAGACAGCGCCAAAAGCCGAATTAAACTATTTTGGCTTAAGCTATGCAATTGACACAGCTCAAGCTGCGTTGCTTAATTCGACATTTGCCCTGATGTGTAGATGTGCCCTAAGTTAGAGGAACAGGTTCTGACAGGACCCTCTCCACACAACTGTCTAGCAGGGATCTACTATGTGACACTATCTTAAATCACAGAAGACATGAATTGGAAGCATTATATCAGCTATTTAATTTTTCTGGTAGTTGATTGGTGGCTAGTGAAATGAAGGCAGCTAGAATGAAGGAAGTTAACCAAATGGAAAATTACACCAGGGTCATAGGAGCAACAAGAGAGATAACAGTGATGGAATCTGATCATCATCTTACATATCTATACATAAATGCAAAGTGTAGGAGGAATAATCAAGAAGCACTGGAATTATTAGCACATAAACTAATAGGATTAAATTATTAGGATTTATTTAGCACCACGGATACTTGGAAAAAATCTCATGATTCAGATTTATAGAGAAAGATATCTTGGTCAGGGAAGGCAGGCAGGGAAAAGAGAAAGGGCATATTGCATTATGCATCAAGAATATATAGACTTGTTCTCAGATCCAGAATGAGGTCAGAGGCAGAAGAGTTGACAGTCTCAGGGAAAGCCAGCAGGTCAGAGCTGCTGACAGAACTGCTGGGCCCTTGGGCAAGATGGGGCAGACCCAGCTCTTGAACCCTGGAAGGTACAGGGCCTTGGGCAGAAGGGGCAGAGTTGGGGGCTGGCCTCCCCCAATCAGCCCTTCAGAGCTGCCCAGCCCACACCATTCAGGGCTCAGGTGGGGATTTAAAGGTCCCAGTGTTCCAGCTGCGCACACAGTAGCAGCAGCGACCAGGAGCTCTGGACCCATTTAAATTGCCGGGACTTGGGCAGCTGCCCCTTCCGCTCCTCCACCACCTGCATCGGCAGCCCTAGCCCTGGTGAAGGAGTTGAGGGTACATGTGACAGTCTCATTCTCAACTTAGCAAGGAAGGGAAGCTAATAAATGGACAACATCAAGAAGGCTGAAATGTTAAGTGCCTAATTTTGCTTCAGTCTTTACAAAAACGGTAAATTGTGACCAAACCCTTATCACGATTTACATTAACAACACGGGAAAGAACACAAGACATAATAGGGAAAGAACAGGTTTATGAATGTAACCCTTCTGCCAAGCCGAGTTAATAGCAGCAAGGGCCGGGTTCAGTATCTATTGGTCCCAACAACATAATACAACACTGGCTCGAGCCCCCACCCAGTGACCTGGGAAATCTTACACACACCCCTGGGCACCTCAAAGAGGCAATTCTTCCCCTCTTGCAAGCACAGAGCCTCGGTATAGCAGCAAATCTTTAACAACATGAGGTAACTGACATCAGCATTAAATTGGGAAAACACCACAACTCGGATTCATAGACCAAGCATGAGCAAAGACCCATCCCCAGCCAAGAATCACCCAAAGTCCCCAAAAGTCCAACAGCCCAAGAGTCTCTGCCCCTGGTCAGTGCTGCCCCAGAGTTCAAAAGTTCACCAGCAGGGTTTTACCATCCCAACCTGGATGGAATGGAGGGAGGCAGGGGTTGATACACCTTACGTGGTCCACCAATGGCTCCGCCTCTCCATAAGGTTCTGCTGTCACTGTCAACGGAAGTCACTCCACCACACTACACCTGCTGTCCCATGAGCTGCTCCAGCCATCCCACGAACTTCCCTGCTCTGCCAGCCGTCTCGGTCCACACCCCTGGGCGCCAGCTGGTTGTTCCTGCAGATGCTCCACTGGCTGCCTGCTGCCACTCCTACCAGCCACCTGCTGGTCATCCCCACCAGCCGCTCTGCTGGCCACCTGCGCCCGTCAGTCATTCCCACAAACTGCTCTGCTAGTAGCTCAGCAGTATAGCATCAGGCTCCCCACAGCACATAATGATTTCATCTCATAGTAGATTTCAGCTTTTCAGCAAGTTCAGCTTATAGTAGAGGAGCCTCAGTGCTAGTGCACCATTGGCCCACAGTGAAGTCAGCTCAGCAGCTCACAACTAGACTCTTAATAGAATCCAAATTAATTCTGATACTCCACAGTGGAGAGAGGAAGGGGTGCAATTAGTGTGTTTTAGACCCTCAGATAGGCCCCACCACCAGGTACAAATACCTACCCCCAACCTCTCTCAGCTTGACTGGGTTTGGAACCCAGGACCTTTGTCTAGCAAGTGCTACATAGTTTATGGCGAATCCCTTTGTCATAAAATAGTTCAACTATTCCACTGTCCTTGATTCACATAATCAGGGTAACAACACTTTATCCCCCCTGCCTCAATAACAGAGAGACTGGGGATCCCACAGTGGCCAAAGTGACCATTTGGGCTGCTGTGAGCACATACTAGGCACAGTGGGTGTGCCTATGCAAATGAGATCATCCTCTAAAGTCTTTTTGCACCACTTGCCACAATTCACCACCAGATGTCAGAGTAGAGCTTATCCTGACCCTGCTTGCATGAACATTTAAGTATGTTAGATCTATTCAAGTCAGCAGGGCCTGATGAAATTCATCCTAGTATATTTAATGAATTAGCTGAAGCAATCACAGAACCATTAGCAATTATCTTTAAGAACTGCTCAACAGTGGGTGAGTTGTCAGAGGACTTGAGAAAGGCTAACACAATACCTATCTTTAAAACCAGGAACAAAGAGGAACAGTGGAATTTTAGACCAGTCAGCCTAACATTTATAGCTGTAAAGATACTGGAATAAATTAAACAGTCAGTTTTGGACCACCTAATGGACGATAGTGCTATAAATAATAGCTAACACAGATTTGTCATGAACAAATAATACCAAATAAAATAAATTTTCTTCTTGGACAGGGATACTGGCCTACTGGATAGGGGAGAAGCAGTTGATATGGTATATCTTGATTTTAGTAAGGCTTTTCACATAGTCCCATATGACATTCTCATAAGAAAAATAAGGAAACATGCTCCAGGTGAATTTACTATAAATGGGGTGCAAAACTGGTTTAAAGACTGTATTCAAGGAGTAGTTATCAATGCTCTGCTGTCCAACTGTGGAGTCATATCTAGCGAGGTCTGGCTAGGGTTGCCAGGTCTCCGGTTTTGAACCAGACAGGTATTTGAGCTTTCTGCCCGGGAAACAAATTGAGAAAATACTGGACATATAAATATCTGGTATTTTCTAATTAATTAAGTTTTATTATTATCATGAGCATGGTACGTAGTTGTGTTCTGCCTGGCTGGAAGACACGCTCACACTGCATGAGCATGTCTACCAACCAGGCATTATGCAATTATGCAGTAAAGAGGAGGGGGTGAGATAGAATCCCCAGGGCAGGACTCGCCCATGCGCCCAGCCAGGACTGTGCATGGGATGGGCAGCACCCCGGGATCTGCATGCTCCTCGGCTAGCCCCGCTTCCTTTTGGCCAGTTCCCCACCGCTCCTCCTGACTCCCTCCGGCCAGCCCCGTTCCCTGCCAGCCAGTTGCCCCCGGCCAGCCCCGCTCCCTGCCGGCCGGTTCTCCTCCAGCCAGCCCTGCTCCCCCCATTCCCCTCTCAGCCAACCCTGCTTCCCGCCAGCCATTCCCTCCCGCCCTCCGATCTCCCCTGGACAGCTCCGCTCCCCTCCCCTTCCAGCTGCCCACACCCACAATCTGAGATCATCTGGTAACAATAGGTCTGGCAAAGGTCTGTCCTGGGTCAGATTCTATTCAGTATTTTCACTAGACAGCTGTGTCTAGACTGGCCAATTTTTCCAGAAAATCAGCCACTTTTCCGGAAAAACTTGCCAGCTGTCTACACTGGCCGCCTGAATTTCCGCAAAAGCACTGACTTCCTACTGTAAGAAATATAGAAATACTTTTTGCGGAAATACTATGCTGCTCCCGTTTGGGCAAAAGTCCCTTTTGTGCAAAACTTTTGCGCAAAAGGGCCAGTGTAGACAGCTCAGATTTGTTTTCCCCAAAAAAGCCCCGACTGCAAAAATGGCAATCGGGGCTTTTTTGCGAAAAGCGCGTCTAGATTGGCCACGGACACTTTTCCGCAAAAAGTGCTTTTAGACCCTCAAATAGGCCCCACCACCAGATTCAAATACCTACCCCCAACCTCTCTCAACTTTTGCGGAAAAGTGCTTTTGCGGAAAAGTGTCCGTGCCAACCTAGACTCTCTGTTCCGAAAATGCTTTTAACGGAAAACTTTTCCGTTAAAAGCATTTCTGGAAAATCATGCCAGTCTAGACGTAGCCGACATGTATTTGGAAATGGAGTAGAGAGTGGCCACTGAAGGTGGAAAGGCAAGGAAGAAGAGAAGAGTGGCTAGTCCCATACATAAAGGGGAAGAGTCAATGGAGACAACACCAATATGGGGCACCAGGAGGATACAGGATGAGTTGAAGAAGATTACAAGGGAAGATAGGAATGGAAGGGACTTGCAGCCAGAGGAAACAAGGGATAGACCAGAGAATCGCACCGTCACCAGGAAAAGGCAGGTCTACATGATTGGGGACTCCTTATTGAGAAGAATAGACAGGCCTGTAACCAGAGCTGATCCAGAGAACAGAAGGGTGTGCTGTTTGTCAGGTGCTAAGATACGGGATGGGGAACTAAGGTTGAAGAGGATCCTAAAGGGAGCGGAAAAGAATCAATTGATCATCCTTCACGTAGGAACAAATGATATGGCTAGATTCTCACTGGAACGAATCAAGGGAGACTATGTCAGGTTGGGGAGGATGCCAAAAGAAATCGAAGCTCAGGTTATCATCAGTGGGATTCTGCCTGTTCACAGAGAAGGGCAACAAAGGTGTAATAGGATTATAATGCTCAATAGGTGACTCAGGCAGTGGTGCTATGAGGGCTTTGGGATGTATGGCCACTGGGAGGCATTCACGGACAGAGGACTGTTCTCTCAGGATGGACTTCACCTAAGTAGGGAAGGAAACAGACTTCTAGGATGGAGGCTGGCACGACTGATTAAGAGAGCTTTAAACTAGGAATTTGGGGGGAGACAGTTGGGAGATGTCCAGGTAATCTCTACACCAGATTTTAGCATTGAGAGGGAGGAAAATGAAGTAAGAAAGGATATAGCTGGGGGTAGGAGAATGCACATAAGGAGGAAGGGCAGAGTGGATACTAGTCTAATAGGTAATATTGGAGGTACAATGTCCATGCCAAATGAGGTAAAGAATGTGAGTGAGGTGAAACAGCAAAAATTAAGATGTTTGTACACCAATGAGAGGAGCCTAGGTAACAAAATGGAGGAACCAGAGCTATTGGTCCAAGAAGTGAAACCAGATATTATAGGAATAACAGAAACATGGAGGAATACTAGACATGACTGGAGTACAGGTATTGAAGGGTATGTGCTGTTTAGGAAAGACAGAAATAAGGGTAAAGGTGGTGGAGTCGCATTGTATATCAATGATGAGGTAGATTGCAAAGAATTAAAAAGTGAAGGAATGGAGAAGACAGAGTCTGTCTGGGCAAAAATCACATTGGGGAAGAAAATTATTAGATCCTCTCCTGGGATAGTGCTTGGGATGTGCTATAGAGCACCAGGATCTAATCTGGATACGGATAGAGACCTCTTTAATGTTTTTAAAGAAGTAAATACTAATGGAAACTGTGTAATCATGGGAGACTTCAACTTTCCAGATATAGACTGGAGAACAAATACTGGTAATAATAATAGGGCTCAGATTTTCCTAGATGTGATAGCTGATGAATTCCTTCATCAAGTAGTTGCTGAACCAACAAGGGGGGAAGCCATTTTAGATTTGGTTTTGGTGAGTAGCGAGGACCTCATAGAAGAAATGGTTGTAGGGGACAACGTTGGCTCGAGCAATCATGAGCTATTCAGTTCAAACTAAATGGAAGGATAAACAAAAGTAAATCTGAGACTAGGGGTTTTTATTTCAAAAGGGCTCTAATTTTAATAAATTAAGGAAATTAGTTAGGGAAGTGGATTGGACTAAAGAATTTATGGATCTAAAAGCGGAGGAGGCCTGGGATTATTTTAAGTTAAAGTTCCTATTTTTAAGAAAGGGAAAAAAAGTGACCTGTGTAACTACAGGCCTGTTAGTTTGACATCTGTAGTATGCAAGGTCTTGGAAAAAATTTTGAAGGAGAAAGTAGTTAGGTCATCAATTGTTCTCCATGTCCGCTGAATGTACGATAAGAAATAATGGGCTTAATCTGCAGCAAGAAAGTTTTAGATTGGCTATTAGGAAAAACTCGCTAACTATAAAAATAGTTAAGTACTGGAATAGGCTTCCTATGGAGATTGTGGAATCCCATCATTGAAGGTTTTTAAAAACAGGCAAGGCACACACATGCCAGGGATGATATAGAGATATGTAACCTCACCTCAGTGCAAATAACTGAACTGGATGATCTCTTGAGGTCTTTTCCAGACCTACATTTCTATGATTCTAAGATTGCTTGAGGACTTCAGAGTTTATCTACAGTATCTCTTTATCTAGAGAGACTCTCAAACAGCAATCCATCTTAGATTCAGATTGGTCTCCTCTTAGGTACTTCACCCAAAGTCCATTTCAGAGAGGCACAGAAATCCAAGTTTCATTTCTTCTGAGATTGTAGCACAGATACACTTCTGGTTCACTTCCTCTCTGAGGCTACACCCAGGATCCATTCCAGGAAGGCACAAATTTATCCGAGTGAAATAAGAGACTGAAGGATTTTTCTACATATTTGATCCTAGTGCAGACTTTGTTATCATATGGCTTTCACTTTGGACAGTTTCCATTATGTGGCAGAGTGGATTTTGATGACACCCATGACCAGAATGCAGTAGGTTCTAGGTATACTGGTGGCACTGACCTGAGATAAGCTTTATTTCAGTAGCAGAGAGCTATTGCTAGCATGGACTATGGACCTGGTTCTATATGCCGGCAATTCACATTCACTTAGAGCAAGACTTAGCTTCTAACTCCAGCAGTAATTTCTGATATCTGAGTGAAGACTATTGTCCTTTTAGCTGGAGTCAGTTACTAATGAGGAACATAGGAATTCCTATACTAGAACAAACAAGTGATTTGTCTGCTCTGGCAGCTTGCCTCCCAGTGTGGCCAATGCCTAGTATTTTAGAGGAAGAATGAAAAAAATAAATGGAATATACTTGGATATTTGAACATTACTATATAATTGAAGAGAAGAACATTTCCTGGCCACAGCTAGTGGTCATCTTTTTCCCTGAAGAATGAAGATTAGCAGCTCATCTTTATTCCAGAAACTGCAACAATGGGTGCTAATTTAGTGTTTTCACCTAACCTATTAAATTTAGACATGGCATTTTGATCTTTGGTTTGTTGCAGTCATCTCTTTTCTCCATTCTTTCACCAGAGAGCTTTTACCAGAGACTGATCTGAACCATGGATATGACAGAACAGTAGCTTCAGAACTACCAATCAGAGGATGGTTCCCTGATCCAGGAGCCTGGCACCAATTAGAAAAGCATCCTCTTCTCAGGTATAATGCACACATATATGACAGAGCTGGAATTCTAGAGAAAAAGCACAGTTGATGAGTTCAGAAGGAAGAGCTGACTAGGACAGAAGACCACAAGAACCAGAAAGAGAAGAAGAACCCAATGAAGTGGTTTATCTGGAATTGGGGGTTGGATTTGGCTTGACAACAGGGGTGAGGATTAGAGGAAGAGCTGAGATAGACATTTCTTTGGTTTCTGCATCTGTGAACAGTTAGGAATTCCATAGGTTAATGATTTGTTGTACATAGGCTTTATCCCTACAGTATCCTTTGCTCATTGTACTTTCCATTCAACTCCTAGCAGTGCATCCCAAACCATCCAAAAATCCAATTACCTCAGGCTTGTCTTCCCATCAATTGATAGCACAAGGCCTTCAGAAATAAAAGAGAAAGCTGGTCTTGGGCCATGTGCCTGCTATGGAGAAGCTAAATTAATATGCAATCATTTACATGCATCTGACAAAGTGGGTCTTTGCCCATGAAAGCTTATGCTCCAACACTTCAGTTAGTCTATAAGGTGCCACAGGACTGCTCGCCGCTTTTGTAATATACAATAGTGACTCTCATTTGTTTTGTTACACACTGAATTAGGTTTGCTTTCTCCACCCTGGACTTGTGTAGAGATTTCTGAAATCAATTCACTGTAAAAGAAAAAGAATCATATTTTTCCCCTAAAGGTCTCTAATTCAATCCCTTTGTTTTCCCTACTGCCACATATTTTAAATATGGGAAATGTGTATTACCTATTTTAGATGTCTTTAAAACCAAGCCTCTAACCACCTATGATTGTTACAGGTCTCTTTGAACTTTTCACTCCTTTCATGACAGCAAAGGTATTAACTCCAATATCCTGATAAATTTCCAATTGAGCTAATTAGGTTCTGCCTACTTAAATTACACTGCAATTTTAATTAGAGAGAATGACCTTAACTTCATCTCCTAAAGTTGCTGTGGCAGTCTACAGGCAGACTATTAAACAGCTGCTAGTTTCCATGCCAGAGATAACTGCATGTCAGTGAGGGGTGCAGTGGTCACTATGGATACTGAACATCTAAGTACTTGTGAGGAGCACCCAGTTAATCAATCATTTAATAATAAGCAGCAGTGGACCTGCCCATGCTGTTGCTGTGGCCAGCAGAGACTAGTTACATACCTGAAGTGGCATGGGCAGTTTCCAGGGTGTAAGAACAGGTCCATCCACAGGTGAGGGAGGGAGGCGAAGGGTGCGAACTCATGGTCCTTCAAGTAGGCATGAGGCTGGGGCAGCACATTGCCTCAGCCTCTCTACCCCCCATGTTCCAGCCAACCCAGGGAATTCAGGAGTGGCGCGTTGCCCCAGCCTCCCTTCCTCGTGCTCTGGCTGGCCAGGGGAAGGCTGGGACTAATTTTCCCCCTATGGCTCCCCACCCGCAGGAGCAAGGCTGGGGGCAGTGCTGGGCCGCAGGCAGCAGGGCAGTCACCAGCCCCTCCCACAGCTTACACCCCCCTCCACAGAAATTCGTGAGTATGGGCCTGAAGAATGTCATCAAAAGGGTAGGTTTTCCCTGCTAGACTGGAGGGGGAAGGGCCTGCTTAAGAAGCAAGAGAGCAAGAATTGAAAAAAGGAGAGGAAAGGATTTGAGGGTTAAGAATTAAATTTTTAAATCAAACGTTGCTGTGTTTGGCTTACCAGAACAGGAGTCTTGGCTTGGTATCTCTACAGCTACAAAAGGTGGTGCCAGGGAATTCAAGGAAAACAAAACCAAGGATCTGTTGGTGGAATTCCCTATGGGGCCCAATCAGGCAATATAAACAAAGAATTTGCAGTGTTCTGAACCTATGCCACTCAAAGGCAGGCAGGAGGAAAGGATAGCAAGCACAAGGAAGACTGCAAATTAACAGCCAAGTGGGTTCCTCTCTCTCTTCTCTGTTAGAACTCAGTCCCCCCTTGCACTTCAAAGCACCCTCTTGGCTACCATCTCATATGCATCCTGACACCTCGAGGAATGAAAAAGCAACCACAGGAAAGATCAAAATAAGTAACATCAAAGCTAAGGTCTGGTGACTCTCTACCTCTTCTATCCCACTTAGGCTATATCTAGACTGCAAGCCTCTTTCAAAAGAGGCATTTTCGAAAGTATCTTTCGAAAAAGCCTCTTTCGAAAAAGTGCATCTAGACTACAATACGCAGATTGGAAAATCGATCCACTTTTTAAAAAAAAAAAAAAAAAAGCGTCCTGACTGCTGGACGCCCTTTCGAAATTAAAAGCCACCCGGAACCGCTTCTGCTAGTGCATGGGGGCAGCATTTACTTCCGGGTGCTGCTGCCTGCCCTTTGCAGAGACGCGTGGTTAAAGGGATACCCCTGAACACCCGTTGCTCTGCTTCTGCAGCTAACTTTGCTGTCCCTCTAGGAGGTAAGCAAGGCATTGCAGTGCTGGTTTGGAGTGCTCAGCTTCCTGGGACACCCCAGCAGGTTTTTTGTTTGGAGGTTTTTTTGTTTTAGACCCATTTTAGACCCCAGGGCAGGCGATGGCCCCACGCCATCATACTGCAAGTGTTGCTGCATCTGCATGACACAGTCATGAGACTACTTCCCCATCTGGACCCAGACCAGAGGTATGAAGGGATCGTCCATCATGCAGCCCAACTGCCCTTGCCTCCAAACTTCTTTGTGGACAGGCGTGTTTGGAGGCTTGACACCAGCTCTGACTGGTGGGACCGGCTCGTGATGGAGCTTTGGGATGACCAAGAGTGGCTACGCAACTTCCGGATGCGAAAGACCACTTTCCAGGAGCTGTGTACCTGGCTCGCCCCTGCTCTGCAATGTCAAGACACCCACCTGCGGTCCGCTATCCGCATGGAAAAGAGGGTTGCCATTGCCCTCTGGAAGCTGGCAACCCCTGACAGCTACCACTCCGTGGGACACCAATTTGGAGTGGGCAGGTCTACTGTTGGATCCATCCTGATGGATGTAAGTCATTGTCTGGGGACAGTCACAGTTGGGGGTGGGGTGAAGGGCAAAGTGGAGTGTGAGTGGGAGGGAGCTCCTCCACTCACCCTGAATTGTTGGGGGGGGGGAGTTCTGAGGAGGGGATTCACGGGGTGTTTGAGAGGGAAGGTGGGTGGTGGGTTCTCCTCCTAAGAGATAAGGCACCCCTTCTAACATTTTGTTGTCTGTCTCTTTCTGCAGGTGGTGAGGGCCATCAATTCGGAGCTGCTAAAAAGGCTCATCTGTCTAACAGATCTGGACAGAGTCATGGCCAGCTTTGCTGCCCTTGGCTTCCCGAATTGTGGAGGAGCATTTGATGGGACACACATTCCAATCCGTGCACCGCCCCATCGTGCAGCCCAATTCATTAACAGAAAGGGCTACTTTTCTATGGTCCTCCAGGCCCTGGTCGACCATCGTGGCCAGTTTTCTGTCATTTGTGTTGGGTGGTCAGGGCGGGCACATGATGCCCACATCTTCAGGAACTCGTACCTCTACCAGAGGCTTCAGGCAGGAACATTTTTCCCGCATCACGACTTTGCGGTTGGAGATGTGCACATGCTGGTGTGCATAGTGGCTGATGCCGCCTACCCCCTGATGCCGTGGCTGATGAAGCCCTACACGGGCCACCTGGATGTGAGCAAGGAGCAGTTTAATGCTCACCTTAACTGGGCTCACAACCAGGTGGAATGTGCATTCGGACGTTTAAAAGGGAGATTCCGGTGCTTGCTCACACGGCTAGACATGGGGGAGCGCAACATCCCTGAGGCGGTGGCTGCGTGGTGCGTTCTCCATAACCTGGTAGAGAGGAAAGGGGAGGCCTTCCTACCAGGGCGGGGTACAGGTGCTGATGGTCAGGAGAGGCACTTTGCCCAGCCCCGGACAACTGCTATCCGCCAGGCTCACCAGTCTGCTGTTTGCATACGGGAGGCCCTACGGGAGCAATTCTCAATTGGAGGCCACTGACTCTACTGAAGGGCTTCTGCCTGGGGACTGGGCCCTGGCCCAATAGAAGCTTCCCTCCACAACCCATTTCCTGACCCTGTTTGGAGAAATAATAAACACCAGGGTTTGTCTCAAAAGAATAAGTTCTGTTTTTTTTATATATATATATCACTCACTGGAAAATAGCATAACTGTTGCAAACATAAAAAAAGCTTTTGTTCGTTTTTGATGCAGAAAATATACTTTCATGCCAAACTATGTACAATAAACATTTTGTTTAACATATTCCTTGTCATTTAACTAGGGTGAGGGGGGTGCTTGAAACCTAGAGGGGGGAAGGGGATCAGGTTGCACGGTGCTTGCCTGATCTCAGTCTCCTGCTTGGGCCTCGTGTTCGGGGTCCACCATGGCCACGGGATCGGGTGGTGCGCCTGTCGGTTGGCTGGATAACAGCGGGTAGGTGCTCTTGGGACTGGGAGGCCTGGGGGAGAGAAGGGCCAGGGGGAGAGAGGGGCTGGGGAACTGGGGAGGCTGGGGGAGAGGGAGGTCCAAGGGGGAAAGGGATGCTTCTGTGGAAGGGGGGTTTGGTGGGGCGGGGTCATGAGGTGCTGGAGGAGCAGGACCAGGCACAGGAGCAGGCAAGCCGCAGACCTCCCTGAGAGTGACACTCAGGGACGTGCGCTGCTGGACCAGCTCCTCCATCAGCCGGTCATGCCACCGATCCTCTGCCTCCGCCCTCTCTCACAGGATGGTGTTGAGCTCCTGCACGGCCTCCACATGCTGCCTCAGGATGTCCGCATACACATGCCTGTGTCTGCGGCTCCCATGTCCCCGAGATGGAGGTGGGGCTGGGGTGCTGAGGCTCTCTTGCATGGCTGGTCCGGCTGTGGAGTAAAAGAGGAAGACACAATCAGTCATAAAAAACTGGACTATGTAGCACTTAAAATACTAACAGGATGGTTTATTAGGGGATGAGTTTTCGTGGCCCAGACCCACTTCCTCAGATCAGAGTAACACGGCTACAATTCTATCACAATCAGTCATGTGTGCAACAGCTGTCCAAAAGGGCATGCCCTCTCCTTGAGACAGGGGAATCAGACATTCTGAAGGTAACACCGTGTGTGACCTGGGCATCAGCCTGAGCATTACAGGTTTCCCTTGTGCATCACCCACAGTGCACCCACCTACCTCCCCCCGCCCCCGGGTGTTACACAACCTCACTGCACTCACCTGCTGCTTCATCTCTGGCGTCAGATGACACCTGGGAGGCCTCTGGGGTCTGTGTGACTGGCTCCAGGGTGAGGGTCGCCGTCTCCTCACTGTCCACCTCTGGCACCATGTCCCCGTCTCCAGACTGCTCTGGGTCCTGCTCTGGTTTGTCCACC
The DNA here is from genome assembly GCF_049634645.1 of Pelodiscus sinensis. Lineage (NCBI taxonomy): Eukaryota > Metazoa > Chordata > Testudines > Trionychidae > Pelodiscus > Pelodiscus sinensis. The sequence goes on from NC_134714.1 coordinate 64,724,422, forward strand.
ACAGAGTCTGCCAAGCCTGACTGCACGAGATGCCGTGGTGTGCGTGCTTCACCACCACCCAGGATCTGGTCCAGCTCAGTATAATAGGGGCAGGAGTGGGGGGCCGCCCCAGAACGGGAGCTATCCTCCCTGGCCTTCACATATCCTTGGCGCAGATCCTTAACTTTGGAGCGTACCTGGTCCTGGATGCGGGGGTAGTGTCCTTTCTGGGCCAGGGCCTCTGCCATGCGGCCATAAATGTCCGCATTTCGCCGTCTGCTTTTTAGGGCTTGTAAGGCCTCCTCCTCTCCCCAGAGCTCGAGAAGGGTCTTGAGCTCTGGCCCAGACCATGATGGTGCCCGGCGTTTGGAGCCCCTGGTTGGGTCCCCAGAAGGCTCTCTAGAAGGGCCAGTAGGGTCTTGGGGCTGGGACACGCTGCACTTAACCAGCCGTGTGCTCTGGCTGCTTTGCTGCCACAAGTGGTTGTAAGGGTGCCTGTCCCTTTAAGAAATGGCTGCGGACAGGAACCAGAGACATGCAAGGCATGCCCCAGATTGTCCACCAGGGCTTCTTCCTGGAGGCCATTATTTTCAAAAAAATGGCCTCCCCGCGTCCACACTCACTTATTTTTGACGGATCTCCGTCGAAAAAGGCGTTCTTCCTCGTGCAATGAGGTTTACCGCCGTCGAAAGAAAAGCCACGTTCTTTCAATTTAATTTTGAAAGAACGCGGCTGCAGTCTAGACGCAGGTGAAGTTTTTTCGAAAAAAGGCTACTTTTTTGGAAAAAACCCTTGAGTCTGGACACAGCCTTAGAGCATTACAAATAGACTAAAAGCAAATGTCTCTGAACTCTGGAAAAGTCTGGATCAACACTGGTAATGGAACTTTGTAACTCTGGCTCTAGTCTTATGCCTAGCTACTCTGTCCAGGGAAGCATCTCAGACAGGAGTAGCCTTGGAAAAGAAAGATTTCTTTTGCAGATGGTACAAAACTGCTCAAGATAGTGAAGACCAAAACAAACTGTGAAGAGCTTCAAAAAGATCTCACCAAACTAAGTGATTGGGCAACAAAATGGCAAATGAAATGTAATGTTGATAAATGTAAAGTAATGAACATTGGAAAAAATAATCCCAACTATACATATAATACAATGGGGACTAATTTAGCTACAACTACTCAGAGAGATCTTGGAGTCATTGTGGATAGTTCTCTGAAAACATCCACTCAGTGTGCAGTGGAAGTCAAAAAAGCAAATAGAATGTTAGGAATAATTTAAAAAGGGATAGAGTATAAGACAGACAATATCTTAATGCCCCTATATAAAACCACGGTATGCCCACATCTTGAATACTGAGTATAGATATGATCGCCGCCTCACAAAAAAGATATATTGGCATTGGAAAAGATTCAGAAAAGGGCAACAAAAATGATTAGGGGTTTGGAATGGGTCCCATATGAAGAGAGATTAAAAAGACTTGAATTTTTCATCTTAGAAAAGAGGAGACTAATGGGGATATGATAGAGGTCTATAATATCATGACTGGTGTGGAAAAAGTGAATAAGGAAAATTATTTGCTTAATCCCACAATATAAGAACCAGGAGTCACCAAATGAAATTAATAGGCAGAAAGTTTAAAACAACAAAAGGAAGGTTTTCTTCACTTAGCGCACAGTCAACCTCTGGAACTCCTTGCCAGAGGATGTGGTAAAGGCTAGGACTTTAACAGGGTTCAAAAAAGAGCAGATAGATTCATGGAAGTTAGGTTCATTGCCAGGATGGGTATGAATGGTGTCCCTAGCCTCTGTTTCTCTGGAGGTGGGTGAAAGGGGAAGGATCACTTGAGGATTACACCTGTTGTGTTCCCTCCCTCTGGGGCACCTGGTATTGGTCACTATCAGCAGATAGGAGACTGGGCTGGATGGACCATTGGTTTAACCCAGTATGGCTGTTCTTATGTTCTAAGCTTATATAGAAAATGTCATTTATGGCCAAAGGATTAGGGGCCAGATGCTTCACTTCAGTACAGGCCCTGTTGAATCCTCTAGCATTGTGAAGGGGCCAGAAAGCTGGCCTAAACAGTTACCAGATGATTCTCACAGCACACACAGAGCCTGTGTATGATGGAGAGCTGGTTAGTGGCTCTGTAGATGTTCAATCATTTGGGAAAGAGGCCTGAACCATGTGGGAGACTGAGCATTTTGGAGGTGAACGAACAGCGTCTCCACCACACTTGCTCTATGGGAAAGGACCTGAGGCATTTCTGGGCATTTCTATTCACCCTGGCAGTTTCTTGGTGGTGATGACTGATGGTATCAACTGCTGTGGAGGGGCCAATGAGGTAAGTATGGATGCATTTCCTTTAACTAAGGAGGACTTTTTTGGGTAATACTCCCTTTGCCAAAAGTTCACCCACATCAACAGTGGCTCAGGAGTGTGCTACCTGGTATCAAACTGCATGCTCTGCCAGGGAGTGTGAATGAACAATCCTCTTCATGCAGATACTGGTGGCAAGGGGGGGAAAGATTGTTTATAATAGTTAAAACTACAGCAAACCATATGCAACATAGTCCTTGAGAACAGGATAGCCCATGGCATTGCTCAGGGAAATCGGCCCATTGCTGAGGGAGCATTAAGTACTCAGTAGATTTTAGGACTATAATCTCAGCAATAGTAAGTGAATCAAATGAAATCGGGTCATTGTTACCCTACTGAAGGCTTGGGAGTAAGTGTAACCCATTGGTCAAGTGTCTGTTATGCATCTTCATCTGTCTCTTATCCCCAGAGGATGAGGGTCTGTTACAGCCAGTAGCTATGGAGGCTAGCTCTTTAGATCAAACTGTGGAGACTCACAATGTTAGCTATGGAGGTTCCCCATTCAGTCCCCAGGGTTGGCCAGCACAGAACCAGTGACCTCAGGGAGATAGAAGAGGTGCAGACTTTACTAGGAATGCCATATAGGAACTGCCCACCAGGCAACATTTAAATAGCTACAGGTAGCAGAACTTACCAAGTGTTCTCCTCTTGCCCAGCTTTCAGAGAGATGTTTATGTTCTGGCTTGTCTCCACATGTCGCACTTCAGCTGTAAATCCCTGGAGAGGAGGAGCAGTGCCCTGTGAAAATATGGCCATCTCCAGCAGGCAAGACTCCAAGCTCCATGGTAGGATGGGGCTATGCAGACTGAACTCACATCTATCCAAGAACCTGCTGGTGTTCAGGAGGAGAATGTCCCCTGAAGGAAAGAAGAGAAGAGTAGAAGGGGAGAAGACATAAAAAAAAAAAAAAAAAAAAAAAAAAAGAGGAAACGAGGAAAGAGGGGTTGAAAAAAGCAGTGATGAGAAAGAAGAAGAGAAGACAAGACAAAAAAAAGTGAAGAGCATAAAAAGAGGTGAAAGAAGAATTAAGTTAAAACAGCAAAAAATAAGTAGAGAACAGATCAAGAGAGAGAACAGAGAAGAAGGGAAGAAAGAAGAAAAGAAACCCAGGGGAGACAGAGAAGGAAAAAGAAGGGTGGAGACAACAGATAAAACACTGGTTAGAAACATAACACAAAAACACAAGTGAGTACACAAATATAAGGAGTCAGCTTAGTCTTGTCAATGCATTTCCTGGGAATCTCACCCTCTGTAGTTAAAAGTAGCTTCCTTTGACTCTTGTAGAAACAAAGCTAATTCACAAAGAGCCTGAAGTCAACTTCATTTCAATGGGAACAGGACTAGACTGTAAGAGCATAAAGATTATGAGCCAAATCCCAAGGTGTGATGAATATCTGGGACCCATCACTGAAGGGTGAGCATCTTCAATTCCCATTAAAGGTAAAGTTAGCTGAAAGGAGCTTGAAGTACTGCACACTTGGGCATCTTCAAAACCTATTGGTTACACCAGGCATTGAAGTTCCCCATCTTTCTCAGGATCTGGAAGAAGCTACCTATGAAGTAGCTACATTGTGCATTGCTGATGGCAAAAGTGACTTGCCAACAACAGTGGTTCTTTGAGAGTGTTGCCTTTGCATTTCAAATGTTACAATATGTGGATTGGATAAAAATAGGCAGTGTTCAATACGTATCAAGTTTCACACTGTACATAGCAGTATGAACAATGCTGCCACACAATAAATATTCCTTACACCTACGCAATATGCTAAAGTTAATGTTTGATAAATATATGGAAAAATCAAAGCCTTTTTAATATACATATGATTCTTAGCAATGTGTTCTCTAGAGTGTAGAATGGGATTTCATAATGGCTTCATGTAAGGAGGTATAGTCTATGGAGCTTTCTGAGAAGGACAAGGAAGGATGGTGAGAGACATCTGTGTGTGGATATGTGTATACCTTTGGGAATGAACTGGAAGTTTGTCTACCTTCTATGTCTTCTCTGGATGAACTGTTCTCCTGAAGTTGATGCTGCTGCTGAAACACCAAGGAACTCACTGAAGACAGTACCCAGTCTGGTTTTCCAGAGGTGTCCATAGACGTTACCCAGGAGCAGATGGACCCATAGATACAAAAAGTTTCTGGGATGAGAAATAGAAACATAAATTTCCATTGGTGTCCCACCTGGCCCCAGGGAAGATGTCAATCCAGGATGTTAATGAGCAGATCGAAATTCATAGGTTCATTCATACATTCTAAGGCCATAAGTAACTATTATGACCTTATAGTCTGATCTCTTGTATGACACAGGCCAGAGAACGTCCCTGAAGTAGTTCCTAGGACATATCATAGAAAAACTACCTTAATTTAAAAATGGCAAATAAATGGAGAATCCACTTGACCTACAGTAAATTATTCCAACGGTTGATTACTTCCACTGTTAAAAATGTATGCCTTATTTCTGGTCTGAATTTGTGTAGCTTATTCTTCTAGCCATTGGATCATGTTATACCAGGGCTACTCAACTTTGGAAGCCCCGGGGGCCACAGTGACAGTCTCAGCACATGCCGAAGGCCACAACTTAAGTGTGGTTGCCTATACATGCAAATATGTAAATAGCTTCTTTCACACTGGCTGGCATGAATACAAAGATTAAGGCAAGACTACACAACATACAGGGCCGATTTAAGTTAGTTCTGCTGATATTAATAAAATGCAATATTTACCCAGTTTCCACCCACATGACAGCACTTTTAATGAGCAATGACAGTCCAGGAATTTAACTACTAAAACACATATCAACGGAAGACCATTATATTGGCTACTTTTTTGTTTTGGCTCCCACCCGTGGGCTGCAAACAAATGGGCCTCATGCTGAGAAGCCCTGTGTTATACCTTCCTCTACTAGACTGAAAAATTTGTTATAAAATATTTGTTCCCCATGAAGGTATTTATAGAATGTAATCAAGTCACTGCTTAACCTTCTCTTTGTGAATCTAAATAGACTGATCCTCAAAGTTTTGTTGGCTTCTAATTCATTTAAATCAATGGACCGTAGGTGCCTAAATACCATCGAGGATCTATTGCCCATTTGTTTTTGACAATATTCAGGCCTTGCAAATGTGAATAGCACCCTATACTCTATTTCCCAGTGAGTGACCCAGTCCTAGGAAAGAAAGACAATAGGTAGCAGTCCCTGGGGAGAAAATTAAGGTTGGGGAAGTAACAGGGCTAGTCTTATGGATTGTATGTGGAGGGTGGGCAACAAAGAGCAGGGTAAAATTCAAGTTGGTTTGGTACCTTAATGTGAACATCTTCTAACTTACAGGTCTAATGTGTTTAGCTCCTCCTCATACAGAGGCCACCAATGCCCTTTGATCAGTTTTGCTGCCTTTCTCTAAATCTTTTCCAATTCCATTACACCCCATTATACCCTTTTTGAGATGGGGTGTAATGGTTTTGTCAACAAAACCCTGTAGTCTAGACACACCCCCAATGACTAAAAAGAGAAATAACAATTTCTCTTTTTTCCCCCCTTACCAGCCAAAAGAAGATGTATCTTGATTAATGTATAGGATTATCAGCTTTGTTTGTTGATATTTGCCAACCATGTCCCTCTATCCATAGCTTTGTTAAGCAAACTTATATACAGGTAAGGTAAGCAAACTATCTTCTTTGAAAGAAATTCATATGGCAAGTGACTTATGCAAGCCGGGAACAAGTTTACTGATTTAAAAAAAAAATGCAAAGCTGTTTTTGATATATACAATCGATGAATGTTTTATTAATTATGACACACCCAATTCAAATCTTTTTTTGGTGGACAACCAGCTGGATGTGAATTTTGTTGAAAGGATGCACTAGTGAAATATTTCTCTGTGTGTGTGTTACATACTGCAGGGTAGGAAAGGAGAGTGAATAAACCAAAGATGAATTATTGTAATGTTATAGGAATAAAAATATGGTTCCTTTTAAGGCAGAAGAAGTCCAGTTTTCTCTATAATTGCCAAATACTGCTTATCTTCTGTGAGGGATCTCATGACAAGAGTGTTTCTCCACTGTCCTCCTCTCACTTGCTTTCCATGACATAGGGATTTGGTACAATGGGGAGGGAATGGCAGCTAATTTTTCACTTTCTTGTAGGCATTTCACATCCTGGAATGGTCCCAAGAACTACTGAATGCACAAGGAACATATGCAAAAAGCCCGAAGGAAAACAATTTAAAATAGAAGGAGAAATACTGAAAAATTGCCCCAGTCACCACAAAAGGAAATTTCAGTTGCCATGGAATTGCTATGAAGAAACACACACCCTAGGATTCCAGCTAACATGGACACAACACTTCAGGGAGGAATTTCACATTCTAATATTCCTAGATGACACTGACAGAGTACTGCCACAAGGAAGTTCTCACCGCAAAAAGCCAACTCCTAGCTGGCTCACTGGCACTAGTGCATAAAAGAATAACTTATCGGGTATGTCTACAATAACAACCTACTTATCCTGATCTATCTGAAAATACCTCGTGAAAATGCCCTTTGCTCTTTCCTCTAGCAGAGCTAAGGTGGGAGCGCCAACAAGAAAAAGATAAGTACCTAAAACCTTGTGGGTATTGAACTGTGTGCACTTTCCACACCATATGTTCAGAATCCTCCAAGAGTACCACAGCTTTGTAGAGTTATCTACCTTTCTAGCAGTGGTTGGCTCATTTTCTGAGCCCTTCACAAACCTGGGCACTCGTTCAACTACTACAGGAAGTCCAGTTCATCCTATCTTCCTTGCAGCTACCTGCTCAGTCCTGTTGGTTTTTTTGCAGACTATTGGAGAAAATTTCCTTTGAAAATAACTTCACTTTGTATTACTGCCATAGGGTTTATTTTTAGCTGCTGAGGAAACAGCTTCATTAATTAGCATTTGCTTCAGGAACTCCCCATATTCAGCACTGATTTTTTTTCAGTCTGATGAAGAAAATGTTTTTGTTAGGATTCTCCCTCTCCCCACAACTCCCCATCTCATGGAGAAATTCTCTTAAGGCTACCTTAGCATGTTTGAGTCCATTCCATCTATCCTATGAAAGCCAGGAGCATTGCCTTTCTGACAACGAGAGACACACCTCGAGATGGAAGGCTTCAGATTATCAAGGAGGGAAACTTATCTTTGTTCTGCACGGGTCCTGCTTAAGAGATAGGACGGACTAAAAGGACAGGAGTTGTAGTACCTGGATTGGGAGATTGATCAGATGACACCATCACATTTTTGCCTGTCGACAGCCTGAGAGGGGGACTCAATAAAGAAGGGTTCTTCTCATATAATCCAGAGCAGGACACAGCAACTGTAACAAAACAATAAAGAGGGGAATGTTTAATGTTTAAAATGGATTAAAATTCTTAAGGCTCCTATTACATTACAATAAAACATCCACCAGCATAACACATGTTAGTGCAGTATTTTGCACCAAAATTGTCCCACATTCTATGGTTGTAATATAATGCTCCTCCAACAATGTCCTCATTATGCAGCATGGCTCCCAGAGATACACGCATGTTAGCAACATAATTCACCTAATGATGCCATTTTATTACATATATATTCTGCCCAGCTTTATCCTTCTTACTGCAAACACACCCTCCAGAGATGCACTCACTATAACAATATATCCCCAAAATGCCCATGCAACAGCAATATACTCTTCCAATGATACCCTCTGTAGAGTGTAGCCATGTATCTGCTTATGGATCTTGTGGGTGTGTTTCTACACACAGGAGAATTGCATAATTTTAGAAGTGGTTGGAAATGAGGAGGTGAAGGCAACGCCATCTGACCCATCAGCAGTCACCAATTATGAGTGAATGCTTTACAGTTCACAGTCTAAGACCCAGTGTTCTAAAACGTTATAAAATAGTTTTACTCATATATGTGGCCTACATGTTATAAAGATGTTATGAGTTACTCAGGCACGAGCAATGGCCTTTCTAAACTCATGCTGATAAAACCTTTATGCCACTGTACAAATCCAAGGAGTCTTTATTGCCTTTCACAAAGGCTGAGCTTTTTCACAGGTACCAAAAGCAAACGATGTGCCTGTACTTTCCAGATGCTGGTTTTTACTTATGTTCTAGGTGCTGGTGCTCTCCTTTCTCTAATGAAAATGGTGTTATATTTATTCATATTAGTAATTCCCTTATATAATATCTATCCACTTCAGTAATGACTCTGTCTTTCACTCATTGCTAGGATTGCATGTTTTATGGACATCAAATTTTAAGCAGATTTTTGGGATAGGTTTTAGTAATTTTGGTGAAAAGATCAAGTCTTAGAAAGTGTCAAAGGAATTATTCTGTACCCTGAATAACCTCCATTCACCTACACTTTAGAGGAAATTACAAGAACTACCTGGTAAAAATGATCACTTTTCAGAAGAGGTGTTCTACCGGATCAAATTATTGTCACACTAGAAATGACCCTTTGTCTCCATCATCCACCAGGAAGTGCTTTGCAGTCCATAGTACAACACATTTTGACTGAGAGTAGAAATCTTCATTTATATCCTCATCAGCATCCATTGTTGGCACACAGGTGCTCACAATAGTTACCTGTTAGTTTTTGGTGATCCTCAATCAGAGTGTCATAAGCTGCTCATTGATGCCTACTGGCTGCTCAGAAAGGCATCCTACGAGCTTGTTCTTTATAGCAAAGCCTTACCATTTTATTAAAAAACCATTTTATCAGAGACCCCTAAAGAAGATAAGATCATTCCTCTGGGGGATTTCAATGCACTCACTGAACAAGACTCAGACCTGTGTAAAGGAACAATCAGGAAAGAAGGAGCTGGCAAAAGCAACTCAAATGGAATCCTGCTCCTGACGAAGTGTGCTGAACATGAACTTATCATCATGAACACCCTTTCTTGACAAAAAGACAAGTTCAAAATATCTTGGAGATACTCACGTTCAAAGCACTGGCATATTCTCAACTATGGCATAGTTCATGCTCGAGATCTCAGTGACTCACGTCTCACAAGAGCAATGACAAGCACTGATGACTGCTGGACTGATCATCGCCTCATTTGATTCACAATGAAATTTAAGATAGCCCACAAATGGAGGCTGCAAAAGAAGCAGATCAGGTGCAAGCTGAAGATTCAAGATCTGAAGGACCCCATTAAGCATGACCACTTCCAAGCAGTCTTAAAAGAAATGCTTCTATCAGAGCATCAGGAAGAAATTGAAGAGCATTGGACCCAGCTGAAAGCACAATCATCAATACCTCTGGGGAAACTATAGGCTACCATAACAGAAAGCATCAGGACTGGTTTGATGAGAATGATGATGAAATCGAGCAACTCATCAATGAGAAAAGAATGGCATTCTGTGCTTGGCAGAATGATATAAATTGCCATACATGCTGCCTTTGCCTTAGAAGTCCAACATAAAACCAGAGAACTCAAGAATAAATGGTTTACTGAGAAAGTGCAAGAATTCCAACATTTCATGGACATCTATAATACATGTGGTTTCTTTAGTACCATTAAGGCTGTTTATGGGCCAGCTTGTCATGGCATAAATCCCTTTCACTCTAAGGATGGAACTACACTTCTGAAGGACAAGGAAGCCATTCATTTTCACTGGAAAAAACATTTTGAAAATCATCTTAATTGCAATTCCTTGGTCACAGATGAAGTTCTTGAGCAAATTCCCCAATAACCTTCTAGGGATGAGCTTGGAGACCCTCCGAATTTGCATGAGGTATACAATGCCATCAAGCCGATGAAGAACCACAATGCAGCAGATCCAGAAGGGATCCTCACTGAAATCTTTAAAGATGGTGGAACAGAGTTAATTCGGCAGTTTTGCCTGCTAATCCTTAAAATCTGGATAAAGGAGGAGATACCCAGTGAAATGAAATGAAATTGTAAGCCTCTTTAAGGAAGAGGATAAAGTGGACTGTATAATCTCTCTCCTTGCTGTTGCAGGAAAAGTTCTGGCTTGGGTCCTTGCAACCTGTCTTCTGCCCTGTCAGAAGAAATTTTACTAGAGTCAAAAGCGGCTTCCAACCATGTCATGGAACTGCGGATATGACCTTCACTGCACGGCAGCTGCAAGAAAAGTGTTGAGAGCAAAACTGACCACTGTACATGGCTTTTATTGATCTAACTGAAATCTTTGACTCAGTAAATCACCATGCCTTTTGGACTGCACTTTCAAAGATTGGATTTCCTGATAAGTACATCAGTGTCCTAAAATTGCTTCATGACAACTTGAAAGTGACTGTTTTGAGGAGCACTGGTTCCCATTGTGAACCTTTCAAAGTACAAACAGGAGTCAAACAGGGCTATATCATTGCCCCATCCATGTTTGTGGTCTTTATTGCCATCATTTTCTACCTAATTGCTGGGAAGCTCCAGCTGGTGTTGAAATCATTTAGAGAATGGATGGAAAGCTGTTTAGGCTTAGCAGGCTGAAAGCTAAGAGTAAGATTTCCACCTCATCTGTCATGGAACTTCAGTATGCTAATGACAATGCAGTTTTTGCCCACTCCGAGAAAGATCTTCAACCTATCTTGAATGTGTTTGCTGATGCTTATGAAAGTCTTGGTCTCACCCTCAAAGTCAAGAAGGCCAAAGTGCTCCATTAGTCCTCTCCAAATGAGGTACCATATGCCCCATCTATTAAAATCAACAGAGAGGCACTGAAGAATGTTGATCATTTGCTCTACTTTGGAAGTTATCTTTCATCCAGGGCAGACATTGATGTGGAAATCCAGCATCGTCTGAGTTATGCCAGTACAGCCTTTGCTTGTTTATGGCATAGGGTTTTTGAAGATTATGACATTCAAACAGACACCAAACTTCTTGTCTATCAAGTCATCATTCTCCCAACACTATTGTATGGGTCTGAAACCTGGACAACCCACAGACATCAATTGAAAGTCCTTGAGAGGTATAATCAATGCTGCCTTGCAAGATCTTGAAGATCAAATAAGAAGGCAGGTGCACTAACATCAGTGTTCTGGAAAAGGCAAAGAACACCAGTATCAAGACAATGATCATCCATCAGCAACTTCTCTGGTCTGGTCACATTGTTCGGATGCCAGACCACCACCTCCCAAAACAGGTCCTGTTTTCTCAGCTGAAAGAAGGATACTCTCAGGGGCGGATATAGGGCAGGGTAAGTGGGGCGGCCGCCCCGGGCCCCGTGCTTCAAGAAGCCCTGCGCATGCACCGTGTCAAAGGGGGGGCCCTGCAAAATTGTGCTGCTCTGGGCCCCGCAAAATCGTCATCTGCCCCTCGATACTCTTTACTGTAACATGGGAGGACAACAGAAGTGTTATAAGGTCTTCATAAAGGATAATTTAAAGAAGTGCAACACTGACGTTGACACCTGGGAGAGACACGCCCAGGATCACTCCAAATAGAGATAGCAATAAGTCTATCAGGTCAGTTGCTTCATACGAGCGTAAAATAATTTTCTGCATCGAGCCTGATTTCTCATGAGAGACTCAGTGATGGCAGATTGTCATGGCTCATTTTGAGAAGAGGTGGAGGAATATTGAGAAAACTATCAAAACCCAGATCTAGCCTGCAGCGATCAAGTTTGTATTGTAAACCAAATTAGAAAGTCTTTGTATCAAGTAAGATCTCAAGACCCCTGGGGAATAGACTGCCAGCTTGTGTTCTGTGTCCTTTGAGCTGCTGAATTGTTGTTGTTGACCTTCTGCCTTGATCTCTCTTAATTATGGCTGCAGCTGAGAATTTACTTCCTTCAGGGTTTGACTGTTACAAAGTAAGATTCTCAGGCATGTCTGTCACATTCACTCACATGCCCAGATCCTAAAATACACCTCTTCCGTATTGATTGGTTTGACATGATTTGTTCTTTACAAATCCAGGCTGGCTGTTACCTATCACCTTATCCTCTTCCAGATGTTTGTAGATGGATTCCTTAATTACTTGCTCCATTATCTTACCTGACACAGAATTAAACTGACTGGACTGTAGTTTCCTGGGTTGCTGTTCTTATTCCCCTTTTTAGATGGGCACTATATTTGCCCTTTTTCAATCTTCTGAAATCTCTCCCAACTTCCATGACTTTTCAAAGATGATAGCTAAAGGCTAAGATGCCTCCTCTATCATCTCCTTCAGTATTCTAGGATGCATTTCATCACGGTCCTGGTGACTTGCAGACATCTAACTTTTCTAAGTAATTTTTAACTTGTTCTTTTTTTATTTTAACTTCTAAACCTACCCCATTTCCACTAGCATTCACTATGTTAGGCATCCCATCACCATCAAACTTCTCAGTGAAAACCTTTGTATGATCTCATTGAGATGCACAATCAGGGACACCAGAAATGTTGTGAGAAGTTTTATGGACTTCCAGTGTCCAAAATGGCTAGTCAGCAATGAGTCAGACATAGTCAGAGAATTGACTATGGGCTCCCAAACTGTCACATGATATTAGTCTGCATTTTGCAAGGACTAATCTAGTTTGTTACTTCCTGCCATGCTTCTGATCCATCCAGTCGTCATGTTTTACTGCTCTCTGCCCTCCGCCCATCTTAGAAACTCCTCCTACTCTATAAATGTCAATAATGATCTGTTGCTTCCCTTGTTGGGATAATTAATGAAGATGTTGAATAAGATCTAACAATGATCTCTCTGGTTCTCCACTGGATGCCTCCCCAAACCAACACAATGATGTTTAGGATGTGCTTTATTTAGGATCTTTGATTCAGTTTTCAGTCCACATGACAGTGTTCCTAACCAAATCAATTTGAACAAAATTTCCAGTTACACTACAGAAATACCATGTTCAATGCTCTGTTGAAATCCAAGTACATTCTGTTTACTGCATGCCACATGCCTGCTAATTTTTCATGCTAATTTTGTAGTTTTACATACATACATATATATGTGAACATTCAAGTTAGCCTGGCAACACATTTTTTTTTATCATCCCCGGCCACTTATTGCTCATGGTTCTATCACCCTTCACATATAAAAGGCCAGGTTTTCAATTGTGCCTGAGCTCTATTAGGCTATGTTTAGACTACATCCCACTTTCGAAAGAGGGATGTAAATGAGACATATAGAAATTGCAAATGAAGCCAGGATTTGAATTTCTGGTACTTCATTTGCATAATGGCAACTGCGTGCTTTCGGAAACGGGTATTTTGAAGTAAAACCGCTGTTTAGACATGGTTCTTTTGGGGAAAAAAAACCTTTTTCGAAAGATCCTGTACTACTTAAAAAATTGAGGTTTACAGGATCTTTTGAAAAAGGTAGGGGTTCCCTCCCTCCCCCGAAAAATCATGCCTACACAGTGGTTTCACTTTCGAAATACCCATTTTCGAAAGAATGCGCACCTGCCATTATGCAAATGACGCACAGGAAATTCAAATCCCGGCTTCATTTGCAATTTCGATGCGTCTCATTTGAAAGAGAGATGCAGTCTAGACATGCCCTTAGAGCCACAAGGGAGCATTTATCACTTACAACATTCTTTACGCCACTGACATGAGTCTGCTCATGGATCTTCAGGGTACTGGGCTTAGTGGAACTCTGTTTTGCCATACTCTGTTCTTGTCCCTTCCCTCCTCTTATTCCAGAAATGGGGCAGCAACTGACACTGCAGGCAGCTAAGCATCTCTGCCAGCTTGTTGCTAATGGAGTTTCCCCTGGATGGCGGGTCAGTGCTCCACTAGCCATCTCTAGCTATTTTAAGATCACTTTGCACAACTTAGGTGAACTTAGTAGACTATAGAATCTGTCCAGAAACATTTATTTCTCAATGTATTTGCTACAATATTTTCCAAGGGATAGAAAATAGTCTGGCAAGACAGAAATGGCCAGAATCACTCATTTTTCCTGTTTTGAAAGTTGGTACTACATTCACTTTCATCCATTCTTTGGGGACCTCTTCAGCTGTCTATGACTTTTCAAAACTAAATGCTAGCAGTTCAATGAATTTGCTAATTAATTCCCTTAATATTCTAGAATTCATGTTTTCCATTAATTTGTTGATTTGTAACTTAGTGCTTAATTCTGTGTTCTGAACTGCCTGTTCACATTACAAGTTACACACAACAAAGTTACAGCAATGTGTCATTTGTCCCACCCTGACATTTCCAGAATGTATCAAATCTATACAATCAAGGTCTTTTGCAATATTTTATTGTCAATACAGAAAGAGTAAAAGGAAAGAAAGAGCGCCACCTACCAATTTATGAGACCACAAGATTTATGAGTCCTATGACAACTAGGACAAAAACCTCACTGATATATTATATAATGCCTCTCCCATCCCTCACCCCCATTCCTGAGCTGGCCTTCTCCTTCCCTCAGACACATAATTATTGTTAATATGAATCCACACAGAATGGCTAAGTGTACCCAAGGATCACTGGAGAGAGGCACAGAAAAGAGAAAAATGTGATTGCATGGAGCGCAGTCTGCTAACTGCACTATTCCCTTAGTAAAAACATTTTCTTGCCCTACGCTGATACAGAGCAAGGTATCTGCTTAGGCTGCTGGTTTCCAGGAGATTAGCAGATGATGTCAGGTGGCACATCTGAGCAATATTCCTTCCTTCTATTGGAGGGCAAGCATGATCAACAGCCACAGAACCAACCTATTCCACTGGATCATTTTACAGTGTCCCCTTTTCCTCCCTTCCATTGTATCAGATACATATTCAGATATATAGACACTGAATACACAAAGCAAAACGTACAACCATTCACTTTCATGTACCAGAACGCACACAGACATTGCTCCTCTTCCATGCGTCTGAGGTCCTCCATTACCTTTAAAATAGCAGAATCCCAATTTCCCCCATGTTGGTAGCAATGGAAATTTGTTACCATCTTACAGTTGTTAATGGCCTATGAGATACAAACTGGTGGTATCAATTCCATTCCCCTAGTGGACATTTGATATCGGGGGCACTCTTGGTGGTGGTCTCAATAGAGGTTCATTAGGAACAAACTACCTTTCAACACCTACGATGAAGCATATTTACTAGACACTGTGAGGCAATTTGCACTGTTGCCGCTGGTACCATTTCTGTTCTGTCTCAGCCCCTTGAGCTATTAATATGGCACCTTTCACCAATACTCTATTTGCTTTTTTATGTTTTTAGGCTAATGAATATAAACAGAAGAACATTACCTTCTTAGTCATGGGGCAGGCGAATACTGAGCCTAATGCATTACATCTTCAGCGCACTACATCCGCATTCATGGTTTCTCTTTGGTACCTATTCAGTCCGTGACAGAAAGGCAACTCTGTCTTTAGTTCCTAGCTTCATAAAAATCCAAGAGATGCACCCCCAGAAATTAGATTAATTTCTCTCAATGGTTTATCCATTCATTCACATTAATTAACTCATGAATAGGGATCTTCAAGATACATTGAATTACATCCCTCTATTTGCACAGGTATACAGCTGGGTTTGTTTTTCCGTCAAGTAGTTTGAAGAAATTCCATTTTAAGAGAGATGTATATTTTATTTAACATGTATTTTTTTCTGACTTGCAGATTTATAGCAGTTTCCCTTTTATTTGTGATGGAATTAACTTCAAGACTAAATATCTGACTCTCTCTCTCTCTCTCTCCCCTCCTCCACCCCAAGATGGGAAAGGCTCATCTTCAAAATCAGAGTTGGTTGGGGTTCACGGCTAGATTTACAGAACTTACAATCTCTGGCTTTTGACCTGCAGGAAGACCACTTCAGTCAAACAGATCAGTGTTGACATGTTGGAACAATTTGTATATGGGGGGTGCTGAGAACCACTGAACAAAACTGTACACCCTGTATATAATGGGAACCACTTCAAATCAGGCACCACAACCCCAGTATCTCTAGTTTCTGCATCTTGATCAGTGACATCATCAGGCAGCCAGCCCACCTCCTTTCAATAGCTGAAACAGAGCTCTGAGGGATAATCAAAGGGCAGCCTTAGCTTAGCTATGAGAAAAAACTTCCCATTCACCAGAGTTTACAAATACTGGCCCTTAGGGAGCTGATAAAGAAATGTGTGAGCTCTCTCGGGCTTTCATAGAAGCTCAGTGTCAGCACCAAACAGGGATGTAGAAGGGGAGATAAGGGCCTGATTTGTCTTTAATAGAGGTGCATATGCTCTGGGAGGGGGGATGTGAACATCTCTGATAAGGCAGCTTTAGGTTTTTGAGGGGGGGAGGGGGAAGACCTATGTTCCAAGTCACCAGGGCAGCTCTTTGGTTCTTTACTGACTTGCCTCCCTGCCTGAGAGAGCAGTGACAAATTCTCGCTGAATTCATTCTTCCGTCTTTTGTAATAGCCAGATGGCACTGACTAAGGTTGCAGATATAATGTCACCCCACACCCTGTTGCCCTGTGATTTAGGGTGTCTAGCTGCAGAAAACGAAGGCCTGATTTCTGGTGTCTGTACTGTCTAAAGAGCTGGTAGACAAGGCTCACAAACGCTGTGGCTGTGTGCTCCACAGATCTCAGATGCTGAAAATGTCAAAGCAACATCAGCTTTTATTTTAGCAAAAAACATGTTCCCAGCCCTTTCTGTTGCAGAAATAGCCCTGAAAATCAACACGGATCCCCGCAGTTGGAAGTCTCACATGGTGCTTTCTTAATCTGGCTTGAGATTCTCAAAGCCAGCTAACAGATTTGGCCACACTGCCTCCATTAATTTCAAGGGCTGACCATATATTTCCCAGCATTTGGGGTCCATGAACAGGTGTCTCTGGATTTCTCGGGTGTTGTGGATTGGAGGAGAGCCTAGATTAGTGTGCCTCTGGGCCAAGGATGGTTACAGCACAGTGCTACATGCTCCCTTCTGTACATGAGTCAGCTGTCCTCAGTTGGCCTCTTGATTCTAGGGGGGGCACATCTTAGTAACATGACATAGAAAAATGTGACTGGTGGTCAAAGCACACTGCGATCATGAGAGGAAGGCACTCTCACCCCAGGCCTGACACGGATTCTCTGCAGATGGCCTTGGTGAAGTCACCAAGGAACATATTGGATCAGAGCACTTATCCATTTAATCCTGCACCCTGTGTGCAGATGTTTCAGTCACACAGTAACTCTGTGGCAGAAGTAGGAAAAAAAAAATCTTAAAGTCCTGATCCCCATTCCTTTGTTCTAAGTGGTAGAAGAGGCCTCCCACAAAAGCTATATTTTACTAGAACCTTGAAATTGTCAACCTTACAGGCACTGGATCGAGATTGTGGAATCACCTCCAGAGACAGGAATGGCCATAGAACTGTTGTCTAACATTCTACAACTTGGCTTTTTTTTTCAAAAAGGTCTTTGCATTCAAAAGGCACATGTGCATGAATACCCTCCACCAAGTTATTTATCCTACAGGAAGGGACCATTATTTCTATTTTTAAATAATTGGGTGGATAAAGCTTCTTTATCAGTGGTAGATGAGGACCACTTCTGGCTTTCAAATAACCCCCTAAGCTCTTCAACCTCATCACCAAAAGCAAGCTCCCCACAGATGAGGGTACTCCAACTCAAAGTGGCACCAGACCCTTCTAGAACAACAGATGCAAAAGCTATAAATATATTTACACTGTTGCAGTGATCAGCACTCCCAGGTCCTACCCATGCCTATCACAAGCAGTATGCCTCATCCAGTCTCAATAAAAACGATGTGGGTTAAATCAGACAATCACTATGCTCTCAAACGCATTAACGCAGGAGAACGATAACAGGAAAAAATACCCTACCAGCTGTGAACACTTTTCACACAGCAATCACTCCATATATGGAGTATCAGTCCTCTTCCTCAAAGGAACCCTGCATAACAACTTCAAAAGACAAAGCTGGGAGCTTAAATTCATAATCCTGCTAGACACTAAAAATCATGGACTGAACAAAGATATTGGATTTATGGTTCATTACAATCTTCAACTTCCTAATCCTCCTTTTTGTTTATGACTGCAAGGATCACTTTGTCTGGAATGGTCTCTTAGAAGCGCTCTCATGTTGAGTCCATTACTCCACCAAAGCAGAAAGAACAAGCAGAGTTGATGGGAGAGCATCAGCTGTTGACTTACTGAGGTGAAGATACCACAGTGGTTTGCAGACCTAACTATGTCAGCTTCAGCTATGTTATTCACGTAGCTGAAGTTGAGTGACTTAGGTCAACTGCCTGCAGGTGAGGAAACATCTCTTCTGCACTCTCCAGAGTCTTTGAAAA
The DNA here is from genome assembly GCF_049634645.1 of Pelodiscus sinensis. Taxonomy (NCBI): domain Eukaryota; kingdom Metazoa; phylum Chordata; order Testudines; family Trionychidae; genus Pelodiscus; species Pelodiscus sinensis. The sequence continues at coordinate 64,742,980 of NC_134714.1, forward strand.
TGTGGCACGAGTTTTCTGCGATAGCACGAGGCATTTTCTTTCAAAAAAGTCTCATCAAGAAGATGGTAGTAAATATATAACAAAGACAACTCCCATCTGCTCCCCTCTTTCCATGTGTCTATGAAATGAGTGACTGCTATATGGAGGGGAGGAAGGCTCTCTCACTATTTTCTGCTTCCCTCATACTAATTGGGTATATGTCACCTCAGAAAAGGATGCAAAGATCAAATTTCTTGACACAATATTATGACTGCATCCTGCCCGTGAGTCCACAAGGGGAGAGACCATTCTCAATTTAGGCCTAAGTGGAGCACGGTATCTGGTCCAGAAGGCGAAAATAGTTAAACCACTTGGTAATAGTAACCGTAATGTAATTAAATTTAACATCCTTGTAGGGGAGAAAATGTCAAAGAAAACCACATGAGTAGCATTTAACTTCAAAGAGGGCAACCACACAAAAATAAGCAAGCTAATTAAACAGAAATTAAAAGGAACAGTTATGAGGTTAAATGCCTGCAAACTGCATAGAGACTATTTAAAAATACCATAATAGAGGCTCATACTAAATGTATAGTCCATATTTTAAAAAAGAAAAAAACAAACAAACAAAGTGGTCCAAAAATGCCATCATGGCTAAACATCCGAGTAAAAGAAATCATTAGTGGCAGAAAGGCATCCTTTCAAAATTAGAAGTCAAATCCTAGTGAAGAAAATAGAAGCATAATCTCTGGCATGTCAAGTGTTAAATAACAACAAGACAGGACCAGAAACAATTAAGGAAAAACTAACAGCAATTCTTTTAAATACATCAAAAGGAGGAAGCCTGCCAAAGAGTCAGTGGGGCCACTAGTCAATAGAGATTTTTAAAACATGTCTGGCAAAGAAGACAAGTGAATTCCTGCATTGCTCTTCATTACAGAAGATGTGACAGATTTCCACACCTGAGTCGTCATTCTTAGGTTAAAAAAAAAAATCAGAGGAACCGTGCAACATTGAAGTGTCGATAAAATTGGCTTTGGGCCAAATTGATAAATTAAATAGTAATAAAGCAGCAGGACCAGACAGTATTCACCCAAGAGTTCTGAAGGAAGTCAAGTATGAAGCTCCAGAATGACTAATTATAGGATGTAACCTGTTACTTAAATCAGTCTCTGTACCAGATGATTGAAGGTTAGCTAACATGGTAACTTCTAAGAAAAGGTTCCAGAAGCAACTCACACAATGATTAGGGCTATGGAACAGTTTACTTTTGAGGAGAGATTAAAAAGACTAACTGTTTAGCTTAGAACAGAGATGAGTAAAGGCAGGTGGCTGGGGAGAGGGAAGAGATATGATACAGGTCTATAAAATAAAAAATCATATAGAGTAAATGAATAGGAAAGTGTTAATTACTTCATCCCATAACACAAGAACTAAGTATCACCTAATGAAATTAATAGGCAGGACTCGCCGAACCGTGGCGAGCCCTGTTCGCCAGCCGCGCTGTCCGGCGATCTGCACATGCGCAGATCGTTCTTCACATGCGCAGATCGCCCAAACCCGGCTCTTCCGGGTTACAGGAGAGTAGATTGTATTATTTGTCAAGCCCTGTTAATAGGTGTCAGGTTTAAAACAAAAAGGACAAATTTCTTCACACAACACATAGAGAATCGGTGGAACTCATTGCCAAGGGATATTGTGAAGGCCAAAAGTATAACTGGCTTCAAAAAAGAATTAGATAAGTTCATGAAGGATGGGTCCATCAGAGGTTAACCAAGATGGTCAGGGACACAATCTAACACTCCAGTTGCCACTGTCCACTGTGAGAGACAGGATACTGGGCTAGATGGATTATTGATCCTACTTTCTTATGACTAGGAACAGGCCAACTAAATCTACACAGAAACATACATGTCACAGGTTCATAATTCTTAAGTAAACCTGTGGCAAAGGAGTTAATAAAGACATGTTACAGAGTTACCTAGGAGTCATTGTAGAAAATAGTGTAAAACCATTAGCCGTATGAATGAGCTCACAGCTACTCCTCTCCTAACCTCTCCTAGCAGGATTCAATGAATGGTAAAGGGTGTTTGCAATCTGAGGGTAAGTTCACAGCCTCTCCACTCAAAGTGCCTGATTGTGTAATGTTACCACACATCCCTGAAGTCAGAAATGCTAACCATGATCTACAGTGCCAAACTGGCTATTGAGAACAGAACCTGAGATGTTTTCTTCAGACCAGGAATGAATGCTGCCATTGAAGATAAGGTATCCAAGTGTGAAATCATACAGAATGCAAGATAAGCACTAAAACTACATGAGATTCCTGATTGTCTTTGGTTGGAGGTGGTCTCAAAATTGTTTGAGTTAAATGAGAAATATTGCTTCCAATTACTGTATTACTATGTACTTTTTTTCAAATGGAGCTGTTGCACAACACTTTGGGTAGCAATAGAATCCAACAATATAAATAATTTTGATCATCACAGGATTCTAGATTTCTTAAGCACCCACAATACATGAATAGCTTGTTTCAGCTATTTTTTATGTAGCCATTCAAACACACCAACTCTATCTCTTATTCCACCAATCAAAAGGAGTATCAGAGGAATCAACACAAATAAATTCAGGAGACTCATATCTGGCATTTCTGAAATATCAACATACATCCTGTAAGGCTGATGAGATGAGAGGAGCACATACTACCAACATTTAACCACGCTATTGAGCCAAAGAGAAATGAAGTGTGCAGAAGTTACACAAGAGTGATATGCTAGAAAGCTAGAACAGATGTACAGTGACAAGCAGACAGAAGGGGGTTTCTTTTGAAGGGTGAAGCCCTTTAAATTGCAACCAGAGCGCCATGTGGTATGCTCCAGGCAGCTCTATGGGCTGCCTGGTGGGGGCAACTGCAGTGTGGCATGCTCTGGGCAGCGCTGAAGGTTGGTTGCCCCTAGCCCCGCCCCTTCCAGGAGCATGGAGCCATCCCTCTCCCCTACCTTGTCCAGGGGCTCAGCAAGTATGTCAGCCCCCAGTTGAATTAGTCTTGTTTGTATCCCAGACTCAGCTATTTTTGAGACCGTTTGTTTTCTTTAACAGGCAACTACTCCGAGAGACCTCTCTCTGTTTCCCTGTTACCTGTCTCAGAATCTCATAAGCTCTCTGTCTGTGAAGTCTTGTCTCTTGCTTATGAATTCATCTGAGGCAAATTGGGGTACATTCTCAGTGAGTACAGTGGGCCATATCTCTAAACTGGGCCCTCAATTTGCCAATGATTGACTTGCTTTTTTGAATAGTAGTCCATTGTAATCAGCTATTGCTTTTCCTTTTTGGTAAATCAGCGATATCCTACATTTTCCCTTGGTTTGAGTGGATAGTTTATATGCAAATGGTGTTCACACAGTCAGCAGGAGTCACACTTTCTATCAAGGACCAGCATCTATGTATTCATTCCCGATCTGTAAATACACTCTCATGCCTGTGTAAGAGAGCTCTCCATGCCCACTTGTGAGCCAGGCATTTTTTGCATGACATCCTTATGTAACAAGAGAGGGACAAGAGCTTTCTCCCCTTAAGATAAGTGCACACAGCTCATTTTTAGTTTGAAAATATGATTCTATTTCTACCCGTACTTGACTTTTGTCTTCTGGCCACTGCGTCAGTATTGCTCTATTGCCTGCCTGCAGTCAGATGCCCTGTTCCATAGTCTCTGATTGCTATGAGCTTTGCTGTTGGAAGTAGATGCAGTGCACATGTTAGTAGATTCAATGATCTGATCCCCTTCCCCACACTCTGATACCGAACATAGCTAGCACCAGCAATCAACTTGAACAATATTGGGTATCTACCTACTAGCTGTGGAGGCACATCAGTACATGATGCAGTCTCAGGGGGTTTTGCTAGAATTGGTTATAGGGCTTTGTGGTCTGATTGCACTATTTCTGGATGTCATGAGGTGTACTGGTAGAAAAGCTGTACTCTAAATAGCAGTCAGTAGCTTTTCTTCTATTTGGGCATTCCCTGTTCATTTTCTGCAAGACTGTGCTGATATAAGCAACTAGCTGCTCCTGCAAAGAGCTACACCAAGTCTAATGCATCACAATAGAGAGCCAATGGTTCTCCTGGCTGCCAGTGTTTGAGGACGCGAGAATCCATTATCCTTTGTTTCAGTAGATCAAATGCTTGCTATTGGGGACCTGCCTAATGTCACTCAATGCTCTGGCTTGTGAGCTGACATATGGTTCTGCTATCTCAGCTAGGTGTAGACAGAACTTGGAAAGAAAATGTATCATGTGTCACCCTTTCACATCCACTGAAACTGGCATGTCTCTGACTGCCTTGGTCTTGTTGGGATTTGCTCTAAATCCACTGCTGTGAGCAGATGTCCAATGTATGGTACTCAAACAGCATGAAATGATATATTTTTCCTAGGTTGAGTTTTATAATCTTGTCCCTGTATTGAGATGATCACCTGAAACTAGTCTCACCCAAGCAGTCCTTCCAATGCTTGAGTGAGTCTTCTCTAGAATTCCACTGGGGCTGCGTGTATGCCCACTGCCACGTGCAGCCATCTGAAGCAACCAAATGGTGTTGCAAACACTCTCAGCAAACAGGACTCTTTCTGCAAGTGTCTATTGCAAAGCCTGTTCCTCACACCATAGTAATGGTTACAAAAACTCTGCTGTTGGAAAGTTCTGGCAAGAGGTCATCAGATGCAGCCAGAGGATAGTGGCAACTTTCCAGTGCCTGATTTTGAGGCTTTGGGTCTACGTGGAAGTACAGTTTATCTGACTGAGCCTTCACCACCTCCATGCTGCTTACCCAGGCTGTACAGGCCTCTACAGGTGCTGTGATACTCCAGATCTTCGGGCTTTTGAGCTCCGTGGGTACAAGGTTACATAGTGCCACTGGAATTGTCCTTTGTGGTAAGCACACAGGTTCTGCTGTGGGTCTAGCGCCAATCACAGCTTTCCTCTGAAGCACCCTCACCTTTGAAATATTCCCGTGTGCTTTTCAAAGTGTCGCTATTGCCCACAGGACTCCTCCTTGCACTTCAGCTATAAAATTCTGATGCTGCATGCGATGCAGGGATTGCATGGCTCTTTTCCCCAAGAAGGGTCTGTGGTGCTAATCCCTTTCCACCACATACTTCACTTGGTTCTGTCATTTTTCAAGTTGGTTATTGTAAGGTCACATGTTCCAGTGCTGCTGTTATAGATCATTACATTATGCCTGCCCTTTGCAATGGATGTGTCCATGCTCACTTCATCCTGAGGAATCACATACCAGAGCCCCAGCCTGGGGCTGAACCTAGGACTAAAGGGGCTGGCCTGCATTCTGCAGCTGGGGGTTGCACTCACCAATCACCTACCGGAAGCGCTGGGGAGGCCACACCACCCACTCACCCACCTGGTGCTCTGGGCCTTGGGGAAGGGCCACGCTACTCCACTACTCTCCCACGCGGTGCTCCGGGGCTGGAGGGGAAGGCCTCACTGCACTGCCTACTCACTTGTCCTGTGCTCAAAGCTTGGGGTGCGGGGGCACCATGCTGCATCACCTGCTCACCTGTCCAGTGCTCAGGGATTGGGGGGTGAGTACCCCGCTGCACCAGCCACTCAGTGCTCCAGGACTGGGGGAGAGGGCTGCACCATTCCACATGCTCACCTGCCCAGAGCTCTAGGGCTAGGGGCACTCAAGTGCCTGGATGGGGGAAGTGGCATCTGCCACTGGGGGAGTGGGCCCGAGGTGCTCTGACAGGACCTCAGATAGGAGTGGGCCGGGGTAGACCGGAGGCTTCCCCAAGCCCAGGGATCACGGGCAGCCGATACACAGGGCATTTCCCTGTTGACATTGCTGTACGCATGGAGGAGGGTTTTGCCACTTGTTGCATTCCTATGTTGGCAGCCTGACCTGAAACACACTCAGACACAAGGAGAGAGAGTTGGAACATTCACCGCCAGTCTCAGGTGCCATCTCCTCTTGCACAAGGTGACCTGAATCTTTCCGGGGTTTTCCTCTGCTCTTGCACACATGGCTAACATGGCTTTGCAGAGCTATCCTAGTGCAAGGCTGTTCTCCTTTACCTGCTCTCGCTGTCTCCCACAGCAAATGCGTCTCTTTACGAGTAGTGAATGCTGGTCACCTGCTCTCCTTTGCTGTTGTCCCCTGGCATGTACTTGTGGTGGTAGTGTGCCTCCTAGCCCTTCTGATATGGTCTCCCACTGCCCCCTTCCCTTCCCCCCCCCCCCCCAATCAAAGCATTATTCAAAAGTGAGATTGTCTTTCTGGAGCAGTGGCCCACAAGTGGTAACCCCGAGTGCTGCAGACTATCATACCCAGATTTAGGGAGTCTTTCAAAGCCCCCAATCTGCATGTAGCAGCCCGTGTGCATAAGGCTGTAGCACACACCTCTATCCCCTCCTCTTCGGGTTAGACTCCAGTGAAAAAAAAATCAGTTTCAGTCCATTTTGGGGAGCAATATGCCCCAAGGATCTTAGGGCTACTAGGAGGCTTGAGGCAGGGAGAGCAACAGTTTTTGCTTCCTGCTGTTGTTGCCCTCCTGCATGGCCAGGTCTGGGAAGTGTTTGGGCTCCTCCTTTCACTGGATCCATCATTGCATCTGCAAAATCCATACCTGTAGCGGACTTCAGACTAGGAATGTGAAAGGTTAACCAGTAAGCACCACACTTAATGGGTGATGCTTACCAGTGCCTCTTAGCCAGTGGGGGCTGGAGCAGCCCCCTGCCTGTTGTGGGTAGGGGGTTGCTCCAGCCCTATGGATCTCGCTGTGGACAGGAATACTCCAGCCTGGCTGAAGCAGAAGTTGTTCTGGCCCAGACATGGCAGGTGGGGCTCCAGTCCATTTGGGCTAGAACAGCCTCAGCACCTGCCCCCCTTTAATCAGTTAACCAGTTAAACATCACATTTAAGTGTTAACCAGCCAAATGAGATTTTTCATCCCTACTTCAGACTGAATTCCTTGGCTCACTCTGCCAGCTACCTCACTTCAGGGAACTCACCGTTCAGATGATACTGCCACGTTTCACCCCACAGCTGAATGCAGATAACAAACAGGTGCTAACACAAGTGGAACTTAATTAAATGAAATGGACTGCTCTGCCCCTGTGTGGCTCCTAGTCTAACTCCCTGTTTTTCTCATGTCCTGTCCTCTCTGGGACAGGGAACAGATATAAAAGGAACAGAAGATTTCAAACAGTGTCACCCAATCTGCACTAGAGAGCAGGAATATTATTTGCCTCGGGATCATTTGTCCCACCATCAGTCCTATAAAAAGGACAGAAGACACCTAAACAAAAATCAGGCATGACACTGGCTCTGTGTTTCTAGAAAGCCCGTAGACTCCTGCTGACAGAAGTAACACATGACCATCTAGTAAAAACACCACCACCACCACCACTTTGCATTTATACCATGATTTTATAAAGGGATCTCAAGGCCTTTACAAAGATGTATAAATATTCTGAGCCCCATTTTGCAGAGAGGTAAACGCCTTTATAAGGTGCTAGATATGTTGGGTGACATTCCCTGGTCACACATTGGCAGAGAGTCAGAGTGGGAGGCGATCAAGGGAGGAAACAACGTGTGGGAAGGGAGAAAAAATTTCTCCAAATGCAAATGTTTCAGTAACTGCATGGGGAACATGGAGGATGACCAACTCTGTTTAAATTTTTCCTCTCACCCCTTCCCCGCTTTCTGCTCCTGTAACTCAAGTCACTCTTTTTAATCTGATTTCAAATGGCAATTACTTTCGTGGAAGGAAACAGAACTCCCTCATTTTATTTGCAATTAAATATTACAACAATGGTTTATTTTCATAAGAGAGGAGACTATTTATTTTGAAATCAGCTGCTGGCAACCCCATATAAAACTGTGTGAGGCTGTGGGTTTTTAGAGCTGTGTGAAATGTCAAGTTATGCAGAGAGAGTCAGGAAGTTACTATGGCAAATGCATAGGTCTATAGGCCAGAATCGTCCTAATCTTACTCTTTCATTGCACAACCTTGGACAGGACACATCCCCCTTTGCATTATAGTTCAGTTCAGAGGCCCTGATGAGTGCTGGGCAAACACTAAGGAAAATGTAGCCCCTGTCTAGTAGTGATGGCAAATCTAAGACAGACACGCTGAGTGAGTGAGTGAGTGAGGCAAATAAGAGGGTATGAAAGGAACAGCAATAAGCACATGTGCTACTGTAGTCTAGTTATGTGCAAAGCTTCATGGTTCTGTAACATTCAAAAGTTTTTAAAATAACCACTCCACTGAAGTAGCAGCAGTTCCAAATTCACATGCAGCCAAGTTTTCAAAAACGGTCACTTACTTTGGGTGGCTCAGGTTTTCGGTGCCCAGCTTGACCATCTCTATTTCATTTTTATTCTCTGTGAAATGGAGTAATAATTTTTCCTTTGCAGGCTTATTTTGAAATGTGATTCATGAATAGTCATAAAGTACTTTGAACTCCTTGACTGGGAAGAGCGACAAATGTGCAGAGTAATAATAGGCAATGAAAACATGAGAAATTGCCAGCTTTTAAGGTTTCATTGTAATCTTGGCTCAGATTCACTGAAAACTTCGTTAAGGTTCCAAAACATTTAGAACAAACCTAGACCAAGTTTTGAGTGAACTGGACAAGATTTATTGATTTGTATTGAAAATGGATAGCTGTGGTGCAAAGCTGAGTAAACCACATTGACTTAGAGTGAGATTGCATTTCTCTGTTCAGTTGAATCTATCACTAGAATGAAATCTACCTGGATTGTAAACATATAGGCTACTTCTAGATTTGCATCCCTTTACCGAAAAAGGGATGCAATTAGATGTATCGCAATTGCTAATGAAGCGGGGGAGATTTAAATCTCCCCTGCTTCATTAGCATAAAAATGGCTGCCGCTTTTTTTCGGCACCGAGCTTTGCTGGAAAAAAGCGCCAGTCTAGACGCGGATCTTTCGGAAAATAAAGCCTTTTCTGAAAGATCCCTTATCCCTCTTAAAATAATCCCTTATCCCTCTTATTTTCTGAAAGATCCATGTCTAGACTGGCGCTTTTTTCTGGCAAAGCTCTGTGCCGAAAAAAGCGGCAGCCATTTTTATGCTAATGAAGCAGGGGAGATTTAAATCCCCGCTTCATTAGCAATTGCGATACATCTAATTTGCATCCCTTTTCCAAAAAGGGGATGCAATCTAGACGTAGCCATGGGGTTTATAAACAATCTGAAGGCTCCCAGAAGGCCCTGTTAATTCAAACCACAGTGTTTTGAAGAGCATGAGATTTTTTTAAAGAGCATCTGTCACAATCTCTTGTGTCTGAAAACTACCCTTTCATCTAACACTGGCATTTTAAAAAGTGAATGTAAGTGCTATTGAAAGGTGCCGAATTGAAATCCCTGGAGACTGCAGTTATCTGTTTATTTGCAGATAACAGACAATGTACAGTGGCACTGCAAGCTTCTCCATCTAGCTCCTGTAACCTTGACCTGGTGTAAGCAATTATAATACTGCGTATTGTTTACAGTTTTCATGGCCTATTCAGTGCTAGGCTCTCTGCTGAGAGAGACTGCCACCAAAGGTGGTCATTAGCAGCAGCTGGATGCTGTCCCAGGCACAGCCACCCATCACAACATTCAGACTACACTTAGCAGGGCTCCCACAGCCTCCCTGGGTGCTCATTTGGAGAGCATATTCAAGCTACTGCTAGGTCTTGGTACAACACACTTGGACACCGTGCATTATTCATCCCTTTTTCAGGGGGAGCTAGTGCAGCTTTCAATTAGCACTGTTAATAGTAATTCTTTATCTTGCCCTAAAATTGTGATTTTCCCAGACTTATTTTACTGGAAAAAAAATCAGGATTTTACTGTCCACGCAAAGAAAAAAATAAACAGTCTCATCTGTGTAATTCTGATAGAGTTCTGGGGCAACCATCAAATGGTGCGGTACCTAACAAGTATCTCTTGTTAAAAGCGGGATGGAGCCTGCCTAGTTGGTGGCATTTGAAGTTCAAAAGGCAGGTAAGAGCTCCCACTTATTGTTAGGCAAAGCCCAGCCCTGTTTGCATTTAACACTCTCATGCTGCTTGCCTTTTGTAGGCCCATGTTGTGCCAGAAGAGATGAGGAACCATCAGATAGTGGAAGGTCCCTGAACACCAGTACAGTTCAGTGGCACTAGATCATTGTTCTACAGCTGGGGTGCTGAAAGCCAGTGGTCCCCAAACCCAAATTTACCACCTCACCATCCTGCCCTTAGTTCTGTCCATGCCCCCCTCATTTCTTAGAGGCGGCGCCAGAAAGGCCATGGCTCTGGGCAAGGGGGGGCCAAGGTTGGGCCTCCACAGGACCCTATGTGCAGACTCCAGGTGCAGGGCCATGAACAAATCCCTAGGCACAGGGCTGGCAGCAGCTAGGAGTTGAACCTCTCAGCTTGGGGCTAAGAGCAGACCCCAAGTGCAGGGCTGGCAGCAGCTAGAACCCCACATGTGCAGGTCCAGCACTGGCTGGGGCTTCAAGTGTGGGACCAGAAGCAGAGCCCTGGGCATGGATCCTGCAGCTGGCACTGCAGGTATAGGGCCAGGAATGGAGGCCCAGGCGCTGGGCAGGCAGGACCCTGGGGGTACATCTACACAGCAGGGCTAAAGTCAAATTAAGCTTTGCAATGTCAGCTACCTCAATTGTATAGCTGAAGTTGAAATAGCTTAATTCGGCTTTTGGCGCAGTCTACAAAGCAGGAAGTCGAAGGATGAACACTTCCTTCGACTTCTCTTACTACTCATAAAATAAGGGTTATAGGAGTTGGAGTAAGACAGCCTCCAGCTCGACATTATTTCATAAGAACATAAGAATGGCCATACTGGGTCAGACCAAAGGTCCATCCAGCCCAGTATCCTGTCTGCCAACCGTGGCCAGTGCCAGGTAACCCAGAGGGGGTGGACCGAAGACAATGATCAAGCAAATTATTTCCTGCCATCCTTCTCCAGCCTTTGACAAACAGAGGCCACGGGCACCATTGCCTTTTATGGACTTAACATCCATGAATTTATCTAGCACTTTTTTAAACTCTGTTATAGTCCTAGCCTTCACAGCCTCCTCTGGCAAGGAGTTCCACAGATTGACTGTGCACAGTGTGAAGAAGAACTTTCTTTTATTATTTTTAAACCTGCTACCCATTCATTTCAGTTGGTGTCCTCTAGTTCTTATATTATGGGAACAAGTAAATAACTTTTCTTTATTCATCCTCTCCACACCACCCATGATTTTATATACCTCTAGCATATCCCCGCTCAGTCTCCTGTTTTCTAAACTGAAAAGTCCCAGTCTCTTTAGCTTCTACTCATATGGGACCCATTCCAAAGCCCTAATCATTTTAGTTGCTCTTTTCTGAACCTTTTCTAAGGCCAAAATAGCTTTTTTGAGGTGAGGAGACCACATCTGTACGCAGTATTCAAGATGTGGTCATACTATAGTTTTATAAAGGGGCAGTAAGATATTCTTTATCCTATATTCTATCCCTCTTTTAATAATTCCTAGCATCCTATTTGCTTTTTTGACTGCTGCTGCACACTGCGTGGATGTTCTTAGAGAACTATCCACAACTCCTCCAAGATCTCTTTCCTGATTAGTTGTAGCTAAATTAGCCCCCGTCATATTGTATGTATAGTTGTGGTTACTTTTTCCGATATGAATTACGTTACACTTATCCACAGTAAATTTCATTTGCCATTTTGTTGCCCAATCACTCTGTTTGGTGAAATCTTTTTGAAGTTCTTCACAGTCTGCTTTGGTCTTGACTATCTTGAACAGTTTAGTATCATCCATAAACTTTGCCACCTCACTGCTTACCCCTTTCTCTAGATCGTTTTTGAATAAGCTGAATAGGATTGGTCCCAGGACTGACCCTTGGGGAACACCACTAGCTACACTTCTCCATTCTGAAAACTTACCATTTATTCCTACCCTTTGTTTCTTGTCTTTTAACCAGTTCTCAGTCCATGAAAGGATCTTCCCTCTTATCCCATGACAACCTAATTTACACAAGAGCCTTTGGTGAGGGACCTTGTCAAAGGCTTTCTGGAAATCTAAGTATACTATATCTACTGGATCCCCCTTGTCCACATGTTTGTTAACCCCTTCAAAGAACTCTAATATATTAGTAAGATATGATTTCACTTTACAGGAAACATGTTGACTTTTTCTAACAAATTATGTTCTTCTCCGTGTCTGACAATTTTATTCATTACTATTGTTTCAAGTAATTTGCCCAGTACTGACATTAGACTACTGGTCTGTAATTGCCAGGATCGCCTCTAGTGCCCTTTTTAAATATTGGCGTTATGTTAGCTGTCCTTGGGTACAGACAGGCAGTGTAGTAAGTGTAGAAAGGCTGGCAGTGTAAATGCACCCTAGGTGCAAAGTGGTGGGTGGGACCTGCACAAAATGCACCCCCCCACACACACAATCACATTCCTAGTTCCCATGCCTACGGTACATTTGATATTATCTTTGTACAGCAAGAGTGAAGCTTTGTACAACACAGGAAAGTCAACAAAGAGGAACAAAGCAGAAGAGTTGATAAAGAATTAAATGTTCAGTATCCTGCTAGGTAGATAGAAAAAACCCTCAGTTTGATTAATCAAGGCTACGCCTACCCATGAATGCTAGCCATATGATACTACACTTGTTCCCCATGAGGCAGGAGAAGGCCATTGTGCTTAGGCGGGATATGGAGCAGCGTCCTTGTGAGGAGAGATCTAACAGATTGGGATTGTTCAGCTTTAAAAAGTGACAACTAATAGGGGATATAATAGAAGACTATAAAATCATGACTGGAATGAAGAAAGTGAAGAGAGGAATGGTATTTAGCCATTCACATAACACAAGAACCAGGCATCTCCCAATGAAATTAATAGCAGCAGGTTTAAAACCAACAGAAGGAAATGCTTCTTCATATAATGCACAGTCACTCTGCAGACTTTTGCCAAGGGATTTTGTGAAGGCCAAAAATATAACTGGGTTTAAAATATAATTACATAAATCCATAGGTCCTTCAATGGCTATTAGCAAGGAAAGTCAAAGATGCAGTCCCATACTCTGGGTGTCCCTAAACTTCTGATTTCCAGAAGCTGGGACTGGACAACAGGAGATGGATCATTTAATAATTGCTGTGTTCTGTTTAATCTCCTGCAAGCTGCTGTAATACATGAGCCTAATTCTGGTTGTTAGGTTTAATGTGTGGGTGGGTAGTTGGGCACTGTTAGAGACCTGCGATACACAGGACTTGATGACTGGATGACCTTGTGGTCGCTTCTAGCCTTAAAAATCTAGGTCTCAAAATCAGAAAAAGCAAGAAAAATAAACTGTTGAAGAAACAGATAAAGGAGGAAAGAGAGGGAAGGAGAGTGAACGACAAATGGGAGAACAGGAAGATTAAGAAGCAGAGATGGAATCAGAAGAAGAAAAACCACAAGCAGCATAAAGAAAAAATCCCATCATGGGACAGAAAGATGAACATGCAAGAGAGCAACACCTATTCAGCCATTAGAGTATATGAAGCATTTCATTTTGGTGATATCTATGGCAAGGTTGATATTTTATATTCTAGAATTAATTTATTTTCTCTCTCATTTCCAATAGGGTTCTGATTTTTTTAAAGCCATTCAATCAGGAGGATACCCTGTCACCAAGCACATTACAGTTACAACTTCTGATTTACATTTTCATTGGCCAAGACTGATGCAGGTGAACAGGTGACAAGTATGGCATGTGAGGTCTCCATACACACATGTGCGTGCATTTTTTGTGTGGTTTCCCTGGAATATGTTTACATTTGTCTGCTATGATTCTCAAAATCAACTAGCTGTCAATCTTCAATTTAGATGGTGAAATGCGATATACAATCTGTGGCTAGATGGAAGAAATAGAGGTGTTTAAAAAGACCCACTATCTGCCCCCATTAATTACTGTATATTTTAAAACATTCTGGGCTTTTCTGGTGAAAGTGAGTTTAAAGGACATGATTTTAATTTCATATACACAACTGAGATTCCCCAGACTTCAGTGGTGTTATGATCAATCCACACAAGCGAGAGATCAGAACCAGGCTCAAAGTATTCTCCTCATTATTAAGGCCCAGAGTCCATTAATCAACTCACTTAAGAAGAAAGCAGGCGAGGAATAGGTTCCCCTAAGAACACTTGCCTCCATGTATTCAGCCAAGATCTCAGTACAGGCAACAATGCAGCTGCACCACTGTGGGTGCTCTACTGTAGTTGCTCTAAATTGACAGGAGAGAGCTCTCCCTTTGGCTTAATTATTCCAACCCCAGCGAGTGGTGGTAGCTATGCCAGTGAGAAAAGTTCTCTGAAATAATTATACCTTGGTGGAAGGAGAGGCACTAATATTTACAGAAAATATAGATTCCTTTGATATATCTGATAAAAAGCAAAAAAAAAAAAAAAAAAAGCTTACAGCTAGACCAGAAGTTCTCAAACTATGGTCCAACAACTCCATTCAGGTTTACCAAGGAAAGATTATTAAGGCTTGTTTTATAAAACACTCTTATCCAAAGCACTATAACTAGCTAACAATACAAACAACATTTGGAAAGATCATTAAGTGGTCCACACCCAAGAGCCTCAGCAATTTTCAAATGGTCAGTGAAAAAAAAGAGTTAGACTACAAAAATCAAGGTACCTCACTTTATTTTCATTTACTTCCTATTACTTATATTATAGGACGATGAAAAAAAAAAGAATGAAGAGGGCGGGGGGAAAGATGAGAGAATGTTCTTTTTCTTGGCTGGATCCCGAGAGGAAGCTGAACACAGGGCCCAACTAACTCTAAATCCACTAACACACGCACATGAATACACACAACTACAGGCTATTACCTCACCCAACTCATCTCTCTAATATCCTGGGACCAACAGTTACCACAACACTACACCACCAGCACATAGATATGCATTAGCTTAAGTGTACGTGTATATATTGCACACATTAGCAGTTAGTCAGCCTTGGAAGGTTAGAACATAAGAATGGCCATACTGGGACAGACCAAAGGTCCATCTAGCTCAGTATCCTGTCTGCTGACAGTGGCCAATCAGATACCCCAGAGGGAGGGAACACAACAGGTAATCTTCACGTTATCCCTCTCCTGGCATCCAGGTTCAGAGTCTTGGTTCAGTTTTTCTAAGATAAAAAAAACCCCTTGGATACTAGTTCAACCATTTCATAGATTTTTAAGGGCAAGCAGGGACTACTGTAATCACTTAGCCCTCTAATCACAGTTATTTCCCAGGCAGGTACTTTTAGACTGTGATTAAGTTGCCTCTTGACCATCTCTTGGTTAAGTTAAGTTAAGTTCAATCAAGTTCCTTGACTCTCACTATAAGACCGTGGTCACCAATAGGTCGCTAGCGAGGCATCCTGTCTGCCCCACCCCCATTTCCCTCCCATCCCCGAGAAGCCCCACTACTTACCTCAAGTAGGGATGAGTCAGCCCCGCGGGAGGCGTGCAGGGGGTTTCCTGGTGCACGCGCGTGGGGGGGGGCAGTTGGCCCCAGGGCAGGCACGTGCACAGGGCTTCCCTAGGCGGGGAGTGGGGGTTGGCACCAGGACAAGCGCGCGCAGGGCTTCCCTGCACGGGGCGGGGTCAGCCCCCTGGGCAGGCGCGCACACAGGGCTTCCCTGCGCAGTGGGGTTGGCGCCGGGGCAAGCACGCGCGGGGCTTCCCTGCTCTGGTTGGCCCCAGGGCAGGCAGGCGCGCACGGGTTTTCCCTGCGCAGGTGGGGGGGGGGGGTCTGCCCCCTGGGAAGGTACACGCGCAGGGTTTTCCCTGCGTGGGGTTTTCCCTGCGCGGGGGGGCATCGGCCCCGGGGCAGGCGCGCGCGGGGTTTTCCCTGCGCCACGGGGGGTCGGCCCGGGCTGGTTTCCCTGGGGGGAGGGGAGAGATGCGGGGGACTCTCCGCCTCCACTGGCACCCCATGCCCCAGCCCCCACTCCCCAGCCACAGAACACTGTCCCCACTCCCCGAACTCTGTCCCCACTGGCACCCTGTCCCCAGCTGCAGAACCCTGTCCCCAGTAGCACTCTGTCCCCTGCTGCAGAACCCTGTCCTCTGCCCTCCCAGCACCCTGTTCCCTCTTCCCTGCCCCTAGCCCCAGAACTCTGTCCCCACAAAATGTATAATTATAAATACTTCATTTTAGATTTAAATGCATGAATAAAACACAGACCATTTGTTTCATAACTATAAACACCCGATTTTAATTTTATGTATCGCATAATTTAAAAAAACTGTTTATCAGAGTGTGTAAGTAAGGGCTGGGGATAGCAAGGGATGGACAGGAGGAGAATAGAGAGGGCAGGGCTTCAAGGAAGGGGCGGGGCAGTAGATCTTCACCTGTTCGGAGATTTAAAAAGTGATCTTGGGTATAAAAAGGTTGGAAACCACTGATCTAGACAGTGGTGCTATTTTGTGATATGCCTCTTAACAGCATGTCCATTATTTCAGAAGTCCTGGTAAACCTCGTTCCATGAGGATTAAGGGACTTTTTAAAATAAGCTCAAAATAAGCTATGGAAGACTCTTCAATTCCTCCTTATCTGACAAGATGACAGAATTTTCTCATATTGGATGGAACACTTTTGAGCTAAGAAACTGTCCTCTATTAATCCCAAGGATGTTTTAATAGTGGCACCATGAAACATCCACCACGTCACTCATACTGAAAAAAACAAGGAGTCCTTTGGCATCTTAAAGACCAATAGATATATTTGGGCATACGCCTTTTGCAAGTAAACATAGATACATAGAGTGAAAAATCACATAGGTAGGGAGAGAGATGTATGTAACAAGCATATTAAAAGGAGGGAGTTACTTATGAAGTGTAGAATCAGTGTTAACAAGGCCAATTCAGTCAGGGCAGATGTGGCTTGCTCCCAGCAGTTGATATGGGGGGGGGGGGGGGAGGGGAGTATGAATACCAAGCGAGGGAAACAATATAAGTCCTTATTCAGTCCTAATCTGATCATGTTAAATTTGCTCTGCTGTTTCTCTTTGCAGTCTGATTATGATTTTGTTTTTGGTAGAAAAATAGCTACTTTTAAACCTGGGCTGTGTCTACACTGGCCACTTATTCTGGAAAATCAGCCGCTTTTCCGGAATAACTTGCCAGCTGTCTACACTGGACCCTTGAATTTCCAGAAAAGCACTGACAATCTACTGTAAAATCAGTAGTGCTTTTCCAGAAAAACTATGCTGCTCCCGTTCGGGCAAAAGTCCTTTTCCGGAAAACTGTTCCGGAAAGGGCCACTGTACACAGCCCAGATTTCTTTTCCGCAAAAAAGCCCCAATCGCGAAAATGACAATCGGGGCTTTTTTGCGGAAAAGCGTGTCTACATTGGCACGGACGCTTTTCCGGAAAAAGTGCTTTACCAGAAAAGCATCCTGCCAATGTAGACACGCTTTTTCCGGAAATACTTATAACGGAAAACTGTTCTGTTTTAAGCATTTCCGGAAAATCATGCCAGTGTAGATGTAGCCCTAGTGTCCAGGGAGATTAAAGTGTTCTCCTACTAGTTTTTGTATGTTACCTTTCTTGATGTCTGATGTGTGTTCATTTATCCTTTGGCGCAGGGATTGTCCAGTTTGGCCAATGTACATAGCAGCAGGGCACTGCTGGCACATGATGGCATGTATCACATTAGTAGATGTGCAGGTAGATGAGCCACTGATGTGGTTAGGTCTTACATGAAGAGACCTGAAACAGCGGTGGAAAAAATGCAAAGAGCCGCACCAGAATTTTTTTTGAGCAATTTTTGTTGAGAGAGAAAAAAAAAAGCTCCCCACCAGCCACCCAGAGTTATTGGGGGGAGGGGGGGGGACACTGCCCCTTTAAGAGAAGGCTTTTGGGCCACATCAGGCTCCTGTCAGCCGACACCATCTTGGCAATGCTATTTTGAATCGCCACAGACTGCTCCCCTGCCCCAGTGAACACAGGTTGCTGGAGGCCATTTTTAGGGGAGCAGGGGTGGCTTCACAAGCCAGAGGGGAGGCTTTGTGAGCCGCACTTTAAGAGGGTTTGGGGGGCAGGGGGAGAAGAGCCGCATGCGTCTCGTGAGCTGCAGGTTGGCCACCCCTGGCCTAGATAGTGGATAGAGCTGGCAAGAGGGTTTATTGCAGGGATGGGTTTCTGGGTTAGTGTTTCTTTGGTGAGGTGAGTGGCTACTGGTGAGTATTTCAGGTTGGGGGCTGTCTGGCGAAAGGCTAGCCCTTGCCTGCAAGGTCTGTGAGACTGAAGGATTGTTTTCCAGAATAGGTTGTAGATCAGCGTTTCTTAAACTGTGTTCCATGGCACAGCGGTGTGGCACGAGGCAGTTGGAGGTGTGCCGCAGAGATATGGTGACCGTATGTCCCTTTTTTCCAGGACAGTCCCACATTTAAAAACACCCAGTGCTAGTGCAGTAGAGCAGCAACTCCCTGCCTCCACCCAGCGTATAAGCAGCTCCCTTAGTGCTTTGCCAGAAGGGTGCTGGTTGGAGCTGGTGAGCCACGCCTAGGAACTGCCACCAGAGTCCCGGCAGAGACCGTGTAGAGCTCGGCTGGAACACTGAACACTCTGCCAATGTGCTCCATGCACAGCCCTTTCTCCCCCCGTCCTGTCCCACTCCACTGGGGGAGCAGCAGTGCATGGAGCCGCTCACTCTGCCACGCTCCACAAATCAGAACTGGGAGGGTGAGGGGTTCCCCCCACACACTCCTCCTAATGGGAGCCAAAGCTGGGGCAGGGACTGGAATGCTGCACTAACCTTAGCATCACGGGTGGCCCAGATCCAGGCCCGGCAAGCAGCCCTGCCTTGGAAGCAGCTGGGGCCAGAGCTACGGGGACTTCTGGGGCCCGAGCACAAACTCCAGCCCCGCAAACTGGAAGGCAAAAGGTGGGGGAGGGGCTCAGCGAGAACTAGGGAGAAGGAGGGGCTTGTGCTGAGGGGAGGGGGGCAGGGCAGGAGAAGAACGGGGAAGGCACCAAGGGACAGAGTGGAGGAGAGACAAAGGCCAGGGGGCCAAGTGGAGACAATGAGGAAAAGGGCAGGAGGAGGGAGGGAAGTGTCAGTGGGGATGGGAGGGTGGAGGGGACAGGGCGATGCTGGGAGAGGAGAGGGGAAGGGCATTGGGGGCAAGAGGAAACAAGGGGAGGGGGAGGTGCCGGGAGAAGCACTGAGAGGAGAGGTGGGCATGAGTAAGGCAGGGATGGAGCAAGCCACGTGTGAGGGCACAGAGGGGCATGAGAGGAACTGGGACAGAGGGTGATGAGTATCAGGGAGAAAGAGGGCAAGGCACCAGGGGCAGTGAGGGAAGGAGGAAGCACCAGGAGGCTGCAGGGGTAAGGAAAGGTGCAGATGCCAGGGGATTCTGGGGGTGAAGCAGAAGGGCAGACACCTGCAGGGGAGAGACCAGCACCACAGGAGAGAGGGTTTGGTGGGGGCCAAACTCATCCCCTATGGATAGGAGGATGGTGGGAAAAGTTCTTAGAGGGGGTTACTTTTACTTCTGGTCATGTGTCCATGTTGACTCCGAGAGTCAGGGGCATAGTAAACAGAGGTCATGGGGTGTAGGTAACGTATCCCTAATTTGGTTCAGAGAGAACAGAGTTCAAATGGCTGTTCTTGAGACACATACTTCCTTTTTTTGTGTGTGCATGCGCTCAACAAAAATTTTTGGTGTTCCTCGGTCTTAAAGTTTAAGAAACACTGTTGTAGGCTGTCAATGATGCACTAGAGGGGTTTTAGTTGGGGGATGTAGGTGATAGCACCAGTGGTGTTCTGTTCCTTATTGGATGGGTCCTGAAGTCGGTGACTTCTGGATACTCATTTGGTTCTGTTAGTCTGTTTCTTCACTTCCCCAGGCAGGTAGTTTAGTTTTAAGAGTGCTTGATAAAGATTTTGTAGGTGACTCATATTGAAGTTCCCCCATTATCATGGTTATTAGATCTTTTCAGAACTCTTTTTACCCCCAATTTTCCCTTCCATGCTGCCCTATTAGGTAAAGGGTACACCCCCACATCTACAAGGAAAACTGACCTTTCCCTAGTAGTGAAACAAGTTATGAAGCAAGAGAGAAAAAGCTAGCAGAAGAGCCAGAGAATAAATATGAGGATTGGCCTCCGGCCAGAAAACAGTTCATATCCCTACCCATGTTTGAAAATTTAATCTAGTGTTGCTATACTCTCTCCCCCATGCTGTAAACAGGCAGTGAAAGAAGAAAAAATTATTGAGCTAATCTTACTCCCTTTTTTCTTTTCAAAGGGCCAGAATCTCTAATCCTCTCATATGCTAAATTGACTCTTCCTTCACACACAGCCCAACAGAAGTCAATGGAACTTCTTGTATCATCAGGTACTGGTCAACATGAGTTAAGGGAGCAGAAACTGACCTAGTCAAAGGAATCCCTCAGGAATATCAATGGGGAGGGAATAGGGGGAGGCCTGTATTCTCCTGAGTCAGATGAGAAAACTGTACCCATTTTGTGCCTTTACATCAAAACACACCAAATTCGCTTGAAGCCCTCAGGGAAGAATGCAGTCAATTTTGTTAAAGGGAAAAAAAGACATTTCTTTAAAAGACAACTAGAGCCTTTCTTTGGAGCTCTGTCCGTAATTCCTGCTGCTAATGTCCATCACATGTCTGACAGGTCGAGAGCTTTTTCTTTGCTTAATTGTGAGGGCAGCCCTTGTTCTGCCTCCTTCCCTGAAGCCATAACACTTTTGACTGACAGCTTATCTCCCTTCCTTTTCTTAAACATATTCTGAAGTTACTTGAGGATTTAACATGATGTAGCTGCCACTTCTCTCCCCCTAAATACACACAGACCAATGCTAGTAGGATTTAATTTTGAGGAAACTGGGTGTCCTTGAGAGTTTTGCACCTTGACTGGCTGATTCTGGAGGTTGGGGAAAGCCAGCAGAGAGTACTGGGGCAGGAAGAGATAGGTTTTTCCTGTCAGCTAGGAAAGAGAGTCAAGTAAGAACTCTAAAAAGGACCCAACTATATCTTAAGTCTTCTGGGAACCCCTCCTTTTCTTTATTCAGTGTTCCCTGCTGAGAAGCAACAGGTGGAGATGGCTCAATTTAGGAGGGAAAGCTGGGGTGCAGAAAAAAAAACTGGTATGGGCCTCTAGGGGTGCCATGAACAGAGGAAGGCCAATAATGCTGATCCATGAGTAGAGAAAGGCTCTTCTGGAACCTGTTAAGAGGTGGTCAGTAAAAAAAGCTATGAAGATGTAAGGGGCTCCACCAGATGTGGGGAAATGAGCAGGAAAGAGCAAAGAGACACAGGTTCCTCCTAGTTAAGGACGAAATGACAAGACCAGAAATCAGGATGGATTACTTCAAATCCCCTGAAAGAGGGAAGGATGTTACTTATTGGACAGTAAAAATTAATTTCCAAACTTCGATACCCGACTGCTCACATGGCCACCTTTTCTGGAATTTCCCAAGACAGAGGCAGCGTGTCCTCTTTGATTTTATTTAGGCATCTAGTGTTTTTCCTGGTGGATGGGCCTTCGTGAATACAATCTGCTCCTTTGGTGCAGATTGTAGACCAGGTCGTTTCCTATTGGTATGTAATATTCTTGCCCATTTGCAGTGGGAGGTAACTATTTGGCATTTTCCTAGCATTTCTTCTGTCTCATCATGTTAGCATATTGTGCTTTGTAACAACTTCAGGATTAATTCACTTTAATAAGCTTTTTGAATTAAATATTTGCACTGAGGTTTTTAATTTTCACCACAAGTATCAGTGGTCTAATAAATCAAAGAGTTGTGTTGTGCTATTTCAATAATAAGTACAGGTCCCAGGAATTCACCAATAGTGGTTTCTCCTCCCTTCTCCACCCTTTCTATTTCTACTGACTTTTCTGCTACTCCCACTGAGTATGAACAGATGCATTAGAGAGACTTGCTGAAATAAGCCATTAGTAATTGTGACCCATGACCAGTTACGAGTTCATCTGAAATCCCATATTGAATAAACTGATTTACAAGGTCTTATTACACTGCCGCTTAATGAATTGTGCAACAGCTTAGTTCTAAAGAACTCTGACTAGTAGTTAGTAATAAAAAAATAATTTTTCATATTTCATTAAATGGGTCATTTTGTGTTATTTGAGTGTCAACTCTTTCCCAGAAATGAGTAGTAGTGGAGTCTATTTCCTTCAAATTAGTCTCCCTGCTCACTTTCACTCTTCATAAGCACTTTTCAAAACATGTCCACTATAGAAAACTCCTGATCAGTGTTGTACATTTAATGAGTCCTTTTGCAAGTCAAGATCACTCTGAGGCCTAGGTGGTGCTATGGTTTCTGTAATAAAGCTTCCAATAGTTCATGGCCTGCTACTATCTTAACTGATTTCTGCCCATAAACATATTGACAAACATCTCACAACTGAAAACAGTGGCTAGCATTTATTTCTCATTCTGGGCATATTTCCATTTTGTTTTAGGCAATGCCTCTTCAGAAAAATATATCCTTAGGTAATCATCTTCCAGAACAACCCTCACCACAAAAATCTTAGGCTTTAGGTTTCTTTTCAAAGTATGTTCTGCAACTTTAAGTAAAAATTTCTTGAACCTTTTCTTTTGTTAGGACTCTTAGTGACTTTGTGCTCTGTTCTCAAATACGTTTGGAATAGAGCTCTTAATGACAACAAATTCTTAGTGATGAATTTGCTTTGATCCATAACATATACATGAATCTCCATAAACCTATTTGTTTTAGAGTCTTTCCAATTGACTCCATCTTCTTTAGGTCAACCCAAACTCTTTTGCACTAAGACATTGTTGTGGCAAATCTCATCCAGCCAGATCTGGTATTTGTGCCTATTCACTTTACGGCTTTTTTCCACTGGCATGCTGTAAAACAGAATGCAGCTTCACATTGCGTTCATTATTTTCTCCTTAAATCAAGAGATGATCAACAGATTCATCCAGATCTTGGATATGCTGCTTTGGTGCACTTTGGGACCTAAAGCAGTCACAAAAAGAAACTTAGTTCATCTACTACAGATGAAGTTGCAAGTCAAACCTCCCAAAATTCTTGTCTTACATGTAAAATCGAAAAGATTCTTGTTTAAACAAGTTTAGACTAAGCTTCCTCAATGATTTGATAGCCTTAATTTATCTGCTGGATCTATACATCCTTAGCTTGTTTGGTAACCTAGTCAACTGGTTCATCTAGTCTCAGTAATCCCTAATTTTATAATCTGGTCAGGTTTAGTTTTAACATTCTCATAGTAATATCATGCATATAGTTTTGGTGGCACCCTGAGATCCCTACCAATGGGATGTATTATATCCTATTTAATTCCAGTGTGTTACATTTTCAAAGAACTTGGAGAGTTTATGTATAATTTATAGATCATCTGTATTTGCAGATTATTGTTTAATACAGGAATAATTTGGATTTCTTCCACTGAAACTCTATGGAGAGGTACCTAGCTTGGGGGTGGGGGCAAAGGGAGAAGGGGGGGGGGAAGTCAGTGTACCTTTGCTACATATCTTTATGTAAAACTACAAAATAAGGTTAGCAAGAATACATATCACTGATGCCCATCCAGTATCTAGTTTGAAACTCATTTTTTGTAAATTTATTCCCAGTGTCACAAAGCAATCCAGTGCAAATCTTGTCTTCATAAATGCATTAAGAGACCCAACTGTTTCTGTACCAGCTCTCTCCTACAAGTTCATGTTCATGACTTTATGAAGTGTTTTTTATTTCTTTACAACTTGTACTGAGGGCCAACATTATTTTGAAAAATGGTTGCTTTATTTCATTATACTGGTCCCTCAGTGCTGAAGGCATTTCCATTACAGGCAGTCCCCAAGTTATGCGGATCCGACTTATGTCGGATCCGCAATTACGAACGGGGATTTTCTCGCCCCGGAGGACTGGAGCGGCGGGACGCCTGGTCCCACCGCCCGCCTCCTCCGGGGCGAGAAAAGCTGCTCCCCATCTCCCTGGTCTGCTGCGGGAGCCAGCAGACCAGGGAGACGGGGAGCAAAGCGGCGCAGGACCCAGGGCCGGACCCGCAGTGCTTCCAGCTGATCTGGAAGCGCCACGGGTCCGGCCCAGGTCCTCCGCGTCTCCCTGGTCTGCTGGGGGGGGACGCAGCTAGTGCCCCCCCCCCAGCAGACCAGGGAGATGTGGAGCAAAGCCCGGGGCCTGTGGTAGAGCAGGTGGGGCGCTGCCGGTTGGTCCCGCAGCACCGCTCCTTGGCGCTACTGGAGCGACCCGGCAGCACCCCAGCTACTCTGCCCCAGGAGTCCTGATTCAGCCGCTGCTGATCAGTTTCAGCAGTGGCTGAATCAGGATGCCTGGGGCAGAGCAGCTGGGGTGCTGCCGGGTTGGTCCAGTAGCGCCGAGGAGTGGCCGCGCTACTGGACCAACCCAGCAGCACCCGAACTGCTCTGCCCCAGGCATCTCCAAGTTAGCCACTGCTGAAACTGACCAGCGGCTGACTACAGGAAGCCCGAGGCAGAGTTGCTCTGCCCCGGGTTTCCTGGAATCAGCCGCTGATCAGTTTCAGCAGCAGCTGACTTGGGGACGCCTGGGGTTCTTAAGTTGAATCTGTACGTAGATAAGAACTGGTGTCCAGATTCAGCGGCTGAATCTGGATGCCAGTTCCGACTTACATACAGATTCAACTTAAGAACAAACCTACAGTCCCTATCTTGTACGTAACCCGGGGACTGCCTGTATAGTGTGATAATGTGATTGTAATTAACATGGAGGCAACCAGCTCTCAAGTCCCCTATTTATTTGCCCTAGTATGCATTTTTAATTAGAAGCACTTTGTTTTTTAAACCCTTATATTTGGGGAAATGTACTATTCGCTATTCTTGCAAGTATCCACTCTTTTCGATACCAAGCCTGTTTGTCATCATAACCTTGCTTTGACCCAGCTATCAGTTACACCATAAATAATTCATTCACTAATTAGTCTGTCAGTAGTTCAAATTCACATCACTGTGTCATATCTGTAATATAATGGTCAATCTTGCCTTGGAACCAGTTTCTTGTAAAGAAAATCTCTTTGCCGAATGACATTTTGCATGGATCAGAGCATACTTTAAATTAGCAGTCTGCTTCATTTACTCTGTAGGGTGTATTGCAGGTCACCAGCAGTTTGGGACCTGCTTCTTGTCACAGTATAACCTCTGCAATTTCTCTTCAATACTACTTGCTTCCAGGAAAATTGAAGGGCTGCAACCAGCTGCTCTAGTGCTCTGCCAAACTCCTTTAGAGACAGATTTTTGTAGCTTGATTTGCCATTTATGCCAAGAGTTTGTTTACTTGTAACACCGTGAATGTTGCGTGAGACACCAAAGTGCTGTTAAGAGGCTAAACTTTATTTCCTGGCAACCATAGATGGGCAGCAGTAGAAATAATTAACAGACATGTCATGTGTCCATATCCAGTGGCTATTGCTATACCTGCTTGAAAGAGTTCACACTCTTGGCTCTTGGGCAGGTGTACTGAGGTAGGCTGTAATGGAAGGCAGCAAGTTCAACTGTGGAAAAGTTGATGCTAGGGAGAATGTAGGGTTTTAAGCAGAAATTGGAAGCAGAGAGAGAACACTTAGCAGCCAAGAAAAGGGATTCTATTCCTAGAATAGCAGGTAGCACAACATAGGGTAAGAAGTAATTCCCAGTCACTCCTTGCAAGGAAATGAGAAGTGCAGGCAGGAGGGCAAGATTATGTATGATCTCAAAAGGTGAGGACAAAAACTTGAACTGAATAGCTTAGAAACAGTAAGAGAAGGAAAGGATTTAAATGACATGGTTGGTGCAGTAAGGAAAGGAAGGTGACAGATGTACAGGTGTTTTCAGTAGACTGGAATGGTAGATAAGCAAGAAGCAAGTTAGCTAGTGACTCACTTCGCTCCGGGAAAGTAACTAAAATCTCAGGCCAGTTCTGCCTTAATTAAGCCCAGTGTAATTTCTGAATAACTCCATGGAAGAAAGTGAAATTTCAGATTACTCCATTATATCCTGGACATTTATGGTAGGTCTACACTGCATTCCTCTTTCAAGCAATGCAAATGAAACTGATCAAAAATTCAAATGAAGTGTGGACTTACAAACCTTGTGCTTCATTTGCGTGAGTGCTTTTTTGAAAGGATTTTTTCCACGAGTATGGGATCTTGCAGAAAAGGGTTTTTATTTCGAAATAGACTCAGACTTTCAGGTCAGAAGGGACCATTATGATCATCTAGTTTGACCCAATGCACAATGCAGGCCACAGAATCTCACCCACCCATTGCTAGAATACTCCTCTCACCTATCTCTCAGATATTGAAGTCCTTGAAACAATGGTTCAAAGACCCCAAGATGCAGCGAATCCTCCTGCTAGTGACCCGTGCCCCATGCTACAGAGGAAGGCAAAAAACTTCCAGGGCCTCTGCCAATCTACCCTGGGAGGAAAATTCCTTCCTGACCCCAAATATGGCGATCAGCTAAACCCTGAGCATGTGGGCAAGACTCACTAGCCAGACACCCAGAAAAAAGTTCTCTATAGCAATTCCTATCTTCCCACCATTGGCCTATTTACCACTGATAGTGGAAAGTCAATTAATTGCCAAGATCATGTTACCTCAAACCACCCCCTTCATAAACCCATCTAGCTTTATCTTGAAGCCAGATAGGTCTTTTGTCCCCACTACTTCCCTTGGAAGGCTGTTCCAGAACTTCAATCCTCTGATGGTTAGAAACCTTCATCTAATTCCAAGTCTAAACTTCCTAATAGCCAGCTTATATCCATTTGTTCTTGTGTCCACATTGGTATTGAGCTTAAATAATTCCTCTCCCTCCCTAATATATTTAAAGAGCAATCATATCTCCCCTCAGCATTCTTTTGGTTAAGGTAAAGGAATTTGGCTTGTTGAGTCTCCTTTCATAAGACAGGGTTTCCATTCCTCGGATCATCCTAGTGGCCCTTCTTTGTACCTGTTCCAGTTTGAATTCATCCTTCTTAAACATGGGAGACCAGAACTGCACTCATTTGGAATATTGTGGTCTCACCAATGCCTTGTATAATGAATGGCACTAACACCTCCCTATCTCTACTGGAAATACCTCGCCTAATGCATCCCAAGACTGTATTAGCCAATTTTACAGCCATGTCACAATGGTGGCTCAAGTCATCCTGTGATCAACCAGGATGCTGAGGTCCTTCTCCTCTTCCGTTACTTCCAACTGATGTGTCCCCAGCTTATAACTAAAATTCTTATGAATTCCTAAATGCATAACCTTACACTTCTCACTATTAAATTTCATCCTATTACTATTACTCCAGTTTACAAGATCATTCAGATCTTCCTGTATGATTTCCCAATCTTTTTCTGAATTGGCAATACCTCCCTACTTTGTGTCATCCACAAACTTTATTAGCACACTCCCACTTTTAGTGCCGAGGTCAGTAATAAAAAGATTAAATAATAATGGTCCCAGAACTGATCCCTGAGGGACTCTGCTAGTAACCTCTCTCCAGCCTGACAGTTCACCTTTCAGTATGACTCGCTGTAGTCTCCCCTTTAACCAGTTCCTTATCCACCTCTCAGTTTTCATATTGATCCCCATCTTTTCCAATTTAACCAATAATTTCCCATGTGGTACTGTATCAAATGCCTTACCGAAGTAGAGGTAGATTATATCCACTGCATTTCCTTTATCTAAAAAAATCTATTACTTTCTCAAAGAAGGAGATCAGGTTGTTTGGCACGATCTACCTTTTGTAAAACCATGTTGTAATTTGTCCCAATTGCCATTAACCTCAATGTCCCTAACTACTTTCTCCTTCAAAAATTTTTCCAAGACTTTGCATACTACAGATGTCAGACTAACAGGCCTATAGTTACCCGGGTCACTCCCCCCCCCCCCCTTTTCTTAAAAATAGGAACTATATTAGCAATTCTCCAGTCAAATGGTACAGTCCCTGAGTTTAGAGATTCATTAAAAATTTTTGCTAATGGACTTGCAATTTCATGTGCCAGTTCCTTTAATATTCTTGGATGAAGATTATCTGGGCCCCCCGATTTACTCCCATTAAGCTGTTGGAGTTTGGCTTTTACCTCAGATATGGTAATATCTACCTCCATATCCTTATTCCCATTTGTTAAGTTGCCATTATCCCTAAACTCTTCATTAGCCTCATTAAAGACTAAAGCAAAGTATGTGTTTAGATATTATCCTTAACTTCCACTCCATCCTCAGTGATTAGTGGTCCCACTTCCTCTTTTTTGGTTTTCTTCCTATTTATATGGCTATAAAACCTTTTACTATTGGTTTTAATTCCCTTTGCAAGGTCCAACTCTACATGACATTTAGCCTCTCACTTTGTCCCTACCTGCTCAAACCTCAATAAAGGTAGCTTTCTTTGCTGATCCCTCCCATCTTCCACTCCTTATATGCTTTCTGCTTTTTCTTAAATCACCTCCCTAAGATGCTTGCTCATCCAACTTAGTCTAACGCACTTACCTATACATTTTTCCTCTTTCTTGGGATACAGGATTCTGATAGTTTCTGTAACTTTAACTTAAAATAATCCCAGGCCTCCTCCACTTTCAGAT
The DNA here is from genome assembly GCF_049634645.1 of Pelodiscus sinensis. Lineage (NCBI taxonomy): Eukaryota > Metazoa > Chordata > Testudines > Trionychidae > Pelodiscus > Pelodiscus sinensis. The sequence goes on from NC_134714.1 coordinate 64,771,587, forward strand.
TCATAAATTCTTTAGTCCAATCAACTTCCCTAACCAATGTCCTTAATTTGTTAAAATTAGCCCTTTTGAAATTAAAAACCCTAGTCTCAGATTTATTTTTGTTTATCCTTCCATTTAGTTTGACCTGAATTATCTCAGGATTGCTCGAGCCAAGGTTGTCCCCTACAACCATGTCTTCTGAGGTCCTCGCTACTCACCAAAACTAAATCTAAAATAGCATCCCCCCTTATTGGTTCAACAACTACTTGATGACGGAATTCATCAGCTATCACATCTAGGAAAATCTGAGCCCTATTATTACCAGTATTTGTTCTCCAGTCTATATCTGGAAAGTTGAAGTCTCGCATGATTACACAGTTTACATTAGTATTTACTTCTTTAAAAACATTAAAGAGGTCTCTATCCATATCTAGATTAGGTCCTGGTGGTCTATAGCATACCCCAAGCACTATCCCAGGGGAGGATCTAATAGTTTTCTTCCCCAATGTGATTTTTGCCCAGACAGACTCTGTCTTCTCCATTCCTTCACTTTTAATTCTTTGCAATCTACCTCATCATTGATATACAAATGCTACGCCACCACCTTTATCCTTATTTCTGTCTTTCCTAAACAGCACATACCCTTCAATACCTGTACTCCAGTCATGCCTAGTATTCCGCCATGTTTCTGTTATTCCTATATCATCTGGTTTCACTTCCTGGACCAGTGAGTGGCATTTTAATTTGACACTGTCTTCTTGAATGGGCAGAGCATAATCGGTGGGCAGAGTATGGGATTACCATCCCCCAAACCTGAAATCTTCTGAAAGGAAATATTTGGGATGAATGCCTTGTTCTACTCAAGGAAATTCCTAGATATAACTCCCCCCCCCTTCTGAAAAACCACCTCAGAGCTAACACCAATCCCTTCATCCAAATGTTACCCTTGAAATTAGGGCCTGCTTTGCTCCCCAGGATAAGAGCCTCATATTGATTGTCACTTGTTTGCCCCAACTCAAGATGAGCCTGACACTGACAATTTTAACAGTGGATTCCAACAAGATCTCTGCACTGACACGTGCTGATTGCAATACGCTCAACCTCCTTCTGTTCTTTGTAACATACACTGCCACATGCCTGGGTAACCTCTGATTCCCCCATTCAGACATCTTTATGGAGAGGAATACCTGTGGATAACTCAGTGATGTAGTGAGAGCTGACTGTAAGCTGACTGTAAAACTGGACTACACTAGTAGTAATCCAATCCATTGCAAAACATGGGCCCTCCCTTACGTCATTTCCCTGGAAGATACTTAAGTCCATCTCACTGAGCATGCCATATCAAACCTTCCGCCCCAGCATGAAATCAGTGAGAGCATCAAAGCTTAAGGAACACAGGGTGAGTGTCTGTGAGAAACAAAGACTCTTGGAAAGCTTTCCTTTTCCCTTTTCAACCATGCCTGAATGGATTACTCTTAAAAAGCAAAATGAAAGAGTATTGATATAACCCCTCCCACCAGCACTGAACAGCTCTATTTACAGGCATGAGAACAGGGATGGACAATTTGATGGGGGAGGGACACTCCAAGAATTTGGTAAGTGGTCAAGAGTTGAACTCTTCAATGATACTAATGGAGGTACAGGATGGAGGTTGGGTGCAGAAGGGAGCTCAAGGAAGAAGATTGGGACCAAGAGGAGATGTGGGGTCAGAGGGAGTTTGGGTGAAGGAGAGCATTGTGACCTAGGGAGGGAATTGGGGTACAGGCTCTGGGAGAGGGTTGTGACCTGGGATAGATGGGCAGGAAGGATGCAGGGGTTTGGATTGTGACCTGAAACAGGGTAATGGGATGCAGAATCTGGGAGGAGTTATGGTACAGGAGCAGGGCTGAAGAAGGTTTACAGACCTGTATGCAGGAATTTCTGGGGGGTTGGGGGGGGGGGGGGGAAGATGAGCCATGAGAAGTGCTGGTGCCTGCCCTACCCCTATGGCTCAGTCCCACCCCTAGCCTCACTCCTGGCAGGGGAGAAGAGGGAAATCGGCCCCAGCCTTCCCCCAGCCAGCCAGAGCATGGGGTAGGGAGGCTGGGGCAATGCACCACCCCAGCCTCACACTTACTTGGAGGAGCATGGGGTGGTTTATTTCCCCCCTCCCCCAGCATACGTGCCTGGTTTAGGTTACATGGGGTATGGGTGCAGGAGGGCGTGGACAGAGGGTTGGGAGGAGATAGAGGCTAGGGTGCTAGAGGCAGGCTCTGCCCATGAGGCGCTTATCTAGGTAGCAGCCCAGCAGGTCCCTCAGGCAGGCTTCCTGCCTTCCATGCCCCTACATGCACTCAGAGCCTGGGGTTTGGGGGGGGGGGGGGTGGAGCGGGACTTAGCTCAGGCAGCTCTCATTGGTCGCTTTCCCATTTCCCCAGGTCGCAATGCTCAGAGATGCACAGGACCCCTGAAGCCAGCCTGCCTGATGGTCCTGGATCAGGCCCGGGGCCCAGCAGCAGCTTGGTAGACTGGATCCAGCCCACAGGCAGGGCTGGCCTTACCATGAGGCGAACTGAGGCGGCTGCCTCACGTGCCAGACTGTGTGTTGGGGAGGGGGGACGGCGCACCACTAGGACCCAGAGTGTAGAAAATTGTGTCTGTTGCTGGTGCAGCAAGGAGGCATCATTTGAGCTCCCCACCTCAGGTGCCAAAATGTTGAGGGCAGGGTCGGCCCATGGCCCATATTTCGCTTACCTCTGTGCCAGAGAAATGCTGATGGTGCTAAATGACTGGTGGCATTTTGTAACCATGTGCTATGTAAAGAGAGATGCCAAAAAATAGAGACAGAATCACTGTTCAAATTTTAGCAGCTCAACACCGTTTCTTCCAAGAAAACATCTATTAGAGCACAGCATTGCAAGGCTGCTACACAGTGGCTGCTGCATTCCAGATCAGTTTCACTGATGATTCCTCAGCCTCTTAATTGTTTCCTAAGCCTGTTTAGAATCATCAGGATGAGGACTGACAAGGCAGGCTGCATGAGAATACACCATGCACCGTGTGGAAATAGCTTGCAAGGAAATGGTCTGAGGTTCCCAATTTCTTTAGGTAGGCAATCAATCAGCTTTCAGTCATAGGCAACAGTGAGCCGGGCATGAAGGGACACGTGCCCCCAGAGTCATGGGGGGGCAGGGAGGAGCAGACAGCCTCTTTGAGTGGGGCAAGCAGAGCAACGTGGCCACAGATCAGTATACTCCTGGCCATACCACTTGGGGGAGAGGTAGCAGTGTCACTCACCAGCAGGAAGTGGAGTGATGGGGCCAGAGTACAGCAAGTTGGAGTCACTTGGCTGGTGAGTGTGGGAGGTAGGGTGGACCCCTGCAGCTCCAGCCCTGCTAGTCTCCACAGCTACACTGCTCTGTGGACGGGGCAGAGGCATGGAGGGGGGCATCATGTGGCCAGTGGAGGCCCCCCCTTCAATAGTCACTCCTGCTCTCAGTCATTACTGGCCTATGCAATATTTTAGTGGTGACTTAGGTGAAACACTGGATATCATGTTATTGTTCCCTGCAAAATGTTGTCCCTTCTGGAACTAGCTAAAAGTCTGAGAAGGGGCTGCACAGGCTGGCCCAGTGGGGCTCTCAGGGGGAACTATGGCAGCAGCTTTCCCTCTCCCCCACACCATCTGGTACTGAGAGGAACAGATTTGGGGGCAGGAAGGCCACTTACCAATGGCTGGTGACTGGTAGTGTGAAGAGCTCTGGCCCCAGCTGGCCATTCTCTTCCTGGTGCAGCCTCCCCTTCCCTCCTCTGCAATACAACTGTCCCCTGCAGTCGCTGCCCCTAATGGTCATTGCAGAGCATAACTGTCTCTGCTCTCTGCCATCTCCCTGTCTGTGTTTTGGAAGACAAATGAATTCCAGGTACATCCCATTCTCCTAGCACAACCAAGCCCTGACCTTGCTTTAAATCGGGATCTACTGGTAGATCTTGGAGCCTTTGATAGGATCCTGACTGGTTTGGCCAAGAGGCTGTCAAGTGAAGCACTTCAGCTGCCCCCTCCCCCCACTGCTGCACAGCTCCAAAGGGCTGGAGATGTCTCCTCAGGAGCCTCTTGCTTTCTGTGCAAGGGAGAGGGGGGTGCTCATGTCAGGATACAGGGTGGAAGAGGGGGCACCTTATCTCCACAGAACGGGGGGACACAACAGGGCTTGGGATGGCGTTTGCTGGATGCTTTAGAGCAGGGGTCTCCAAACTGCGGCCCGCGAGGCCCTCTCATCCGGCCCGTGGAGACCGTCCCTGGGGCGCCGCCGAACGGGCCCTTCTTGCCGCGGGGGGGGCACTGTCAGGGATGTGCGGCGTGTACTCACGCCGTGCCGGGGCAAGAGAAGCGGGCCGCTCTGCTGACAAGCGGCCGCGCGGCGGCAAACGGCGCAGGGGGCGGGGGTTAGCACGGGCAGCGTTCCCCCGCCCAGACTGACAGGGCAGCCGGCCAATCAGGGGGCAGGATGGGCGGTGGTGGTAACGCCCGCCCGGCGACGTGCGGGGGAACGTGAACCCCGGCGGGAACTTTAAAAAGGTGACCCCTTCCGCCCCGGGGGGGGGGGGGGGAAGGAGTGAGCAGTGGCAAGCAGGAGGGGAGGACAGCGTGCAGAGGAAGGGGAGAACAGGGGGAAAAGCCCCCCCCCTTCCGGGAGAAACGGATTCGCAAAGCCAGAAATGTCTGCTATTTTGGCATCCAGGAAACAATTTCACCATTCACACTAATACAGGTGTTCATGTGTAGTGTATCAATGTGTTATTAAATAATAACTGAATAAAATAATATTAAATAAATAATTAAAAACAACATCCATGTTTTGATTGTTTTTTATTTGGACCTCAAGTGTGTAGTCGGCCCCCGAACTGCTATTTGATAGTTAATGCGGCCCTCGGGCTGAAAAGTTTGGAGACCCCTGCTTTAGAGAGTGGTGCAGGGCCAGGGCCAGGGCAGGGGTGAGCCTGCATTAGCCCGAGTACACCACCACCCAGACGCCACCTGAGGTAAGCAGGGCCCAGCTGGAGCCCACATCCTGAAATCCTACCACAATCATGAACCCCCTCCTCCACTCCAAGCCCCTGACCTAACCCCAAGAACCCCTGCAGCCAAACACCCACCCAGAGCCTGCACCTAGAACCCCTTCTGGCACCCCAACTGCCTGCCCCAAGCTCATCTCAGAGCCCCTCTCACACTCCAGATCCCTTAATCCAAGACCAGAGCCTGCACTCCAACCCTCTGCCCCTGCCTGGTGAAAGTGAGGGAGGGAGGATGTAGTGAGCAGGGTTGGGGCCTCGCAGAAGGAGCACAAAGGAGGCCTGGCAAGGGTATTTGAGTTTGAGGTAGATCTTGGATTGCACTTAAATTGAAAAAAAAAGATCTTGTGCTTAAAAAGGTTGGAGACCCCTGCTTTAAGCTAAGGTAAGGGGAAGCTACATACCAAAATTGGTGGTCCTAGCTCTTACTGTTTAGGAGGAGTTTTTGAACAAATAGACTCATGGACAGAAAAATGATGCACACACTCTCGTGTGTGTGGGGGGGAGGGATATATGAAGCTAGAACTTGACAGACCCCTTTGGACTTAAGCATGAGCTGTCCTAGCCCTAGTGAGTGAGAGTTACAGTCCACACTCCATGTTAGATGAGTTGGTGCAGCTCCTGGCTACAGAAGCTTGATTCTTTAGCTAAGAACAGCAGCTCATGCTTCTAGGCCTGGAGGGTCCCCAGGGTATCAGTGGCCATCCCACCCAAACAGGATGGAAAAGTTGTGAAAGTTTTTTACTCCCCAATGTGGGCTAATCTGGGAAGAAACCAGTACTGGCTGCTGCTCCCTATCCCACACAGGTGGGCAGGCTGAGATGGAGTAGGTGGCATAGCTGCTGGAAACACAGGTGCTGCCTCACCCTCTAGCTTCAAGTGGCTTCCATTAGGTTCAGTTTGGTTCAATGGCTCTCAGCACTGCTGCTATACAAACTGTTCCAGAACCTCAGTGGAGGATAGAACCTTGCCTCTGCCTCCCAAGGTACCAGCCAGTGTAAGTGGAGCCAGACTACTGAGGGAAAATAAACTATGCTGGGGAAGGTCTGGCACAGCTTGCTTCTCTCAGAAGTAAGGGGCAAACAGACTAAACAGGCTTTGGGTACATCTATGCTACACTCTAGGCATATAATTCTTCTGTTCACATATACCTACTCTAGCTTTCACTGAGCCACTGCAAGTATCAATAGCAATGTCTCTGCAGCAGCACAGACAGCAGTATTAGAGGCACAGCTCATCAGTTTCAGGAAGGTTTGGATTGGCACAGCTCAGCCACACTTCCACTAGACCCCTGCTACAGTGATTACATGTGTGCTATTTATAGCTGTGCTATCTGGCTGAGAACTGGGGCCTCACCCCCCTTTCAGAAGTGATGTGCTTTCCCTATCTCCCCCCAAGTGCAACCCCCCCAGCACAAACCCTCCCCCTTCCCATCTTGCCTCTGCATCCTCCTTCATCCCCTCCTGCCCCCACATCCCTGTGCCCCCCAGCGCACACACAGGCAGGGCAGCAGTGCTGGGACTCTCAGCCAGCTGGGAGCAGTGCTGAGGCGAGGAGCGGCTGGGGGACAAAGTCACTCCCATGCCTGGCCCTGCCCTTTTCCTGGGGCTCACCTCTCACCTGCAGGCTGCAGCTCTGGCACTAAGGCAGGTAGAATCCAGGGCTGCCCAAGGCTATCTCCAGCCCCCGGCTGGGCGCAGCAGGGCACTGGAGGAAAAGGGTCTCCCTTCCCACAGGGAATAGCCATGGCTTACCCTGGGCCCTGGCACCCCATGGAAGCATGTGAGCAGCTGTACCACCCCAATCTGAGGAGAAGGAGGCAGAGCCTGTAGCAGGGGGAGGGAGGTGTTAACTCTTAAGCACCCTGCAGCTGCACACCCCAGGGACATGGAGCCCAGCACAAGGCCATGCTGCCTGCTCCACTTGCTGGGGTGCATGGCCCCTACACCATGCTGCACATGCCACAAAAAAAGCTTGCATTCCACTTTTATGGCACACGTGCTGTATGTGGCCAACCCCTGCTCTAGGTGGTAATGTAGACAGTCTGTGTCAACTCAAGCCTTGCTCTGCTTCTGGGCAGCACATCTGTGGCATCACTTCTGAAAGGCACAATGCAAGGTGAAAAGGTGCCCATCAGCAAATAGGGCACGAGAAGGCCTTAGCTTGAGACTCTCAAACTGCCCTATCAACAGGAGAGAGATGGAAATGAATTAGCTGAGTGATTATGGTTTCCTTGTCATCCTATATCCAGTGAGCCTGTCATCTTCCAAACTCCAGTGCTTTTTCATCTCATTTGGATTTCGGCTGCTCACCCAAACACCTGGATTTTGCCTCTTCAAACAGTCTATATTTAGCAAATTAGTGTCTGCAAAGAGACTTAGCTCCATATTCCAAAGTCAACAGTGCCTTTGGATACTCTAGCTAACTCCCCTCGCTGTAATCCTTCCTCCAGCACACCACAGTCCCTCCTGGGGAAAGCGAAGGCTTTCCTATAACAGTGCACCACAAGCACTGCCATCACCATGTGACCTGCATCTTACGCAGCCTCCCTTTATGGCTTGCTCTCCCCCACACTCACTTTCACTTGGCTGGGCAGAGGGCTGGACTATGGGGGATAAGAGCCCCTTTCACCCAAGGCCCCACCCCTTCTGGGCATGCACAGCCACCACTCCCCTTGCACAGGGGCCCAGGAATTCTGTCAGCCTCCCCACCCCTCACACTACCCTGCCAGCTCTGTCCATAACTACCTCATAGCTCAAGACCAGGATTGCAAAGTGAACCTGAAGTTTGCTGGAAAGCCAGTACAGGCAGTCCCCGGGTTACATGGATCCGACTTACATCGGATCCCTACTTACAAACAGGGTGAGGCAACCCCGTACTAGCTGCTTCCCCCAGCAGACCAGGGAGACGCGAAGCTAGCGCCGCCCCCCTCCCCCCCAGACAACCAGGGAGATGTGGAGTGGCTTCTCAGCAGACACCTCAGCTTGAGAATAAAAAAGACTGAGGGAAGTGAGGTGTGGGAGAAAACTGAGCTCTGGAGAAATGTTTGGCTAGAGTTTCCCCTACAATATGTACCAGTTCCGACTTACATACAAATTCAATTTAAGAACAAACCTACTGTCCCTATCTTGTGTACAGGCAGTCCCCGGGTTACATACATCTCAGAACACTGGCATGATATGCTTCTGCTGACGTGTCCCTGGCAGGAGACAAGCTACAGCTTGCTAGTTCTGATGAAGTTTCCATGTGGCTTTTCAATCAGACTGAAATGGAGTGCCCAGCTATAATCCAGTGAGACACACCAAAGGCATCATTTCAGTGTCCAGATCTGTCTGAGAAGGGGACGCAGTTTCCTTGCCAACTGAAGGTGGCCAAGTGCACACTACTGGGATCTTCCTCACAGCAGTGCCTTGTCAGTCCCAAGTGAGTCAAACACTGGTATCAGCCTCCCAATATAGCTGGAAGTCCTACAGTTTGCTTCCCTAAAGGAGTGTCCTGAATAGTGCCAATCCAAATTCCTGCAATGTGTGCTCCTATCCATAATCTCCTATCAATGCCAGTTGAAACTCCCAATGGGGGCTTCCTAGCAGCTGTGCCTGTCAATGCCAGCTGGACTCCAGTGCAGTAAAACAATCAAACAAGCACTCAGAGGCAGCTAAGAAGCTGGAATGTAAAAACTGAACAAAAATTTCAGCAGGGAGTTTAACAATTTGGCAGCCAAGATTTCAACTTCTCCCTTGCATCACAGCTAGAGTCCTGTGCTGGCGTAAGCAGTGTCTGCAAACATTCACACGCTGAGCAGACTGTACCCTTTTTTAAAAGATACATTGTTTTTCTTTTTGTTGCCAAGACTCTGAGCTTAACTATAAAGGCATGAAGACATTAAGTAATTGCCTTGCTTTCTTTTAAAGATCTAGCCAGCTGTGACTGAGTGAAATAAGAGGGAAAGAAGATGTGTATCCCCGCCACACACGGGAAGTGTGGTGTTAACTGGGCATGGTGTAATGAGGTTAGCCAACAAAGGCTTGCTAGATACTCCTGTGCACCACCTTACAGACACACTAAATTAGTGGTGGGAGAGCAAGGAGGCAACAAGTAGGGTACATGGGCATAGGTGGAACCGTAAAGGCATGTGTTGCACAGAGGGACGGAGCAGAAAGTTAGCAGCAGAAGTGTTCCAAGACCCAATACTTCATTCACTGAAGAACGATGGCGATTCCCAGTTTTTGGCTCTCAGAGCGAGGCACTTTCTGAAAGGAGGAACAATCAGCAGAGAAAAAGCGCCTCCCATTTTGAAATGGCACCCAGTGCACTGGTTTGCCTAAGCTATGCCTAGCAGCTGTATCTGTGTTCCCCCCTCACTCTGCTTCTACAGCTTGTATAATTCCCTGTGCCTCCAGATAAAGCGCGGGCAATAATTTTTGACCAGGGACCACTTCAGAAATTTCTGAAGTAGTCCTGGGCTGCCTTAGAAGTGGTAGGGCCAGGATACTTCCATGCTTTCCTGCCCACAGACTGATTGGTCTGAGGGTGGGGGGAAGCATGTGAAGTCTTTGCTAACCCCCAGAGAACCACCAGCTGTTCTGAACAGCTGGCAGTTCCCTCTAGGTGCCCATGCCTCAGCAGTGGAAGGAGACTTCATATGCTCCACCCCCTTCTCCCCAGGTCAATCAGAGCCTGCCCCCACCCTGAAAGAGAGCACCACGCTTACAGTCAGCTCTAAGTGTCAAGCCCCTTGCACAGTGGGAGGAGACGTCACATGCTTCCTCTGCCCCCAGGCTCTGATTTACCTGGGGGAGAAATGAGGATGTGTGAAGTCTCTCGTTCCCTGCCCTCAGGCGCATGGCACTTAGAATCAACAGCCAGGGTTGACTAAGCATCACATGCTCCCACATTCCTAGGCCCTGATTGGCCTTGAAGTCAGGGAGTGGCAGGGCCTCTGTGGGCTGGATCAACCCACTTAGAAGGCTGGATCTGGCCCATGTAGGACCTTTTGCCCATCCCTGCTCCAGATGAAACTGCATTCTGAAAGTTAATACAAAGTCAGAGATGGCAGAGGTAGGCAGAACTGGTGTGTCCCACTGTCACTAAAACAACTGAAGAATCTACCATTGCTTACATCTGCTACACTGAAGGCACTGTGTTGAACAGGGTGTGTCATGAAATAACACCACCACACCTTGGTTATGTGGGGCCAGATGCTTTAAAAAACAATTGAAATGATTTTGAAAGCTAAAATTCGAAATCATAACTCCCAAAATAACAAAATCAAAATAGCGTGTCTCCCTCTACAGGAGAGCCTCCAAATTAGTCCGAGGCAGGCTCCATTATTGTGGACATGCTACCTCAACTTAGTCCCAGGAAACACTGGCGAGTAATTACTTTGAATTTACTCTGGGCAGTAGTTAATGTGAAATAGCAGCAGAGCATCCATACTAATGCAATTTCGAAATAATGCTTATTTCAAAATAGTTATTCCCTGAGGAAACAGGGGAGTACGTTTTTAAAATAACCAGCCCTTTATTTCGAAATGAGTTTGATAGTGTAGTAGTGTGGACACTCCGCTTATTATTTCAAAATAAGGGTGGCTATTTTGAAATAATTTGTTAGTGTAGACAAGAGCTAACAGAATTAACACTGACATAATGACAACTTATTGTAAAGTAACATTCCAATATCTGCTTGAAGTTGAGTTCAGGGTTATTTTGCAATAGATAATAGAGCATAGTATCTAAAAATATAGAACCATTAATACGGACACGGTGCATTGTATAGTGCACCTGTTTTAGAGGATCAGAAAATCCTTCACAAACATTAAGGACTGCAAGCTCAGGTAGTACTGTCCTGCTTTTCCAGATGGGGAAGCTGAGGCATTGAGGTTCAGTGACTCGCCCAAAACTAGCTAGCAAGTCTGTGGCAGAACTGGGAACATATTCCAGGAATCCCGACACTCACTCACCTGTTCTAAATGTTAGACAGTGCTGCTGGATTTATGGGTCACTTCTCCCCCCCCCCCTCAAAAAAAAGCCACATGCAAACATTTTTATAGAATCTGTTCACATAACCTTGTTTACAAAAGGTAAGACTAGACCCTAAACTATTTGACCACCTCTCTAAAGAGATATCTATTCCTGCCCTCTCTCTTCAGATCATCAATCTCCTCCCCAGGTGCAAAACGATGTATTTATTCAGCCAGTAGCCTCTCCACAGCTTGATCAAATCTGAAAGCAGTTTTCCATATCAGCCATGGGGCTAAATGGAAAGTGATTCCTTATATTCAGGCTCTGTGGGGGTCTCTCAATGCTTTAAAATAAATTGAAATCCAATAGCAGAAAGCCTGATTTCGCACTCTGAAGCTGATGGGAGTTTTGCTAGAATTGTTAAGTCCCAATAGTAAGAAAAATATCTGTTGTTTTTTTTAAAATTCTTTGTGATGTTACAGATTGATGCTGGAGAGGTTAGTTACTTGTCAACAAGTTCCACTAAGGAAAAAAAATGTCATATATGGAATGGAACTGGAATAGCTAACTGAGCATTTCCCCTACCTCCACCCTAGAGCATGATGAACCAGTTCATGAAAAATATGACTCACACCTTTCCCCCCGTCTTCTGACATTTGATCTGAACCACTGCTAAAAGTTTTAAAAGCTTTTCACTTTCATACTCTGTTAAAATGTTCAAATGCTGGCTGGGACCAAAATCAGAATTCCACTAAAGATGCTTTTTGGGTCATTTCTGGATGCAAACCACCAGGGGAAGTCCTGGAAATCTGATGAGGAAGCCCAGTCTCAGATTTCCAGTCAGTTTTACAGTGTCAAAACATTCAAGAAGTGTTTATAGTATCTGAATCTTGGATTATTTAACTGAATGTAGCCTGAACTTTAAATCTCTTCAGGAATAATGAGTAACATTAGTGGTGAATATGAAGAGACACCAATTCTACATTTAACAGCTACATAATGGGGAGCGGGGGGACATTAGAAGCCTCATTTTTCTCTGCTATTACAAGGACTGAGAAAAAGTAATAATCAGAACACAGTGGTGATCCTTCAGTAAGTTTCCAGTATCTACTAGCAATGCTGTAAGGAATGCACAATTCCTACTGTGTATTCCTGTTTCAGTGTATATATTATACTTCTGAGGCTTAGTAACAAACAGGAGGAACTAATACAGTCATAAATGTTATTAAAATGGATACATGACTAATGTTGATATGGTCACAACAAATAGGATTCATGTCTTTACCCATGGAACATGTAAGGTAGATTTAACTATTTTTGATATTAACATGAATGTGACTCACATCTGAACTCAAGTAATAAGATTAGTCAAAACATAGAACAAGAAATAAATGATTTCCTGTAAATTCCATCCACAGCTTTTCAGCTCCCAATACCAGTGCAGAAATAGGATCCGAAGCAAGTTGGCAAAGTTATCAAACGTTAAACAGATTGTTTTCCACACTGACCTGAAAAAGGCAAGAATATTTTGGGATTGCAGTAAAAGCCTGTCCTTATCTCAGACAAAGAAAATGAACAGCGTATCAAAGATTAAGATAGGTAATTGAACAAAAAAATATTTAAGTTCTGGAGTGCAAGAACATGAAAAGGAGACACACAGAAAAGACAGATTAGTAGTAGGAAGTGAATGTTCCACACTGACCTGAAAAAGGCAAGAATATTTTGGGATTGCAGTAAAAGCCTGTCCTTATCTCAGACAAAGAAAATGAACAGCGTATCAAAGATTAAGATAGGTAATTGAACAAAAAAATATTTAAGTTCTGGAGTGCAAGAACATGAAAAGGAGACACACAGAAAAGACAGATTAGTAGTAGGAAGTGAATGTATTACAGCTCTTGAGCAAGTCCTAAGAGCTGAATTTTCATGGCACTACCTGAACAGCCAAGGTACCAATTTCCAAAAATATATAAATCTAAAAATTGTATCAAGAGGCTAATTTTGAGGATAGTGGGGAGGAACATTCAGATCTTCCCATTGTACCTCTTACTGCAGAGAGTCTGAAATGTCTCTATTGCCAGATTTTTTTCTATTTTTGAAATGAATGGGAAAAAACTTAGAGATATCAGACATAGAAAGTTAGAACTTTATGGGGGGGAGGGGAGAAAATTCTCATACCACTTTTTGTTCGTTTAAAACACAAGCTGAGGAATGTTTTCATTTTATATTATTTTATTATGGCAAAGAAGAAGTTTCTGAAGATACATTTCTGGCAGAACAAAATTATTCATGAATTTGCTCATGGAAGTAGAGATGGGTCTCATGAGTGAGGATTCCTGTATTCCATTCCTTGCCTAGGGTGTGGAATAGGATCATGTATTGAATGAGAGAAGGGAGGGGCTGATTCTTTGACTCCAAAGCCAGAAGTGCCCCCGTGATCATCTACTCTGACCTCCTTTACAGGCCATAAAACTTCACCAAAATAATTCCTAGAGCATATATTTTAGAAAAGCCATCTAATCTTGATTTACAAGTTATTGTGGTGAATTCTCCATCACTGATCCCTAATCAGTGCCAAACGTTTGAGGGGTTTGAATATTGCACCATGGCTTATAGACTTTAGGATCTACTCTAACTTCTTAGGATCTATAGCTGAAGTGCCAAACTTTACGCCAGTTCCTGATCTGAGATTTTTAAATGCTGCCCGGGCTCATATGGTGATTACAAAGCTACAGTTTTACAGAGCCAATGAAACACGTGAAGAAATTCTGAAAAGATTATAAAGCATGAAAGTGTTCATGTTGCAGAACTACATGCTTTAAAAATGTTACAAATGCAGAGAAATTGATTCCATAAACCAATAATGCATATCCAAATGTTACAGAACAAATCTTAAGATACCTTTACAAAAAAGCAGCCAAAGACATACCCAAGACTGTTAAGATGATGACGAGGAGTCCTATGGCACCTTATAGACTAACACAGCTACCCCTCTGATGTCTGTTAAGACAATGTTTAGAAGACAATGTTTAGAAGATTAAAAAAAAAGTTAAAAATTACTTAGAAAAGTTACATGCCTGCAAGTCACCAAGGCCTGATGAAATGCATCTTAGAATACTCAAGGAGCTAATAGAGGAGGTATCTGAGCCTTTAGCTATCATCTTTGAAAAATCATCTTTGAAAAATCATGGAAGTCAGGAAGATTCCAGAAGACCAGAAAAGGGCAAATATAATGCCCATCTATAAAAGAGGGAAATAAGAGCAACCCAAGAAGTTACAGACCAGTTTAACTTGTGCGCCAGGGAAGATAAAGGAGCAAGTAATTAAGACATTCATCTGCAAACATCGGGAAGAAAATAAGGTGACAGGTAACAGCTAGCATGGATTTGCAAAGAACAAATCATGTCAACCAATCTAATAGCTTTCTTTGATAGGATAACGAGTCTTGTGGATAAAGGAGACGTGGTGGATGTGGTATACCTAGGCTTTAGTAAGGCATTTGATAGGATCTTGCACGATCTTAGCAATAAACTAGGGGCTACTATAAGATGGGTACGTAACTGGCTGGATAACAAATACGCTTTGAGAATGGTTAACAGGTCACAATCATGCTGAAAGGGCATAACAAGTGGGGTTCTGCAGGGGTCTGTTTTGGGACTGGTTCTGTTCAATATCTTCATCAACGATTTAGATATTGGCACAGAGAGTACACTTATTAAGTTGAGAGGATACCAAGCTGGGAGGGGTTGCAACTGTTTGAGGATAGGGTCAAAATTTAAAATGATCTGGACAAACTGGAGAAATGGTCTGAGGTCAATAGGATGAAGTTTAATAAGGACAAATGCAAAGTGCGTCATTTAGTTTCACACATACAGAATGGGAAGCGACTGTCTAGGAAGGAGTACCGCAGAAAGGGATCTAGGGGCTCATAGTGGACTACAAGCTACATATGAGTCAGTGACACACTGTTGCAAAACAAGCAAACATGATTCTAGGGGTACGTCTAGATGGCAGCGTTTTTCTGGGATACTGGAGGCATCCCAAAAAAGATCTGCCGCGTCCAAGGAACGCATCCACGGTTTTAAAAAAAATCGGAAAAGAGGATGCTTTGTGTCAGCATCCCTGTAACCGTTGTTTTATGTGGAAGAAGAGATGTTCCCAAAAAAAGGGTTTTCCCCCCCAAAGTTTGGCCCCGTGTAGATGGGACAAATTTCCAAAAAGCCTCTTTTGGAAACAAATCAGAAAAAGATATGCAATTTGCCTACCACGAATTGCTGTCCCCCCTTCTCCCCCCAAGATTTATTTTTGTAGTATAGGTACAGTAACAGGAGAGTTGTGAGCAAGACATGAGAAGTCATTCTTCCGCTCTACTCTACACTGATTAGGCCTCAGTTGGAGTAGCGTGTCCAGTTCTGGGCACCACATTGCAAGAAAGATGGAGAAATTGGGGACAGTCCAGAGAAAAGCAACAAGAATGATTAAAGGTCTAGAATATATGAGCTATGAGGGAAGACTGAATGAATTGGGCTTTAGAAGAGAAGACAGAGGGGACATTATAGCAGTTTTCAAGTATCTAAAAGAGTGCCACAAGGAGGAGGGAGAAAAATTTTTGTCCTATCAGAGGCAACAGGCTTAAACTGCAGCAAAGGAGATTTACATAGGAAGCTTTTCCTAATGTCTAAACTGTCAGGGTGGTTAAACTCTGGAATAAATGGCCTAGGGAGGTTGTAGAATCTCCATCTCTGGAGATTTAAAAGCAGGTTAGACAGACATCTCTCAGGGATGGTGTAGATGGTGCTTGGTCCTGCCATGAGAGCAGGAGACTGAACTCAAGAACCTCTCAAGGTCCCTTCCTGTTCTAGTATTCTATGACTCTGCGGGGTTACAACCAGGCCCAACCAAAGGGTTTGCGGGGCCCAAGGCAGCGTGGCTGAGCCGCTCAGCTCCCAGTCAGGGCAGCGAGTGAGCAGCTGGATGGGCAGGGCCGGGAGCTGGGCAGCGTGTGGCCCTAGGCAACTGCTTTGCTCAATGGCCGGGCCTGGTTAGAACCCGTAGCTAAGAGGGTGCATGCCACACACCCACACCTCACCACCCACAATATATAAAAATAGCACAAGTTGGGCAATCCACAGCTCTTCTGAAAGTGCTGGGAGGAAGGGGGAGGAGCAGGGATGTGGGGAAGGGCAACAGCAAGGGGGCCCACAGACGGAATCACCATGGGCCACATGCAACCTGCGCGCCACAGGTTCCTCACCATTGGTCTAACCCTCTGTACTCAGGTACCTTACTTGGTATAGAAGCCAATGCATTACCCTGCCAACTATACCAGAGACTGTTCTAACAGCAGAGGAACACATCTCTCACCTTTCACACACACAAACCCATCTTCTAGACTATTTCCCAATCTTATTGCCTTCTGCCAAGCAGTAGGAATTTTACCATTTCAAATTTTTAATATAAACAGAGGTGAAAATAAGTGGGTGAACCCTGATGCACAGCTCCAGCTAGAGATGACTGAGCTGTAACCAAAAAACACTGCAGGGAGCTATTTAAAGAGCTAGCAGAGACTCTGGTTGCAATAGGACAGTACCTTTAAGAAATTTTAAGTCGCTTTCACTGATGATGAACAGTGGATAGCTGTGAACATCTTAAGCCCCATATACCAACCATAGGCATGCACACGGGGTGTGCCGGGTGTGCCCAGGCACACCCTAATGCTTCAAAGGGGGCGTGAGTGAAGGAGCTCCGCTTCGGCGCTCTGGGGAACGGATGCCATACTGGGTTTGCCCACACGCGCGGCCAAAACAGGCTGGTCTTAGGACCCCACGGAAAGAGGCTGCAGGGACACAGCAACATCACCCAGCCGCCCCATCAAGCAAGGTGAGTTTTAACCACGGGCGGGAAAGCGGGGGAGGAGTGTGCCCTGGGCAGGGGGTCAGGGCAGCACTGCTGGCCCCGGGGAGGGGGGCCCCCTGCTCCCCCCAGAGCTGCTTCCCCTCCCAACCCCCCCCCCCCCTTCCTTCTGGCCAGTCCCTGCCCCCCAGCCAGTCCTCTTCTGAGGAACTGTCCCGGATTGAAGTGTCATTAGAGGAGGTTTTGGAACAAATAGAAAAGCTTAATGTTAACAAATCTCCGGGAGCGGATGGCATTCATCCAAGTGTTCTAAAAGAACTCAAATGGGAAATTGCTGAGCTATTATCTGTAGTTTGTAACCTATCCTTTAAATCAGCTTCCGTACCTAATGACTGGAAGGTAGCCAACGTGACACCAATATTTAAAAAAGGGCTCTAGAGGCGATCCTGGCAATTACAGACTGGTAAGTCTAACTTCAGTACCGGGCAAATTAGTCAAAACAATAGTAAAGAATAAAATTGTGAATCATGTAGAAGATCATAATTTGTTGGACAAAAGTCAACATGGTTTCTGTAAAGGGAAATCCTGTCTTACTAATCTATTAGAGTTTTTTGAAGGGGTTAACAAACATGCGGACAAGGGGGATCCAGTAGATATAGTATACTCGGATTTTCAGAAAGCCTTTGACAAGGTCCCTCACCAAAGGCTCTTGTGTAAATTACATGGCCATGGGATAAGAGGAAAGGTCCTTTCTTGGACTGAGAACTGGCTAAAAGACAGGAAACAAAGGGTAGGAATAAATGGTAAATTTTCAGATTGGAGAGGGGTAACTAGTGGTGTACCCCAAGGGTTAGTCCTGGGACCAGTCTTTTTCAACTTATTCATAAATGATCTAGAGAAAGGGGTAAGCAGTGACGTAGTAAAGTTTGCAGATGATACCAAACTGTTTAGGATAGTCAAGACAGAAGCAGACTGTGAGGGACTCCAAGAAGATCTCACCAAACTGAGTGATTGGGCAACCAAATGGCAAATGAAATTTAATGTGGATAAGTGTAAAGTAATGCACATCAGGAAAAATAACCCCAACTATACATATAGTATGATGGGGGCTAATTTGGCTATGACAAATCAGGAAAGAGATCTTGGAGTTATCGTGGACAATTCTCTGAAAACTTCCACACAGTGTGCAGCGGCGGTCAAAAAGGCAAATAGGATGCTAGGAATTATTAGGAAAGGGATAGAAAATAAGACCCACAACTTCTTACTGTCCCTGGATAAAACTATGGTACGCCCACATCTTGAATACTGTGTACAGATGTGGTCTCCTCACCTCAAAAAAGATATTTTGGCCTTGGAAACGGTTCAGAAAAGGGCAACTAAAATGATTAGGGGTTTGGAATGGGTCCCATATGAGGAGAGGCTAAAGAGACTGGGACTTTTCAGTTTAGAAAAGAGGAGACTGAGGGGGGAATATGATAGAGGTCTATAAAATCATGAGTGGTGTGGAGAGGGCTGATAAAGAAAAGTTATTTATTAGTTCCCATAATAGAAGAACTAGAGGACACCAAATGAAATTAATGGGTAGCAGGTTTAAAACTCAAAAGGAAGTTCTTCACACAGCGTGTTGTCAACCTGTGGAACTCCTTGCCAGAGGAGGCAGTGAAGGCTAGGACTATAATAGAGTTTAAAGAGAAGCTGGATAAATTCATGGAGGTTAGGTCCATAAAAGGCTATTAGCCAGGGGATAAAATGGTGTCCTTGGCCTCTGTTTGTCAGAGGCTGGAGAGGGATGGCAGGAGACAAGTCACTTGATCATTGTCTTCAGTCAACCCTCTCTGGGGTACCTGGTGCTGGCCACTGTCGGTAGACAGGATACTGGGCTAGATGGACCTTTGGTCTGACCCAGTACGGCCGTTCTTATGTTCCCCTCCCCCTCCAAAATCAAGTGTGTCCTTTTTTTTGGGGGGGGAGGGAGGGTCTACCTGGCAAACCTGAGAGTCGGACCCGGTGCAGGCACCAAGTGATGGGGACTGCTGGAACTTTGGGAACCAGAGACTGCGAGGTGGGGGTTTGTGGCCCAAAAGGGGGCTGAGAAACGTAAGACAGAGTAGGGGGAGGACCAGAAGGGTAAAAGTCAGGGCAACCCTAGAACTCTGTTACAGACCAACTGGAGGCTGCTGGAAGAGGAGGGGAAAATAGGAGGCTGCTGGAAGAGGAGGGAAACATAGGGGGTAAGGGTCAGAGAGGAAGGGGCTTGTGCTGAGGAGAGGGGAGCAAGTAAGGAGAAGAAAGGGGAAGGCACCAAGGAACAAGGTGGAGGAGAGAGACAAATGCCAGGGGGTCAAGTGGAGACAATGAGGAAAAGGGTAGGAGGGGAGGTGTCAGTGAGGGAACAGGATGATGCTAGGAGAGGAGAGGGGAAG
Source organism: Pelodiscus sinensis (assembly GCF_049634645.1). Lineage (NCBI taxonomy): Eukaryota > Metazoa > Chordata > Testudines > Trionychidae > Pelodiscus > Pelodiscus sinensis. The sequence goes on from NC_134714.1 coordinate 64,790,851, forward strand.
GGCTTTGGGGGCTAGAGGGGAGATGCTGGAAGAAGGCTTGAAAGAAGGGGTGGGCATGAGGAAGGCGGGGCTAGAGCAAGGCATGTGTGAGGTTACAGGGGCATGAGGGGGAACAGGGATAGAGGATGGTGAGGGGGTGGGCATCAGGGAAAAAGGCAAAGGGGGCAGGATCAGTGAGGGAAGGGGGAGGCACCAGGAGGGTGCAGGGTTAAGGGAAGGTGCAGGTGCCAGGAGATTCTAGGGGGTGAAGCAGAAGGGCAGACAACTGCAGGGGAGGGACCAGCACCAGAGGAGAGAGGCAGGGCAGGTGTGTAGAGGGAGGTGTTGGAACAGGGGCTGAGGCGGCGTAGCTCACATGATCAGAGTGGGGCTACTGGAGGAGTGGGCATGGGGGGAAAAAGAGAGAAAGGCTGGTGGACGGGGGCAGGTCTCAGGAATGCTGAGGGCAGTGAGAAGGGCAGGAGTCAGGACAGCAGAGGTGGGTGAGGGGTTGGGGGCAGCAAGCACCAGGGGAGCTGATGGAGCAAGCGGAGGAGACAGAGCAGCAGAGGGGAAAGGTAGAGGTTCATAAGATATCTATTAATAACTTGGGTGCCACAATGGCACATCCAAACAAGCCACAAACTCAGTACTGGTGCACAACACAAAATGTATTCTGCTCATGGGAGGAAACTTAGAGGGAACACTTCCCCCAGCCTCTCCACCCTTTCCTCCCCCCCAAAGTTAATGTCACACACATTGGGTTAATGCAATTGCAGGACAGTTGCATGAGGGGGGTTTGGTGAAGGCCAAACTAATCCCTATTGGTAAGAGGATGGTGGGAAAAGTCTTTGGGGGGAGGGGGTCACATGACCCCTTTTATTTCTGGTCATGTGTCCATATTGCCCCAAAAGTGTTACCTCCAGAGATGTGGCTAATGGGGGTCAGTACATTTTTAAAAATTCTTTGGGTGCACACCCTAATGAAATGTGCTGTGCATGCCTATGATACCAACAGAATCTTGTTCTCTATATTCTTATACACATCCATTGCTGCAAGAATGTAGGTGAACACACAAACAGGCATATTACTTGGCATTTCACCCAGGAATTATGGATTTTCAGATATTGACTAGTTATATCTATGTTGCTTACAACAGATATGGATTTACCTCTATATAGAAGCTGAATGGGGATCTATGGGAACAGAAGAGTCTCAGGTCATTAGGGTTACTTCAGTTCTGTGTTTCCATGTTTCCCCTACTTTTAAAATATATTAACCTTAACTCTGAATGTCCTTCTCTAAGAGATGCATTTGTTAAAAATCCAGGAAATTAAAGTTTTTCATTTAAGTAAAGCTGGTTGGAAACTTTGTATCCAATTTTTTAAACAAAAAGTGGGGAAAATATATGAAGAGTTACATGGTTTTCAACCTACTCTACCTTCAAGGCTCAAATGAGGAATCATTGCCAACTCCTAATGCGGTTTTATATGGCCTGCAAATTCAATACAGCAATAAATCAGAGCTCTTCTCTCAGTCCTGTGTCTATCCTTGCTTATTGCAGCTGGCTATTCATCTCCCTTAATTCTACACTCAGCTAATGTTATTTCCCTCTCCTTTACCCTTCGCCCATTATGGGTCTGATTATGTGGCTCAGGGAGAGCCTTGAACAGGGGCAGCACAGAGTCTCACTAGCCCAAGAGCTAGTCTCAGGGAGGCAAGGTATTTCTTACAATTTCCCTAGAGAATGACCTGTTAGGAAAGTGCACTCCACTCAGCCGTCAGCCAGTTCCACTACTCTCTGCAAGGTTCAGGTCCTACCCATTGTCTCTTTCAGAGGCTTGTGTGGGCAGTAATCATAGGTTCTGACTGAAGCTGACACCTGTGCATAGGGCAGAGAAAGCTCCTTGCACCTTCAAAGGTGCTGCTGATACCCACATGGCTGGATGAGCCGAAAGCCAAGTTATGTCAACACTACAGAGTTGTCAGAAAAATGGCCATTTGACAAAACTTGAGGAACTTCCACACTGCAATTGTGTTCTTCTGCAAGAAAAATTGAAAGAACAGAGGGGTTTTGCCAACACTGGTAATCCTCATTCTACAAGGAATAAGCCTTTCTGCAAAAGAGCTTTTTCACAAAAAGGCGTGTGTGGACAGGGAAGAGGGAGTTCTTTCGAAAAAGGAAAAAGCACAGATACCCTAGTGGCCATTCCATCCATGTGAGAGAGCGTGTCTATTCAGTCTGGACGTTCTCTTTCAAAAAAGCAGATCACTTCTTTCGATGCACTTTTGCAGTGTGGACGCTTTCTCTCAGGAGTTTTTTTGGAAGATTTCTTCTGAAAGAAGCCTGTAGTCTAGACCATAGGTGTGCGCAGCACATTTCATTAGGGTGTGCACCAGAAGAATTTTTTTTAAAAATGTACTTTGACCCCCATTAGCCATGCCCCTGACCCCCATTGGCCACACCTCTAGAGGCAACTCTCGCGGGGCAAGATGGACACATGACCAGAAGTAAAAGGTGTCATGTGAACTCCCCACCCCCAGGACTTTTCCCCACTATCCTCCTACCAATAGGAATTAGTTTGGCCCCCACCAAACCCCCCTTATGCAACTATCCTGCAGTTGCATTAACTCAATGTGTGTGACATTAACTCAGGGGCAGAGAGGTTGGGGGAAGTGTTCCCTCTAAGCTACGTCTACACAGGCCACAATTTCCGGAAAAGGGATGCAAATCAGGTAAGTCAGGATAGGGAAATCTGCGGGGGATTTAAATATCCCCCGCAGATTTAAATAAACATGTCCGCCGCTTTTTTCCCGGCTTGGGGAAAAGCGTCTAGACTGGCGCGATCCTCCAGAAAAGGGCTTTATTCCGGAGGATCTCTTATTCCTACTTCAAAGTAGGAATAAGAGATCCTCCGGAAAAGGGCTTTATTCCAGAGGATCGCGCCAGTCTAGACGCTTTTTTCCGGCTTTTCCCCAAGCCGGAAAAAAAGCAGCAGACATGTTTATTTAAAAGACATGTTTATTTAAGAGTTTTCTCCCATGAGCAGAATGAATTGAGTTGTGCACTAGTACTGAGTTCATGTAGCCACTATTAATAAATATCTTATAAATATCTTATAAACCACTACCTTTTCTTCTGCTGCCAAATCTCCCCTTGCTCCATCAGCTCCCCTTGTGCCTGCTGCCCCCCAACCCCTCACCCTCCTCTGCTGTCCTGACTCCTGCCCTTCTCACTGCCCTCAGCATTCCTGAGACTTGCCCCCCCTTCATCAGCCCTTCTCTCCCCCCTGTGCCCACTCCTCCAGTAGCCCCACTCTGATCATGTGAGCTACCCCTCCTCATCCCCTCTCCTAACACCTCCCTCTACTCACCTGCCCTGCCTCTCTCCTCTGGTGCTGGTCCCTCCCCTGCAGGTGTCTACCCTTCTGCTTCACCCCCAGAATCTCCTGGCACCTGCAACTTCCCTTAGCCCTGCACCCTCCTGGTGCTCTCCCTTCCCTCACTGCCTCTTCCCCCTTTGCCCTCTTTTTCCCTGATACCCATCCCCTCACCACCCTCTGCCCCCATTCCCCTGTGCCCTCACACGTCTTGCTCCATCCCTGCCTTCCTCATGCCCACCCCTTCTTTCAAGACATCTCCCAGCACCTCCCCCTCAAACCCACAATGGCCTTCCCCTCTCCTCTCTCAGCATCACCCTGTCCCCCTCCCACTGACACCTCCCCTCCTGCCTTTTTCCTCATTGTCTCCACTTGGCCCCCCGACATTTGTCTCTCCTCCACCCTGTTCCTTGGTGCTTTCCCCTTTCTTCTTCTCCTGACCTGGCCCCCTCCCCTCAGCACAGGCCTCTTCCTCTCCCCCCCCCCTTCCCTTTCACTAGGCTAAGCCGGCTTCTGCCTGCCAGCTTGCCGGGCTGGAGTCAGAGCCGGCTAAAGCTACAGGTTGGCCGGGCCCTAGCCTGGGGTGCCTCACTTTAAGGGGCACCACATGGTGCTGCTGGGCCAGGCAGGCCAAGGACAAGGCCCTGGGTGCAGAAGGGGTGCCACGCAATGCTGCCAGGATGGGGCCGGGGATGGGCCCAGGGCTGGGGCTACAGCCCCAGGGGCAGAAGGGGCACCGTGCGGTGCTGCTGGGCCAGGGCCGAGGCTGGAACTCCGGCCTCGGCCGCAGTAGGGGCACTACGCAGTGCTGCCGGGATGGGAGGGGCTGAGGACAGGGATGGGGATGGAGCCCCCGGTGCAGAAAGGGCGCCACACGGTGCTGCTGGGCGGGGCTCAGTGAAAAAATGGCTCGGGCTGGCATCTTTGGTCCGGCCCCAGCTGCTTCCGCCGTGCACGCATGCTCTCTGCCCCCAAGACGGCTGTGGGGAAGTGATGGGCTGTGGTACCCTGTCTCAGATCCCCCCCTCCTCCAGCAGCTGCTAGCCAGCCCGAGACATTAGGGTGTGCCTGGGCACACCCAGCACACCCTGTGCACACGCCTATGGTCTAGACATAGCCCGTGTCATACCTGCTAGCACCCATCTCTCATAAGATCTCTAGTTTTCTGCTGTTCCATTCACTTCACTGTCATACTGGTCACCTGTCTAATGCTTTGTACGCAAGGATTCCTTCCCATCTTGTGTTTTTCTGCATCAGCAGGTTGTTACACCAACTGTCAATGAACCCAGCTCTGTAATGTGGGAGAGGAGATAGGCAGGGGAACAAGTAAAAGAAGAATAGGAGGGAGAGAAATTTCTAGAGGAGGAACTGATGCTCAGATGCAGAGAAGAGCTGTGAGCCTGGTCTAGTTAAGTAATCAACACGATTGCTTTCCTACTGTGATTCAGGGCCAGGAATCAGGCCTGCACTAAGGAAGTTTTCGTTTCTGATCAAGGTTCTTTAAATATCTATGGCCAGATTCTCAGTTGGTGTAAGTCAGTGTAACTCCACTTAAGTCAATGGAGCTACGTGAATTTCCACCACATCAGAATTTAGCCTCTCTTCTCTATATTTCAGTTTCCAGGAAGCTTCTGTCTCTTCTCTCACTCACTGTTTTCTGTCTTTCACTGAAAGTTTAAGAAGAGTTCAAATTATCTTGGTTTCTATTACTATTTTTCTGGGGCTGGAAAGAATGTCGCCATGATCCAATATGGAATTACAAGAAAGCTCTGCCATTCCAGGAAAAAAAATCCAACCACTAACATCACTGCTATTTATCCCTATAACCTGAGCACAAGTACTTGCACACAAATGCAACTACAGAGTACATCTAAACAGGTAGTCACCCACACAATATGCAGATGCACATACAAATACATTGCAAACTTGCACTTACACATGTACAAGATGCAGTGAGGGTAATGTCACTGAACTGGTACATCCATTGCTCTGACCGAATCCCCCTGTTTAAGGAGGCCCCAGCACGGTGTTGTAGCAATGCAATGAACAAAAGAGCATAGGCAAATGGTTGGACTTTGCCTCCCATAGCTCGTGTGAGCTCTTTACTGGTTCTACTCTCCTTCCTGCCTCTGCACAGTGGGTCCTCTCTGCATAAAAGGAAGATAATCCCCAGTTTTCAATCCTTCCCAAGTTTCCTGTGTGATGATCCCCACCATGCTTTATGAAACTTGGCTTGTGAATATAAATACACATAACTCAAAGAAGCTTTAAACAAAATTAGGGATGTAAATCCAAGTTAACTATCAGATTATCCTAACATTTAACCAGTTGACAAAAGTGGGATCTGGGCTGGGAACTGCTCTAGCCCAGCCTTCCGCCCCAGCCTCGCACTGGGGTTGACTGTTGGTTCCCAGCTCCTACCAGAGCAGCTCCTGCCTGTGGGTGCCTGGGCTCCTGCAGACAGAGGCTGCTCCAGATGCGGGAGCAGCCTGTCCATGATGGCCCCCCTGCAGGGATGGAGCAGCTCCCTGTCCACGGCAGGCAGGGAGCTGCTCCAGCCCCCACCAGTTACTAGTTAACTTTTCACATACTTAAAACACCTGATGTTACTTAAAAATTCATAGGGAACAGCGGGTGTTTTAGGTCAGTCTGCTGAATCTGTATATCCTATTTGTGTGCATGTATCATGCTTGTATGTAAAGTCAGAAAGATGAAGTGTGATTCTTTGTAATTTTAACTGTGCTAATGAGAGCCATTACTAGTGCCCTGGAAGCCTAATGACTTGGAGATCAGTTCAACAACCTGTAAACAGCCTTGTTTGTCCTGTAAGTCTACAAGGTGGTTGGGAGTAGAAAGATGTGACCTTACCACTGGATAAGGAATTCCATTTTGAATCTGGTGTTTCTCCATAGGAAGAGAGGACACCAAACAAAAGATTCCTGCCTTGGAGGAAGGATCTATTTAAGCAGTGGGAAGCTATCAACCCTTTGTCTTCAGCTGGCTTTTGAAACTGCTTGGCACACTTAAGTGGAAAAAATAACTTCCACAAGGGCTGGAGACCCAAGTCACAGTAAAAGAGTTTCTCGGACTTGAAGATTATGCCTCAAATAAGAACAGCTCTTTAGGATAAGAATCTGCATGCAATAGGTTTCTTAGGGAATTAGAACTAGCTATTCATTTTCTTTTCGTTTTAAGTTTAGTAACTTACTTTGATCTGTCTGTTTTCACTTGCAACCACTTAATCCTAGAATGTGTACTTAGTAAACAGGGTTTTTTTTTATTATCAAGCCCAATGTAAATAACTATTACCGGGGAAGGAGGAGGGAAAGGGGGAAAATAACCACTGTGCATCTTTCATTGATAGAGTGAGCTTACCTGATAAGCCTTCCCAGTGTAAAAGTTTTACACAGAGAAAGATAGTTTTATCTGGGGGTTTTGATTCCTGTGGGTGGTTAAGTTTTCTGGATGCTGTGTGCCGGAACTGTGTCCTCTCAAAGCTGAAGTGGTTCAGGGTCTGCATTGCTTTGCAGGCAGCAGTAACCCCAACTCTGTGACTTGTCTGGGGAAGACCAGAGAAACTCACCCAGCAGGACAGGAGGGTGGGGAGTCTCACAGAGCAAGACGACAGGTGCCAATGGCATGATCAGCACACTGGGGAACAATCCCAAGGGGTCTTCTGAGACTGCATCCAGTCACCACCATGAAAACAGAACTCCTTTCCAGTGCCTGACTCATTCCATTGTCCTTTAAAGATTCCCTTTACTTCCCTATAAGCAGTTCTTTTCCATTTCAAGACATCCTCAAGTGTCACTCGCTCCCAGCAGCTTGACCTTCAATACAGTTAGCGGTGCCTGGTGCCATGTATCCCAAGAGAGACATCATATGCATAGGCTGGGAGCTTGGATTCTTCTTCTAAGACAGTGGAGTGGTCTAATGAAACTACTAACCTATCTTTGTGATCAGTAGCACAAAAGAAACTGAGGGGTAATAAAAGAAAGGCTATTCCATAATAAAAGAGATGGTATTACCTCCTCTCACTCAACCCATAGCATGTTCACTTCCAGGTAGAAGGGAAGGAAAGAGTAATTTAAATGGCTGGATACCTCAGATGTCAAAGAAAGGACATCTCTGTAAGAAAGTAACACTGGTTTAATTTCAAGTTCTAAAACTTGTTACCGATAAGACTTAAGCAAAACTGATGTAAGCCGCTCTAACAAATAAAAGTATCCAGAGAGAGGGTTTGCATTGATTTAAGGAAACTAGTTTAAATCCCCACATTAAGTTAAACCAGTGCAACATTCTTGTTTAAATAAGTTCAAATACAATGTTCAAAGACAAAGCCAACAGATGGTTATTTTGAAATGAGTGTTGAAATGGAGATGCCTAACAGCAGCACATTCTTAATTCCAATACTGCTCTAGAGTTGCATAAATCAAAAGTGACTGGGGATGTTAATCTGAAACTCTCCCCCCTACCCGAAGAAACACCTCTTCTCACCTGAGATGAAGCATGAGAAATCCCATACCATAAAATCTTCATTGTAAAGTGTACAAAGGGTTGAAAATAGGTCTTTGCACAGAACACAACCTTAGCTGTAGAATCTTGGCCATAACCAGTAAACAGCTGTTCACACTGCACTAAAATCGTGTGTATTTTCACATGTGGACATGATCTTTGTAAGCAGAATTCTCCATTTCCATAAACAGTTATGGTATAGCCATGAATAGAGGGTGTGTTAGGAACAGAAGGCTCCTCTAAGGCACATGTATTTAAGTCTTTTGACCAGGCATTTCAGCTTTCTATCAAGACAGAGCACTAGTACTCAGTCTTTAAGGGTTTGGCCTATTTTTGCTCCTTCTTGGAGTTCCAAGGGGAAATCTGCTAATAGGGGGATTCAGAAGAACATGGATGATGAAAAACTAAGCTATTTTCTAGACAGTCATGCTTTCCCCTTCCAGAAGAGTTTTGGGGCTGTAGTCTCCACTTTGGCCATTGAAGAAGCAGCAAAGGTCCCCCACTCCCCTGAACACCCTGGTTTGGGCTTCTTTCCTCCACTTGATTTTCTGGAGTGTTTGGTAGATTTTTGCACCATCCCTCTCTCCAATAAACAGGAGCACTTTTAAAGTTGAGCCCAGCAGAAGAGAAGAACATAGGCATGGCCTGCTAAGAATGTGCGTTTCATCAGGTACACGCAGCAGATCAGTGTGGGACTGGAGCTGTCTTTACTGCTGAGACTTAGGAGAATTTTCAGCCAAGAAACAACCCATTACAAACAGCCTGATCCTGCTTCAACTGAAGTCATCAGCATGCAAGACTCCTACTAACTCCTTTAGGAGCAGGATTGGTCCCTAAAAGAAACAGAGGCTGAGCCTCAGGATCTCAAGCAGAGCAGATCACGCCCCTCTGAAGCCCATAAAAGCAGCTAAGCAGGTCTCTGTGTCCAAGTCACTTCTTGGATGACTGAAAATATTCTTGGCATATGACATGACAGAGCTGGCAAATTGTATGTTTGTTTTCCTTTAGCTGGGTACTTGTGCCCTGTAACACACACCTTCTTTTATCCTGCCCCTTTCTAGGACTGCCACCCCTCAAATTAGGGGCCTACCAGCCAGATACTTTAAGAAAACCTGATTATGATCCCACAGGCAGCAGGTTGAAACTCACTCCAAAAGAAAGCAGAGCTTGAATCAGACCCTGGGCAAGCAAAGAACCGGGGCTCTCTCGAGGCAGGGAAACAGACAGCCCTGCCTACAAGGGGTGCGCGCCAATGGACAGGGCCATCCCAAATGGGTGCTCACAGCCAGAAACACAACTGCCAGCCTGCCCCACGGGAAGCAGAATTCTCCATTTCAATAAATGCTGAAGCCTGCGCCCAAGCTGCTGGCCTAGAAGAGCCCAATGCACACGCAGATGCCACCTGCTTCGCGCTTAGCCAGAGCTGGCAGACCCGGCCCAACCCCCCGCAGATCAGCCACTAGCCTGGTGATAACTACTTCGTCGGAGAGCAGCCCCCGCCGCCAGACACAGTCCGGGCTCCCGGCTGCGGGGCGCGGCTTGTGGCGCGGCTTGTGGCGCGGGCAGTGCGAGAAGGGAGGCAGCGAAGGAGGCGCCCCCTGGCTGAGTGGCCGCTGCTGCTTCGCGCCAGTCGCTCTCCTCCCGGTGCCTGCGTCCCCGCTTCTCGGCAGCGCCCCCCGCCCCGGGTGGCTCCCTCCTGCTGAAGGCTCCACAGCCCTCCAGTGCCAGTGGGAAGTTTGCACAGAGCTCAGGGAGCGCGGTCCCCGAGCCGCGGCTGCCGCCCACACTCACCTCAGCCCCGCCGCCCGGGGGAGTCCCCACCAGGTGCGCCCCCGCCGCCCTCCAAGCAGCCACTGCCCCCTGCGCTCTGGGCCGGAGCGAGCCCTCCCTCGCAGCAGCCCTGCCACGCCGCGCGCCCCAGCAGCGGGCGAGCCAAAGCCAAGTCGAGGCTCGGAGTCGGTGGCCAGGCACCAGGTTACAGCCTATGGGAGAGACGGGCTCTCTGCCCTTTGGGTGTCTCCCCCCGCCAAAGCGGGGCACGGGCAGAACTCGGCCAGTCTTCGTACATCTGGACTCTACGGGGGGGGGGGGGGGGAGGACCAACAAGTTTCTTCACTTACCCAGCGTGGCGCCCCACAGCAGCAGCTGCAAAGGGCTGGCTAGATGGGGAAGCCAACCCATGACTCCGCTGGGTCCTTCTTCCAGCGCTGCTCTCCGCGGCTCTGCCGTTAATGCTCGGACTCTTGCTGGCTTATAGAAGAATTCCCACCTCCTGCTCAAGAAGGCTCTCATGGGTCCTAAAGCCCTCGTCGTTTTCCTCCCCCCATCCCCAGTCTCTTCAGCTACTGCGCGAAGGATCCGCGAATCCAAGAAGCGGAGCTCACATCAATTATTGACGCATCCGTCTCTACATTAAGCGCCAGCGTTCAGTTCGACCTCTTATTAGGTGTTTCCCTCCCTAAACTCTCACAGCTGCCTCCACGGAACTGCTCTGTTCTCTCTCAGCCCAACATACACAATTTCTAGCCCAAATTCAGGTGATATGTGTAAAATAGATTGCCCTGGGGTCAATCTCCTATCCCTGACACTAGTATGCCAGGAGAAACCAGATCTCCTTACGTTAATGTAGCTTTCCTTACACTCAGCTAGACTTCCCTAGATCCACTTACACCCATTTACCCATGTGCAAGAGAGCTGGGGGTTACATAATGATGTATGTGCTTTAGCGTCCACCTTCTAATACACTTTGTGTAGCTGCTTGCTAATTAATTTCCCCCTATCCCTGGCTCCTCAGATATGAGAGTTACATTAGAGTCACAGGACCAGATTCAGAGGCATGAAATCACAGAAATGTAGAGTTGGACAGACCGCAAGACTTCCACTAGTCCAGCCCCTTGCACTGAGGCAAGATCAAGTAAAAATCTAGAGACATTCCCTGATAGGTCAATTCTGTGCTCTAAAAACCTCCAATGGCATAGGTGTGAATGTGTAAGAGGCAGATGGGAGTCACACTGAGGCTACATCTACATTGGCATGATCTTGCACAAATACTCTTTAATGCAAGAGAGCGTTTACACTGGCATGCGCTTCTGCACAAGAGCATCCGTGCCAGTGTAGATGCTCTTTTGCGCAAGAAACCTCAGATGGCCATTTTAGCCATCGGTCTTTCTTGAGCAAGAAATTCATGTTGCAACTGTCAAGAACAGTTGCACAAGAGGGCTTATTCCTGAGCGGGAGCATCATAGTTCTTGCACAAGAAGCACTGATTTCACACATTAGAACGTCAGTGTTCTTGCGCAAGAACTCCCCGCCAGTGTAGACAGGCAGTATGCTTTTGTGCAAGAGTGGCTGCTTTGGCGCAAGATCATGCCAATTTAGACACAGCCAGTGGGTATGAGTCTAAACTTAACATACAGGTTGAAGGGAGTGGAGGAAGGCAGAGGTCACATTAGCTTAGACCCCCTCTAAACCAGGAATGTCAAACTGCTTCAATGGAGAGCCCTGAATTCCATCTTTAATTATGGTCCACGGAGGGGATTATAAATGCAAAATTCCATAATCTCAAACTAACTGAATCTTTCACTGATGTCAATGGGAAGTTTTCACAAATCTCAAGCAGATTCGTTTTTGACACATCTGTTGTTGTTACTCCAACTGGTGCAAAAATAGGGATAAGTGACTCTCAAACAATTCATGTGCGTCTCTAAATTCTATGGGGGGAGGCGGGGAGCAAATCTTGGAGACCATGACTGTTAAGTAATAACAACCAGTCTTCTCATCTCTCTGAAAGTCTCCTTCCTCCCTCCCCCAGGATTCACAGCTGTTATTGAAAGGAAGGATAAGAAATTTAGCCTGGGACTTTGGAGTCTCTGTTTCAATTCCTTGTTTTGCTACTGGCTTCCTCTATGACTTTGGGAAATTGCACAGTCTCAATTTAGTCACCTGTAAAGTGGGATAATACAGCAAGGCCAACTACACAGGAGTGCTAAAGGGATAAAAAACATTAAAGATTGTGAGAGGCTGAGATATTGTGGTATTGGGGTCCTGTGGGAAAGTGGACTCACTGCAGGTGTGTGCCCCCTTATAGCTAGAAGGGACTTAGTAGTGCTGTCTTCTTTAGCACCCTGATGATAGTTACTCCAATCCTGTGACAATCTAATTCTTCATGCAACTTAACCTTCCAGTCAAGTGACATTTTAGTCCCACACCTTTTGGAGGAAAAAAGCCCAATGAATATTCCCTGGACAAAAGAGCCTTCTTCAGCTAGTTCTCGAGACATCCTTAAGACTCAGTCTCCAGCCCCATGCTCTGCTTGGAATCCTTTTGTACAGCTCATATACTTCTTCCTCAGGCTGCTACAAGAACCCAGACCCACTCTCAGTTCTTGCCTGAGCCAGGCTAGGTACCCTGTATTAAGCAGCTAGGTATGATCCTTCAGATGCACTGCTGTTTTTGTGGGCCCCTTCCTACCTCTGAACCCCAGGGTCTGCTCCCTTGTGACCTGTATTTAACACAGCCTCCTCTGTCCCTAAACCTCAGGTTTTTCCCTAGATCCTCCCAGCCCCTTTCTTATTAGGACACTCAAGACTACTCCACTATGCCTTGCCTGCTTACAAGGAACCGCCACAAGGATTAATGCCATCTCTGTAGCCTTCAGCCTGCCTTCCCCAGTCAGACAATACAGTCTATCTCTGGGATTTCTCTGTTTGGGATCCCTCTACTAGATACTCTAGTTACGCTAACTTCTTTCTTTTATGATGAAGGACCAGTTCCTCCTCAGGTGGTTCTAATAACAAATCAAACCTGAAACACTCTCCAGCTGTATTCAGATGGGGTGACTGAGCTGTCAGGTGTCTGTTAAACTTTTGTTCGCCTCTGCGGGCTAGACATCTCATCACATGGCCATACAAATAACCAAAATAAATAGATAGCCCTGAAGACTGAAACCCTCTATTCCTAACAATTATAATAAATAACAATCAGAAACAGCAGTCGCTTTCCCTTATCTTTGACATAAGGGCACCACTTCTGTGGATAAAGAAACAGCTTGTTGTTCCTCATGACACATTCATAAAGTAGATTTGAATCAGTACTTAGATTTAACACCCTTTGTGTCAGATGTTACACAAGCATTACTTAGGCACTTGTTCTCCCATAAAAGAGCTTGGATAAAGCACAAGATAAAGTTGCAGCTACCCAAATACTCATTATCTGCCTTCTGCATCACACGGGTTTAAAAGTAAGCCAACAAAAGGCAACAAATGTAGCAAACCAGGCAATACAGAATTAAGATACTAGGACAAATAACAAAGGATGAATATAGGCAAGCAACACGGGAATGCAGGGGCAAGATTAGAAAGGCAAAGGCACAAAATGAGATCAAACTAGCTACAGGCATAAAGGGAAACAAGAAGACTTTTTATAAATACATTAGAAGCAAGAAGAAGACCAAGGACAGGGTAGGCCCACTGCTCAGTGAGGAGGGAGAAGCAGTAACAGGAAACTTGGAAATGGCGGAGATGCTCAATGACTTCTTTGTTTCGGTCTTCACCGAGAAGTCTGGAGGTGTGCCTAACATAGTGAATACAAGCAGAGAGAGGGTAAGTTTAGAAGATAGGATACACAAAGAACAAGTTAAAAATCACTTAGGAAAGTTAGATGTCAGCAAGTCACCAGGTTCTGATGAAATGCATCCCAGGATACTCAAGGAGCTGATAGAGGAGGTATCTGAGCCGTTAGCTATGATCTTTGAAAAATCATGGCAGACAGGGGAGATTCCAGAAGACTGGAAAAGGGCAAATATTGTGCCCATCTATAAAAAGGGGAATAAGAACAACCCAGGAAACTACAGACCGGTCAGTTTAACGTCTGTCCCAGGGAAGATAATGGAGCAGGTAATTAAGGAAATCATATGCAAACACTTGGAAGGTAATAAAGTGATAGGGAATAGCCAGCATGGATTTGTGAAGAACAAGTCATGCCAAACTAATTTGATAGCTTTCTTTGATAGGATAACGAGCCTTGTGGATAAGGGAGAAGCGGTGGATGTCATATACCTAGACTTTAGTAAGGCATTTGATACGGTCTCGCGTGATATTCTTATTGATAAACTAGGCAAATATAACTTACTTAGGGCCACGATAAGGTGGGTGCATAATTGGCTGGATAACCGTAGTCAGAGAGTTGTTGTTAACAGTGCTAAATCCTGCTGGAAAGGGATAACAAGTGGAGTTCCGCAAGGGTCTGTTTTGGGACCCGTACTGTTCAATATCTTCATCAATGATGTAGATATTGGGATAGAGAGTACGCTTATTAAGTTTGCATATGATACCAAACTGGGTGGGGTTGCAACATCTTTGGAGGATAGGGACATAATTCAAAATGACCTTAGCAAGTTAGAGAAATGGTCAGAGGTAAACAGGATGAAGTTTAATAAAGAGAAATGCAAAGTGCTCCACTTAGGAAGGAACAATCAGTTCCATACATACAAGATGGGAAGCGACTGTCTAGGAAGGAGCATGGCGGAAAGGGATCTAGGGGTCATAGTGGACCACAAGTTGAATATGAGTCAACAGTGTGATGCTGTTGCAAAAAAAGCAAATATGATTCTAGGTTGTATCAACAGGTGTGTTGTAAGCAAAACTCGTGAAGTCATTCTGCCGCTCTACTCTGCACTAGTTAGGCCTCGGCTGGAGTACTGTGTCCAGTTCTGCGCGCCACATTTCAAGAAAGATGTGGAGAAATTGGAAAGGGTACAGCGAAGAGCGACAAGAATGATTAAAGGTCTAGAGAACATGACCTATGAAGCCAGGCTTCATGAACTGGGCTTGTTTAGTTTGGAAAAAAGAAGATTAAGGGGGGACATGATAGCGGTTTTCAAATATCTAAAAGGGTGTCACAAGGAGGAAGGAGAAAATTTGTTCCTCTTGGTTACTGAGGACAGGACAAGGAGTAATGGGCTTAAAGTGCAGCAGGGGAAGTTTAGATTGGACATTAGGAAAAAATTCCTAACTGTCAGGGTGGTCAAATATTGGAATAAATTGCCAAGGGAGGTGGTGGAATCTCCCTCTCTGGAGATATTTAAGAACAGGTTAGATAGACATCTGTCAGGGATGGTGTAGACGGAGCTTGGTCCTGCCTTGAGGGCGGGGGGCTGGACTCGATGACCTCTCAAGGTCCCTTCCAGTCCTATTATTCTATGATTCTATGATTCTCCCAGGGTGATCACACAACCCTAACTATGGCCCATGAAAGACCAGAAGGCACTCCATTTTCACCCCTTATTGTAAGTGATGCAAGTGCAGGAACTATGCTGGGACAGTGAGAGGGCATGTCAGGGGTGGGAAGGGGTGTGGCTGGTGGTACAGCCTGCCCACAGCTGCCCACAGTGCTTATGCTGTTAATAGAACTACTCATGTAAAATTGAAGGGTGTCATAAGTGTTAGCAGGAATGAATCCTTACGGGCTGATTCATCACTGAGTTCCTCCAGTTTTACACAGATATAATTCCATGCATACCCTGTTTATCAGTTTTATGTTGGTGTAACTCGCTGAGTGAGGTTGCAATGAATGAAACTCATACACTTGTTACTGTAATTTTAAAAAAAACTGTAACTGATTCATAATTTTCCTTCCCTCCAGATGTCTCCCAAAGGCCAAAAATTTTGTCTCAAATTATTTGCTTAGAGTTAATAATAAATGGGAAAGTTGGTTTGTGTATTGACAGAGCTCTGTTTAAAGTACAAATAGGTTTTATGATGCAATTAAAAAAATAAAGAAATGAGAGGGAGAGAGTGCACTAGGTCATGGAAACAAAACCTCCTGGCTTTTCTGTTGTTAGCAGAAAAAAGCAACACTGAGGCAATTGTGTGTCTTGATTCCTGGCTTCTAAGGAGTTGAAACATTCCAGGCCCATGATCCCAGCTTCTGGGCTCTTTGGTGGAGGTGGGGATTCAGACATTTAAGTACTTTATCCCATTATCTGAGCACCTTGCCCTAGATCAGAAGTGTCAAGCATCTGGACCAAAGGCCCCTTAGGACTCTCAAGGCTCTTGTGACTTTCATGAAAAGCTATCTGTGTTAAGAAGAAAATTCACAGTTGATTACAAAGGCAAATGAAGTACAAAAAGCAACCTCTGATCTGCTGTTCTGAACCCAGAGTTTGGAGTTGGAACTCCAGTTGAGAGAGCTGTTTTATGCTCCTGATTCAATTTCTTAAGGATTTCCAATGAGGAAGAAAAGCTGTGAATGGGTGACAGGGGAGGGATTACATGATGATTACCTGTTCTATTCATTCCATCTGGGTTATCTGTCATTGGTCACTGTTGGAAAACAGGATACCGAGCTAGATAGACCTTTGGAGTGCCCAGTAAGGCCGTTCTTATGTTTGAGAAATATTTTCTCTGCCTTCACATTTATGAGTGGCTATCCCAGATGAGGTCATTCCCCATTTCTGTCTTTTCCAAAGTGGGTTAAAGCCATGGATCTACTGGATGGGCAACTCCTGCTCCTTCTTGAGAGTAAAATATTTATGTAGTGCCATAGGCACTAGATGAGAAGCTGGATAGCATTTCAAGAGCAGTTTTTGACACTCTGAAGGCAGGGCTGGATTAAGGCATGGGCTAGCCGGGCAACTGCCCGGAGCGCCAACCTATGGGGGGCGCCTGATGGCAGCTGTAAGGGGCATGCAGCGCCCCTTATAGCTGCCATCAGGTGCGGCGCACCCGGCTCCCAGATTGTGGGCTGCAGCAGCTCCCAGTGGCCACCCTGCAGCGGCCACCCAGGGCGGGGGCCGTGTTAACCCCCGCAGCGCCAGCCAGCAGCACCTTTCCAGCCGCAGATGCAGGGCCCTGCATGACCAGGCTCAGCCCGCCCCGGGCTGCCCCGGGCTGTGTGCCAATGGTAGTAGCCAGGCTGGGCCAGGCTGGGTACGTGCATCCTGCCACCGCCAGCTCCGCGTGCCCTCCCCCATGCGCTGGGTGGGGATGGGGCCACGTATGCGCCCTCTCCCATGTGCTGGCACGGGGGGGTGGGGCTGCACATGCGCCCTCCCCCACGTGCCAGTATGGGGGCAGGGCAGGGCCGCGCATGCGCCCTCCCCCACACGCTGGCACGGGGGCGGGGCCATGCATGCGCCCTCCCCCAACCAGGGCACAATTAACCTGTCTGCCCCGGGCACTGGAATGGCTCTGTCCAGTCCTTTCTGAAGGCAGCAGGAATTAGGGGATGAAGATAATTCAGTCATAACAGACTACACAGGCACGAAGAATGCTGCTATTGCCATGGAATCCCCTTTGGGTTTACAATTCCTTCTGGTGCATGGGGTAGTAGGATTACATCATCTGGCAGGCTTAGCATCACCTGCAAATGGCTCCAGAACCTCTGCATCAGAAAACAGACCTACATTATAGAAGGAACTTGCAGCAACACTTCAATGCAAGAACAGTCCACTGAAAGAAGCTTAATCTATTCAGGAGTTGGCGGCTATTGCTCTGTGGAAGCTGACTCTCAAAAATGAACCTTTTTGGTGTTAGCAAGTCAATTGCTAGTGATGTGGTAGTGGGGATCTGTAATTAACACTGTGACTTACCACTGTGAGCATCAGAAATGTGCCTGAAATAAAAGCTGGCTTTGAGAAGATGGGGATTCCCAAACTGTAGTGTAGCCACTGATGACACTCATGTGCCTTTGGTTTGTCTGCCAGACAGGGCAAGTGAGTACCTGAACCACAAAGGACACTACAGGCAGTCCCCGAGTTACGCGGATCCGACTTACGTTGGATCCGCAGTTACGAACGGGGCCCTCCCTCTCCCTGGTCTCCAGCAGACCAGGGAGAGGAAGCAAAGCGGCGGAACACGCGGGCAGCGGACAGCCCAGACATCTCTGGGCTGTCCGCTGGCCACGTGTTCCGCCGCTTTGCTCTGCTCTGCTTTGCTCCCCGTCCCCCTGGTCTGCAGACCAGGGGGACGTGGAGCAGAGCAGAGCAAAGCCGCGGAGCACGCGGCCAGCTGACAACCCAGACGCGTCTGGGCTGTCCGCTGCCCGCGTGTTCCGCCGCTTTGCTCCCTGTCCCCCTGGTCTGCAGACCAGGGGGACGGGGAGCAAAGCAGAGCAAACCCACGGAGCCCGAGGGCAGCAGGATAGCCATGGCGCGTCTGGGCTGTCCCGCTGCCCCCGTGCTCCGCGGCTTTGCTCCGGATGCCTGTGGTACAGCAGCTGGGGAGCTGCTGGTTGGTCCAGTAGCGCCACTCTGGGCGCCACTGGACCAACCCAGCAGCACCCCAGCTGCTCTGCCCCAGGTGTCCCCAAGTCAGCAGCTGCTGAAAATGACCAGTGGCTGACTACAGGAAGCCCCTACCCCGGGCTTCCTGGAATCAGCCGCTGATCAGTTTCAGCAGCAGCTGACTTGGGGATGCCTGGGGTTCTTAAGTTAAATCTGTATGTAAATCAGAACTGGCGTCCAGATTCAGCCGCTGTTGAAACTGATCAGTTTCAACAGCGGCTGAATCTGGACGCCAGTTCTGACTTACATACAGATTTAACTTAAGAACAAACCTACAGTCCCTATCTTGTACGTAACCCGGGGACTGCCTGTATTACATTGTTCTTCAGGGCTTTTTCAAGCACAGATGCAGGTTCATGACCATTAACAATGGCAGCACAGAAAAGACACATAATGCCAAGGTTCTGAGGCAATCTGGCTTGTGCCAGAAAGGGAAAAGCAGGGAACTTCTTCCACACTATTGATGCTGTTATGAACAGACATTTGTGTCAACTGTTGTTCTGGAGGACCTCACATACCTCTTCCTGCCATGGCTCATGAAACTGTGGCTTGAAGTCGGGGCTCTATGTAAAGATTCAAGTTCAGCTCTGCAGCTGTAGGATAGTAGTGCAGTGCACCTTTAATAGGTTTAAGGCTAGATGGCACTGCCTACAGACCTATCTAGGTGCTAGTGTGGCCTATGCTATTAATAGGTAGTGACTACTGCACAAAACCTGTGAGGCTAAAGTTGAATATTTCCACATGGACATTGCTGGTATACAAGTCCAATAGAGGCTGTTCTCCACTCTGAGTGCAGACATTGAGAGACATTGAGGTTAATGGCAATTGGGACAAATTACAATATGGTTTTACAAAAGGTAGATTATGCCAAACCAACCTGATCTCCTTCTTTTGAGAAAGTAACAGATTTTTTAGATAAAGGAAATGCAGTGGATCTAATCTACCTCGATTTCAGTAAGGCATTTGATACAATCCCACATGGGGAATTATTGGTTAAATTGGAAAAGATGGGGATCAATATGAAAATTGAGAGGTGGATAAGGAACTGGTTAAAGGGGAGACTACAGTGAGTCATACTGAAAGGTGAACTGTCAGTCTGGAGAGAGGTTACTAGCAGAGTCCCTCAGGGATCAGTTCTGGGACCATTATTATTTAATCTTTTTATTACTGACCATTAAAAGTGGGAGTGTACTAATAAAGTTTGCGGATGACACAAAGTTGGGAGGTATTGCCAATTCAGAAAAAGATTGGGATATCATACAGGAAGATCTGGATGATCTTGTAAACTGGAGCAATAGTAATAGGATGAAATTTAATAGTGAGAAGTGTAAGGTTATGCATTTAGGGATTAATAACAAGAATTTTAGTTATAAACTGGGAACACATCAGTTGGAAGTAATGGAAGAGGAGAAGGACCTCGGAGTCCTGGTTGATCACAGGATGACTATGAGCCGCCAATGTGACATGGCCGTGAAAAAGGCTAGTACGGTTTTGGGATGTATTAGGCGAGGTATTTCTAGTAGGGATAAGGAGGTGTTAGTGCCGTTATACAAGGCGTTGGTGAGACCTCATTTGGAATACTGTGTGCAGTTCTGGTCTCCCATGTTTAAGAAGGATGAACCAAAAGAAGGCTGAGGGGAGACATGATTGGTCTCTTTAAATATATTAGAGGGATAAATGCCAGGGAGGGAGAGGAATTATTTAAGCTCAATACCAATGTGGACACAAGAACAAATGGATATAAGCTGGCTATTAGAAAATTTAGACTCGAAATTAGGCGAAGGTTTCTAACCATCAGAGGATTGAAGTTCTGGAACAGCCTTTCAAGGGAAGTAGTGGGGCAAAAGACCTATCTGGCTTTAAGATAAAGCTAGATGGGTTTATGAAGGGGATGGTTTGATGAGGTTACATGATCCTGGCAATTAATTGACCTTTCACTATCAGTGATAAATAGGCCAATGGTGGGAAGATAGGAGTTACTACAGAGAACTTTTTTCTGGGTGTCTGGTTGGTGAGTTTTGCCCACAGGCTCAGGATTCAGCTGATCGCCATATTTGGGTCGGGAAGGAATTTTCCTCCAGGGTAGATTGGCAGATGCCCTGGAGGTTTTTCGCCTTCCTCTGTAGCATGGGGCACGTGTCACTTGCGGGAGGATTCTCTGTATCTTGAGGTCTTTAAACCATCGTTGGAAGACTTCAGTATCTGAGATATAGGTGAGTAGTGGGCGGGTGAGATTCTGTGGCCTGCATTGTGCAGGGGGTCAGACTAGATGATCATAATGGTTCCTTCTCACCTTAAAGTCTATGAGTCTATGATTGCTAGGTGTTACAGAGCAACTGATTAAAACAAAGAGAACATCTCTGTGTACTCTCTTAGAGTATGTCTAGATTACATGGCTCTGCCGGCAGAAGCATGTAAAATAGGCTACCCAACATAGTCAATGAAGCCGGGATTTAAATATCTCCAGCTTCGTTAAAATAAAAATGGCTGCCACGCTGTGCCAGCTCACCTGATTGTCAGCACAGCATGGCAGTCAAGATGTGGATCAGTCGACAAAGGAAGCCTTTGTCGACTGCTCCATTATGCCTCATGAAATGAGGTTTACAGGAGCGGTCAACAAAGGCTTCCCTTGTCAACCGATCTGCGTCTTGACTGCCGCACTGTGCCGATGATCAGCTGAGGAGGCAGAGTGTGGCAGCCATTTTTATTTTAATGAAGCCGGGGATATTTCAATCCTGGCTTCATTGACTATGTTGTGTAGCCTATTTTACATGCCTCTGTCGGCATAGGCATGTAATCTAGACATAACCTTAAACAGATTCACACAGAGAAGTTTAACCAAACAACCAAAACATGCCCTGATCATGACTAAATACACATTTCCCCTTTATTTACTCATGATCCTTTCCTGCTTCAGTCCACTTCCATACCTCAAATTTATTGGAGGCATGGTAGCCCTGCCTGGGTTTAAATCATTCTGTGACTCTCAACTCGTGGCTAAATTTCCCACACAAAGAAAGCATGCAAGGTATCATATACAATTCAAATTTCAGCACTGTATATCATTGGTTCTTCTGGCTCCCTGCCAACCACTCTGCTGGCTACCTGAGTTTAACCCTCTAGTCACCGGATACTGACACCCATCCATCACACTTTCAAATCCTGCACACCTCCATACATATCCTGGGTCCAGGCAGGCACAAAAATAAAGGATGTCTTATGTGTTCACATCCTGGCAGCAAATGAGCATAACATCTGAGTTGTAGGGAGGTCTTTCATAAATCTGCTTTTTCTGTAAGAAAATCTACATGCCAAATAGGAGTTAGGCTTAAGTGCTTTTTTCAGTTGTTTTATCAGATTTTCCACTTGCTAGGATTTTCTGTGCATGTGCTTGTGAGATTGCATGTATCCCACATTAACAAGGTTCCCTGAACATGTTTTGATTTTTTTAGGGCTGGGATACAGGTTTGACGGTGGAGACAGTTGCAGTTATGTATATGATTGATTGGATTTTTACGCCAGTGTAATTAACAAAGGGGAAAACAACTTGAAAGTTTATTTTTTTACAAGTTGTTTAAGAAATCATCAAAACTGCTTCTCAAAAATAAACAATTTATTCACCTTTAAAATCTTTCATCATGATACCCCCCACTATTTTATGTTAAACAAATACAGGCAGTCCCCGGGTTACGTACAAGATAGGGACTGTAGGTTTGTTCTTAAGTTGAATCTGTATGTAAGTCGGAACTGGCGTCCAGATTCAGACACTGCTGAAACTGACCGCCAGTTCTGACTTACATACAAAATCAACTTAAGAACCCCAGGCGTCCCCAAGTCAGCTGCTGCTGAAACTGATCAGCAGCTGATTCCAGGAAGCCCGGGGCAGAGCAACTCTGCCTGGGGCTTCCTGTAGTCAGCGCTGGTCAGTTTCAGCAGAAGCTGACTTGGGGACGCCTGGGGCAGAGCAGCTGGGGTGCTGCTGGGTTGCTCCAGTAGCTCCGCTCTTCGGTGCTACTGGACCAACCCAGCAGCACCCCATCTGCTCTGCCCCAGGCGTCCTGATTCAGCCGCTGCTGAAACTGACCAGCAGCGGCTGAATCAGGACCTGGGGCACAGCAGCTGGGGTGCTGCCGGGTTGGTCCAGTAGTGCCCAGAGCGGGCGCTGCAGGACCAATCGGCAGCGCCCCAGCTGCTCTGCCCCAGAGTCCAAAACAAAAGCCTGGTCTGCTGGGGGGGGGGGGAGCACACTAGCTGCGCCCCCCCCCCCCCCCCAGCAGACCAGGGACACGGGGAGCAGAGCCGCAGCGGGGACACGGGGAGCAGAGCCGCAGTCTGGGTGCCTGTGGTCTGCTGGGGACGGTCCCCAGCAGACCACAGGAACCCGGAGTGAAGCCGCAGCCGCGGGGGGGTCCCCAGCAGACCACAGGCACCCAGACTGAAGCGGCAGCAGCGGCGGTTCCCCACGCCTCTGAGGCTTTGCTCTGGCAAAGCCTCAGAAGCGCGGGAACCCGCCCGGTGCCCCTGGTCTGCTGGAGACGGTCTCCAGCAGACCAGGGGCACCGGAGCAGCTTACGAACGGGGCTTTCTCGCCCCGACCTTCGGGGCGAGAAAGCCCTGTTCGTAAGTGCGGATCCGACATAAGTCGGATCCG
The DNA here is from genome assembly GCF_049634645.1 of Pelodiscus sinensis. Taxonomy (NCBI): domain Eukaryota; kingdom Metazoa; phylum Chordata; order Testudines; family Trionychidae; genus Pelodiscus; species Pelodiscus sinensis. The sequence continues at coordinate 64,813,658 of NC_134714.1, forward strand.
CGTAAGTCGGGGACTGCCTGTACAGCAATTCCAGGACAGTGAGGTGGAGTCAAAAAGATCTTTAAATATTTCCCTACAAACTTTGTGACTCAATGCAATGATATGAGGTAGAACTTAGACATCACTTTCAAATGCCTCTAGAAGCCCTTCAGTCACTCAGAGGTGGATTCAATATGTACAGAAACATAGCATGCCTGGAATAGTTACTACACGGCAACGACACAATGTCTTTTTCCGTTACCTTTTCACTACTCTTTTGCTCTTAAAATATGTATCCAATAGTATAGTGCAATTAAATCAACACACTGAAGTACATTAATAAATTAGGGTAAATTAATGATTTAATTATTTGTGTACCTTAAATGTATTGATTTACTTTTCCTACACTATTGTGTATGGAAATGAAATCAATACTTAAAAGGCACATGACTAAACTAGATAATTTATTCATTCACTTTGTATAAATTATTAAATATGATTTGTAATAGAATGAGGAGTTCTGCTAGGATTATGGATATAACTGTCCATTCTGTTATTGATCTTTTAAAATAATGTATACAAGGTAAATAAGTAAATTAATTAATTCATTCATTTATCTTAAATGTATTGATTACATTTCTGTACACAATAGTCTGGGGAAAATTAAACCAATAAATTATGGTCAATGAATAAATTATTTATTTTATTCATGTTCCTTAGTGCGTTGATTCAATTTTCCTCATTGTTGCATATGGGGATGAAATCACCACTTTAATGACAAGACTAAAGTAAGTAATTTACTCATTTACTTTGAATAAGTCATTTTAAAAGTTCAATCGTAAAATGGAGATTTATAATAAAAAATTATAGCAGAAGACTACACAGTAAAGTAGAAAATCAATAAAGGATCGGGGACTTCAGCACAAATATTGTTGCCAAAGAAGTAGGATGGCGAGCACTGACCCAAGTAAAGTTCAGTCTTCTCCACCACCCCACATCTTATTTGTTTGCACACTCACCATGAAATGGAGGCACACCGAAGGATGCTGATTTCTCTTGTCTAGCTTTCTAAGGACTGTGCATTTTAGCACAGCCTATACCTGTGTTTCTTTAATAAATAGTAAAGTTAGAATTTAATATTGTTCAGTGTCCATTTTGAACCAGGCATTGCAGCAGGTAGCTGGGGTAGTGGTGAAAAAGACTGGGAAAGGCCGTGCCAATTATGTGGTTTCTGTACTATTCCCCTTGCTGTACACACATATACACACACACACACTTATCCAGGAAAGAAGGTTATCCAATGGTAATTTCTAGTGTCCTCAGTTATAAAAATAAACTTTTTTTCCCATAAAAATCCCCTCAGACCTGAGGGATACTGGGGGTTGGACACCACAAGGTGGGACTCACCAGCCTTTGCTTCCAGTCCCTGGTCAGGCACAACTCTCTCACAAGGATCTTTAGTAAGGGCTTCTCCAAATTATCCTCCAGATATTACCAGAGAATCACACCCTGGCCTCATCCATGGGATCTTCCTTGTTCCAGCTGTTCTACCACCCTTGCTATTTTGAGCTTACCAAGGTTCATCAAGTATGAGTGACATTAGGCTCAGAGCTGGAAGCCCTTGAGAGCATCCAATCCATTATAAAATGCGTGGGTGGAAAACACGTTCCTTGACTATTTGAGTTCTGGCCCTCCAACACTGCTGCTCCTAGTGCCTCATTCTCACTTGGCACTAAACAGCAATACATTCAATGCTCAACTCTGCCAGCTTTCTAAGTGTATGAGAATATATAAGGAGGTTCCTGTTGCTCAGAGTAAAATTGTTCTCTAGGCTCTACTCCTGCCATATATTAATTAAAATTAAGTATCCTTCTCAAGCCAGCTAGATTGACTTACAGACATTTTCAGCTCACTGGCTTACAGACATTTTTAGTTGCTGTGAATGTTGTAGGATGCAGCATGTAATTTCCAGTGCATTACAGAGTGAATACAAACATTATGGACTGGTAGGAAGATTTGGATACAGGGAATTGGGAGAATGGGAGTGGAGGATGAGTCAGACTCGAGATCACCTTTGAAACATCCACCCTGCATGCAAAGTCAGCTAGCACAGAGGCAGGTCACAGCTCACCCAAGCACATAGCCACACCCCTTAGACGAGATAGCTAGCTTGGGATCTATTCATCCCAAGTTGCACATTTCAGTGTGGACAATAGGACACATCCATACATATGGACATGTGTAGAGGCTGCAGTGCAGATCCACCCTAAATTACTTGGCCAAGGGCACACAAGAAGTCTGAAGCAAGAGGAGGGGACTTAAGCTGTGTCTCACAAGTGCCAGTGGTGAAGTCTTCTTCTTCTCTGATGTGTGGTCTCTTCATCCACACACCATAAGAAGAAAATCATGGAAGAACCACTCTGTGTACCGCTGTTGACCAGCATCTCTGCAGCTTCAGATTTTCCCACACTGACATTTTTTTCAGAAAAAAAAAGGAAATTCTGACAATAAAGATTCAGAGGGGTAGCAGAGTTAGTCTGTGACTATTTTTTTTTCTTTTTTCCCCTTCTTTTTCCTTCTCTTTCCACACTCCTCCCCTCCCCTCTTTCTTTGCTATTTATTTGGAACTTGGCCTCCTTAACTCCATTCATCTGAAGAAGTGGGTTGTGCCCACAAAAGCTCATGATAACATCTACAAATTTTGTTAGTCTCTAAGGTGCTGCAAGACTATTCATTATTTTTTAAGTTTTGACAATAAAGAGAAACCCTCCGAGAAGAGCTACTTGTAGTCAAAGAGAAGAATTCCTATGCTTCCTCTTATACAAGACTGTTCTTTAACTACCACATTCAAAATTTGAGCTCAGTATATTTACTGAATTAATTTTGTTCTGAAGGGTATTCAGTTGACAACCCTGACAAATTAAGTTCTTTATTTACCAATGGAACAAGTATAGGACAGGCAGTGGAATACAAGCTTTGCCCACATCAGCGTCTCATCAGCCTGCCTTGAGCCCTCCAGAGGAACGATGCCTCAAGAGCGAGAGGATAGTTCAGATTCCACAAGCATGTGTCTCTTGGCCTCTCTTCTGACCAGGCCAATTAGTTTTATTTATGATATTTTTAATTGGGAGTCACAAATATATCCAATACCTTCTGTCACTACTTGCTATGCCAAGTGGAATGCACATCTTCACCCTTGCCTTCTCTCAAGTTAATACAGGATAACATGTTCATCAAAAACCATTTAGAAACGCAGTAAATAAAATGTTTCATATACCTTGTCAGACCAAAACACTACATGACACACTTAATTTCCCTCAGGAGAAAGAACAAGCCACACGACACAGGTTAGGCACATTGCTTGATGCTCTGTTGGAAGGAGCTCAGATACAACAATGATGCATGAGGCCAGTATAACAACTGATTTAGAACAGAATAGCACTGACACCACCAAACTCATTTCCTGTTCCAAATGACAGATTAAGAAAGGAGCTGTAGGGACCCTGGGCTGCAGACACTAAAGCCCTTGTGTTCCAGAGATTCAGACCAATGTGTCCTGGGGGAGGGGAAGGCAGCTCTGCATCCTGCCGTTCCTCCTCCCCCCATGGGACGTAGCCATGTTGTCAGAAAACTTTGGCCTGTGCTGCCCTTGCCTGGAATCCCAAGAACACCAAGAATCATAGCCAATGGGAACTGCAGAAGCAATGCCTGTAGGTGAGCACAGGGCAGTGTAGGCCACACTTAGCCATCTATTCCCCGACACACACCAAAAGGGAGTTGTCCCAGGAAAGCACCCTGGACCCAACCCCCTGCCCCAGCCCTGAGCCCCCTCACACACTCTAACTCCCTCCCAGACCATTCACCCCAACCCTGAGCACCAGCCCTCAGCCCACTCCAGCACCCTAATTCCCTCCTAGACCCCACACCATAATCCTGAGCCCCCTCTAAAACCCTAACTCACACAGACCCTGCACCTCTTGCCCTGAGCCCCCAAATTCCTCATCCCCAGCTTAATGCCAGATCCCCCCTCAGTTGGAGCCCTCACCCCCTCCCACAACGTCATCCTGCAGCCCCCTCCTGCCCTCTGGGCCCCTCATGCTTGGCCCTGCCCCAGAGCCTACAGGATCCCACATAATCTAATAACCCTGGGTCCCTGAGAAGAGTTAATTCATCCCTGGCTGTTCCTGAACAACTATTAGCTGTTAATGACTTTTAGTCACTACTGACTTGGAAAGGGATCCGACCAATGAGATGGAGATGAAAGGTTCCATCTCTTTTAGGAGTCATTTGAGCTATTTGCATTCCCTCTGGAAAGCCAGTGTACATGTGTATTCTCCAGCTCATTAAGGCAGCTGTATGCTGGTGTCCTACCACAAAGTTGTTCTTCCTTAAACTGGCGGGCTCTTTCCACAGCAATAGGGAATCTCTGGTGGCAATGAGTGGCTATTTAGCTATTCCTATGGCATCTCCTTTCCCAGTCACCAGAATAGGGTGCATGTCTGGGAACAGGAGTCATGACTGGGGTATCCCTACAAGCCCCAGGTGCCAGAGTGCCCATGGGTATAGGGCATCTCTGAGCCTACTCTTGAGCTACATGAAGGACTGAGCCATTGCAGAGCTGGACCAAGAGTTTTGTTCTCAGCTGCTCCCAGCACTCTTATGACAAGTTGAGAATCTGGCACACACATTGCAAGTATAATGTGCATTACAAATAATAAAATCCATTTACAGTGTTCTTAGGTTGACCAATTTCATTAATTTTCAAATCTATTTTCCATTTCTGACTAGTGACAAGACTGAATCCCAAAATATCTCCATGCAGGCTTCTGCTAAACTCCAGTAGCTCAGGCAAGCAGCAAAATAGGATCCTGTTGATGTGTAAAGTGCATTATTTTGCAGAGGCAACCGAGATACTATTTTTGGAGGGGAAAAATACATTTACAATGTTATCCTAAAATAGAGATATTTTCTAATGATTTATCTGCTCTTATCTTTCTCTTTTCACTCAACATGCTTTTAATTAATTAGCTCAGGACATATGATAACTTAATGAACACTGTTGAACCATTCACCATGAAATGAGATCGACTTGGCCTGAACAGTGATAAACTCACTCTTTCAGTCTAGCTACTTCTTTTTCTGTCTCCTATTCCCAGTATCTCTCCTGTCTCCTTCTTTCCTGCCTTTCCCTTTTTTCCTATTTATTATTTGCATTCCTTCAATACTGAGAAGCCTTACTCACCAACCAGGATACCATTATGCTAAGTGTTGCACAAAATAAGCTGTCTTCCTACTTTCTCACTTGTGTGGCATCATTTCTTCTCCATTTCTTTCTACTTCCTTAACTTTCTGCCATTTTTGTTTCCACTGATATCTCTGTCAAACCATGTGCCTCCTTTCTTCTTTATTCTTTTGAAATACAGTCCCCTCAACTTAATAAAATATCTTGGCATTATTACTACTCATTAATAGTCATCATATAGTTAATATACAGTTATCCACTTACTTGTTTAGCATCTAGGGAGCTCAATCCACTTTGCAAACATGAGTTAATTTAGATTCGCTGGTGGGAAAGTGTGATTTGCCCCATTTTTTAACAGGGGGAAAACTTAGGCAGAGACAGATTTTCATAGGAAACTAAAAGGAGGTAAGTGTTCCACTCCCACTGACTTTCAATTGGAGCTGGGCATTTAATTTCCATAAGCCAGGAAAGCCCCAACCGGAGAGGGCAAGTAACAAGGTAAGATAGCAAGTTTGAGTCCCAGCCCTGCATTTTCACTACAGCCAAGTACTCTATTATCCCCTTTTGTGAGGAAGAAAAAAAATCCCTCACAGATAAAAAGTTGATTATAAAACATGACACCAGATCCTCAGCTGGTACAACCTGCATAGCCGCATGGATGTCAGTGGAGCTATGCTGACCTACGCCAACAGAGAATCTAGTCACACAGCTAGCAACATGCATAAAGCCATTCCATTAGGGTAACTGGGCCAGTGCCATTCAAGAATAGTCAGAGTCCCTTTGCCAGACTCCGGGCAAGGTGTGGGGGAGCTTGGTGTTAGGCCCTCTGGAAGGGGTGGGGTTGGGTGCTAGCCTCCCCCACCCAGCCCTTAGCCCCACCTGACCCATGCTGTACAGGGCTCCAAAGGCAATTTAGAGGGCCCAGGACTCTAGCCGCCACTGCTGCTGCACTAGCAGTGGTGGTGACCAGGAGTCCTGAGCCCTTTTAAATTGCTGGGCTGTGGGGCAGCTGCCCCTGTTTCCTGCAAACCTGCACGTGGTCATAGGGATGTGGACAGAAGTGCTGCAAACGTATGGTACACACAGTTCTGGGTAGGAGCCATAAAGCACTAGGAACTTGAGTTACAGGTCCAGAGTGTGATCAGGACCACAGGGTAAAGAAGCAGAGTTATGAGTATAGAGCTGGTGCCCAGGAGCAATGCCTGTCGTGAATAATTCAGCAGACAGGTATAGAAATGGAGATGTGCACTCAGGAAGCATCTCCTACAGAAATGGACTATGACGTGCACAGATGATGTAGGCAACGCATTTATGGCCCAAGGAGGCAGCCAAAAGCAAACATTGCTGCTGCCACTCCATCTACTCTGTACAATATGGAGATAGATAGAAACATTTCAACTGGGACCTCAAAGCAGTAGGACTTCACTGCACAGCCTGTCATTCACAGCCAACTCCAAGGGACACTTCAAACATGTTCTTCATAAATGAGACTGTATAGAGAGAAGGGGAGTTAAAGAGCCCCACCTACAAACTTTGCCACAAAAATAGTGCCTTCCCGTTATTTATTCTATGTCTAACTCAATTATCAATGCGCAGCTAGGATCCGTTAGCAAGAAAGAACTTTCCCTCCATAAATGTCATCTTGTGCCACTCTCTGAACTACAAGGCTGTGTCTAGACTACATGCCTCTGTTGTCAGAGGCATGTAGATTAGAAACATAGGCAAAGGCAAATGAAGCCGCGATTTAAATGATCGCGGCTTCATTTAAATTTACATGGCTGCCACGCTGAGCCGACAAACAGCTGATCAGCTGTTTGTCCGCTCAGCGCGCTAGTCAGGACGCTCCCCTGCCGACATCAAAGCCCTTTGTCGGCAGCCCCGTTATTCCTCGTGGGATGAGGTTTACCGGGGCTGCCGACAAAGGGCTTTGATGTCGGCAGGGGAGCGTCCAGACTAGCGCGCTGAGCGGACAAACAGCTGATCAGCTGTTTGTCGGCTCAGCGCGGCAGCCATGTAAATTTAAATGAAGCCGCGATCATTTAAATCGCGGCTTCATTTGCCTTTGCCAAAACAACAAATCTACATGGCTCCGTCAATGAAGCCATGTAGTTTAGATGTACCCCAAGTGGCCTTTATGGGCACCCAGCAAATTTGTTTTCTTTCTGGATGAACATTCCAGTACAGCTGGGGACATCAGCAAAAAAGAGAATATCTGTTATTCAATATAAGAAACAAAGATTGGCATGAAGTAGGGATAGTGGTGGCAGAATCCCACTTTTAATTTCTAGTTCCCTCACACACACACAATCTTGCTTTTTGAGGAGATCCCTCTGGGTACGTCTAAACTACATGGCTCCATCGACGGAGCCATGTAGATTTGTTTGTTTGGCAAAGGGAAATGAAGCTGCGATTTAAATAATCGCGGCTTCATTTAAATTTACATGGCTGCCGCGCTGAGCCGACAAACAGCTGATCAGCTGTTTGTCAGCTCAGCACGCTAGTATGGACGCTCCCCTGTCGAAATGAAAGCCTTTTATCAACATCCCCGGTAAACCTCGTCCTACGAGGCATAACGGGGATGCCGATAAAAGGCTTTCAGGTCAGCACGGAGCAGACTAGCGCGCTGAGCCGACAATCAGCTGTTTGTCGGCTCAGCGCGGAAGCCATGTAAATGTAAATGAAGCTGCGTTTATTTAAATCGCGGCTTCATTTCCCTCTGCCGATCTGTCTAATCTACATGCCTCCATCGATGGAGGCATGTAGTCTAGACACACCCTCTGAGAGCTATCATTTCCTCCCCCACCACTTTCTAAGGAATGTGTAACAGTGACTTTCCCTACTACAAGAAGGTCTAGATGTGGCATAACAAAGATGCACCTTCTGGCTATGTCTCGACTGCGTGGGAGGAGAGGGGGGTTCGGAAAGAGATACACAAATTGAAAACTATAATTTACATATCTTTTTCTGCCCTTTTTTTTTTTTTGGAAGAGGCTTTTCTGAAATTTGGCCCATCTACACGGGGCCAACTTTCGGAAAAACCTCCTCTTTCGGAACATCCCTTATTCCTCTCATTGAGAGGAATACAGAGATGCTGAAAGAATGCGCCTGCTTTTTCGGAAATTGTTCCGAAAAAGCAGACATATTCCCTGGATGCGGCAGAGTTTTTCCGGGATACCTCCTGGAAAAACTCTGCAGTCTAGGGCTACGTCTACACTGGCATGATTTTCCGGAAATGCTTTTAACGGAAAAGTTTTCCGTTAAAAGTATTTTCGGAAAAGCGCTTCTAGATTGGCAGGACGCTTTTCCGGAAAAGCACTTTTTCCGGAAAAGCGTCCATGGCCAATCTAGACGAGCTTTTCCGCAAAAAAGCCCCGATCATCATTTTCGCGATCGGGGCTTTTATGCGGAAAACACTACTGTGCTGTCTACACTGGCCCTTTTCCGGTACAGTTTTCCGGAAAAAGACTTTTGCCCTAACAGGAGCAGCATAGTTTTTCCGGAAAAGCACTGATGATTTTACATTAGATCGTCAGTGCTTTTCCAGAAATTCAAGCGGCCAGCATAGACAACTGGCAAGTTTTTCCGGATAAGCGGCTGATTTTCCGGAATAACTTGCCAGTGTAGGCACAGCCCTGATGTAGCCTCTGTGGACCACAGATGAATAATGTTGCCTCTTTCCACTCCAAGTTTCTATCCCTCAATGCTGAAGACACTATGCAGCTCTCCCAGCCCTCAATTGTCCTGATGATTAAATGTAGATCCGTTGGGTGACAAAGGGGAATTTTAACAACATAAAAGCTACGTGATGATATATTAGAGAAAGTACACTAACAAAATAGTCTTATCTTG